>NC_133463.1:91961765-92267390 GCF_048565385.1 Saimiri boliviensis | reverse complement strand
GAGTCGCGACTCTTCTGTTAACTGGCTTTGTGGTCTTCGGCCGGGTCTGTGTGCCTTTGGCTTCTCACCTGTGAAATGGGAACACGAATGATACTGGTCTCAGAGTGTTGTTGCGAGGACTCAGTGGATTAAGACTTGTAAAACACTTTCTTCCTGTCACGTTGTGTTTTTAAAAGTTAGGAATTGTTATTACTGCCAGGATGGTACAGGGTTAGAGTTAAGTTTGGTGCTGCCAGGATGCGCGTGCTGAGCCAGTGGCTCGCTAGTTGTCCCCGGCACTGCCAATGTCATGTAAACTGCTAGTTTAACTGGAAGTCTGTGGCACTGGTTTCCTACACAAGTAAGCTGAGGTCATATTTGGATAAACACATGTTTATAAAGGTAAAAGAGAAACAAGTTTCATATAATTGGATGAATTATTATGTAAGATTGTTTTAAGACCTTCTTAGAGGAAAATGGTCAGGCGCGGTGGCTCACATCTGTAATCCCAGTACTTACGGAGGCCGAGGCAGGCAGATCACTTGAGGTCACGAGTTCAAGACCAGCCTGGCCAACATGGTGAAACCCTGTCTCTACTAAAAATACGAAAATTAGGTGGGTGTAGTAGCTCATGTCTGTAGTCCCAGCTACTCAGGAGGCTGAGACAGAATCCCTCGAACTCGGGAGGCGGAGCTTGTAGTGAGCTGAGATTATGCCACTGCACTCCAGCCTGGGCGACAGAGCGAGATTCTATCTCAAAAAAAAAAGATAGAAAAGAAAAATTCTTGGAGGAAAAAGCTTGGCTCTTATTGTTCTTGGGGTCATGTAGGGTTGTTGTTGACAGAAGTAAGATTTAAAGTAATGTTCTCTGAACTAAACTGCCAAGCTCTGTTTTTTTTTTTTTTTTTTTTTTTTTTTGAGATGCAGTTTTGCTCTTGTTGCCCAGGCTGGAGTACAATGGTGCGATCTCTGCTCACCACAACCTCCGCCTCCCAGGTTCAAGTTATTCTTCTGTGTCAGCCTCCCAGGTAGCTGGGACTATAGGCATGCACCACCATGCCTGGCTAATTTTGTATTTTTAGTGGAGATGGAGTTTCTTCATGTTTCTCATCTGGTCTTAAGCTCCCCACCTCAGGCAATCCACCTGCCTCGACCTCCCAAAGTCCTGGGATTACAGGCATGAGCCACTGCACCCAGCCAGCTTTTGCTTTTGTGACAGGGTTTCACTCTGCTGTTCAGGCTGGAGTGCAGTGGGGCAATCACGGCTCACAGAAGCCTTGACCTCCTGGGCTCAAGGCATCCTCCCACCTTAGCCTCCCAAGTAGCTGGGACGACAGGTGTGTGCCACCACACCTGGCTAATTTTTTTGTTTAAGATGGAGTTTTGCCATGTTACCCAGACTGGTCTCAAACTCCTGAGCTCAAGTGATCCACTGTCCTTGGCCTCTCAAAGTATTGAGATTACAGATGTAAGCCACTGCACTCAGCCTGCCGTTGTTATACTTCTCAGTGTTATCCTTGCAACAGAAAAGGTGATTGATTAAAATAAACTTTAGGTGACAGGGAGGACATAACAAAGTGAGAAGGTAGAATCACCAGCAGTGTAACATTCTGCCTTGCTAAGCTGTCGCAAGAAGTGAGACAGAACTTGCTTCAGAGCGTGATGGGAAGATTCTCCGTGTTTTCCAAGGCGGTGGCTCCTCCTCGAGTCTGATCATCTCTTCCCTCTGTATCTTACTTAGTTTTGCCTTAGAAAGCTGCATCTCATCTCCTTTATACTGTGTGACACAAAGGCTAGGTAAAACGCTTCTGCATTTAGTAGAGTGTTTTGAGGTTTGTGACATTTTAGGTGAGAATAATTTAATCTTTAGTTAGTGGCAGCAAAAATAGCCTAAGATACATATTTAAGTGCCCATCCCAGCTTTATCTCCTACATGTATACTGGGGTGGGCCCTGGAAGCTGCACACTACATGGAGAGTTGGTATGTTCTGAAACAGTTTATCAACAGTAGTTCAGAGAATGCAGCCTCCTAGTAGGCTTCTACTGGTTTCTTTGGTGCTGTTGAGAAAAAAATCCATGAAATACGGTCTTAAATTGAGATACCTCCTCCTACTAGCAAAGCCCCTCTGCTGTGCCTCTGCGCTGACTCATGGTCCTGTGTCATAGACCTTAGGCACTCTGTCTCACAGTTAGCTTTGCGGGTGTCCTGTAAGACACACAAGGCATGGCTCAGAAGAGCAGACTGGTGTGCGGCCTGTGGAGCACGGTGCTGGGGCTGGCAGACTCCCTCTTGGAGCTGGACTACACTGCCTGGCCTGTCTC
The DNA here is from genome assembly GCF_048565385.1 of Saimiri boliviensis. NCBI lineage: Eukaryota > Metazoa > Chordata > Mammalia > Primates > Cebidae > Saimiri > Saimiri boliviensis. The sequence continues at coordinate 92,265,089 of NC_133463.1, read as the reverse complement.
CTGTCCCTTCTTGTTACCTGTCTTGCTTCAGCAGGTGAAAATCCTTACCCTTTGACATTGGCTGTCTCTGCTGCCCTGTGCTTGCCTTGCTGTGTCTTTCACCTGCCTCTTAGACTCGCTCCCAAGTTTATCTGACAAGTCTTCCCTGTGCCCTGAGATTGAGTCTGACCCTGACTTCCATCCTCTGGCCACATTGTTTCCACCAGCTGTGGTCCTCCTCTGCCAGCTGGTCCGCAGGCCAGTTCCTCTGCCACTTTTGCTGTGTTTGATGTCAAGACACCTGAGAGCAGAATTTTGCAGAGTTTGTCTTCCCTAAAACTCGTGTTGGTCAGTGGTGCCTGCCATCCTGCCCACCCCCTGAAATGTGATGGTGACATAGTAATTTTATTATCATATGTCTGTGAGTTTTGTTAACGTGAAATAGCATCCCCTCCATTCATCATCTTGTCACGAAACTCTTACCAGTCTTTGACACAGTTCGTGTGTTGTGTAAAGAGATTAGTGGCCGCTATTCTCCGTTGGGTTGAGTTTTTCTTGGTTCAGCATTGATGTGGCTTTCCCCTCCTTTTGAGTTTTTGGAATTCTGTGGGAAAATCATAATATTTAGCATTAATTATATATATATATATTAATTATGTATATATATATATATATATATATATATATATATTTTTTTTTTTTAAATAAAGACAGGGTTTCACCATGTTGGTCAGGCTGGTCTTAAACCCCCGACCTCAGGTAATCCTCCTGCCTTGGCCTCCAAAGTGTTTGGATTACAGGCGTGAGCCACCGCGCCCGGCCAATAATATTTTTTCAATTTTTTGTACAAGTGTTTTCCAGGCATTGTTTTATAGTTTTGAAATTGAACATCTAATTTATGCTCAGTTGTACCTACATTGTAGTGCCACAGACATGCTTTAGGGGGCTTAAAAATAAAAAGTCTGCTACAGACATGAGTCCTTCTGTGATTAAAGGCCTCACCTGTGCTCCAAACTAGCGGTCAGTAAACTACAGCCCCACGAGCAGACCCCCTGCCTGTATTTGTAAATAAGATTTCATTCAGCAGCCACACCTCTTTATTTCTGTTTGTCCATGGCTGCTTTGGCTGAACTGACTCCTTGTGCAGAGGCTGTGCGGCTCACAAAACCTAAACCCTTTGTTATCTGGCTCATTTACAGAAAATTTGCTTTAGAAGTTTAAAGGGGACATAATTGCAGGGGGCTGCAGCAGTGAAGGGAGACTTCAAGATGAGGTGGTCTTCTAGGTGAGGTGGTATTCTAGGTCAGGTGGTCTTCTAGGTGTGATCTTCTAGATGAAGTGGTCTTCTAGCTGAACCATACTCACTGGGATGTAAACATGGAAGAGTAGGGACATAGTACAACAGACAGAAGTATTTTCACATTTTGGGAGCAAAGGTGAGAAGGTCAGTTATGTGTGGTTTCTAGAGGTTTAAAGGTTGTGTAAGAAATAATGATCATGCCGGGCGCGGTGGCTCAAGCCTGTAATCCCAGCACTTTGGGAGGCCGAGGCGGGTGGATCACGAGGTCGAGAGATCGAGACCATCCTGGTCAACATGGTGAAACCCCATCTCTACTAAAAGTGCAAAAAATTAGCTGGGCATGGTGGCGCGTGCCTGTAATCCCAGCTACTCAGGAGGCTGAGGCAGGAGAATTGCCTGAGCCCAGGAGGCGGAGGTTGCGGTGAGCCGAGATCGCGCCATTGCACTCCAGCCTGGGTAACAAGGGCGAAACTCCGTCTCAAAAAAAAAAAAAAAAAAAAAAAGAAAGAAATAATGATCATAATGAGGGTCATAATGATAAGGGTCATAATGAGAAGGTCTTTGAATTCCAGTTAAAGGCTTTAGATATTAATTTTCTAGCTAACGGGAGCTATCATAGGCAGCTTTGTGAGCAGGGGATGTCCTGATTAATGGTTTAGGGAGATTTAATTGGCAGCGTCTTGTAGGATGGATTGGTGAAGGAAGAAATCCAAATCCGGGAGTTTATTGGACAGCTTTCTCTAGGACGAGTTCTAGTAGCAACCCCAGCACTGCAGCGCTGACAGCAGCAGAGGCCAATCTCTGCTCACATTTCATTTGCTCTTGACTCTTTTCCAAGAGTCGTCATTTCCAGACCCAGGACCGGTCCTTATTTGGCACGTGCTGTTTTTATGGCAAGAGAGTGGCAGAAACTCAGTATCTTTTCCAGCATCACCTTGGACTGGGGTCTCAGGGTCCATGGGCCAAAGCAGGGTGGGACACACAGCCCTCTATGGGGAAGTGCAAGCCCCTGCTCCGACGCTGTGCTGAAGAAGGCCAAAGAGCCCACACCTGCTGGCTGGGCCATCTCACCATGGCTGACAGTAGAGCTGGACATCTCCCCTCAGCCTCAGACACTGAACGCTGGAGCCGGCCTCCATGTTCAAGAGCCCCTGAGGCGGCTCAGACTCAGCTCCCACATTCACTTCTGGCCTCAACCCTTTGGGGCTTTGGGACCTCCATCTACTTGGTCACCACTTAGAAGTTCAGCATGCTGGGTCGTCCCCTCAGCTGCCATGTGGTACAGCTCCAGGTCCTGCTGTTAGTTCCCCATGAACAGTGATGAGACTCAGCTTTCCTATGTCACCAGAACCCCTGCCTGAGCAGGGCTTGCGCCGTGTCCCACCTGCACTAGGCTGTCCCTCCTGGGGCTCCCCTGCCCTAGCCTTGAGCCCCTCCCTTGTCTCTGCCACATAGCTGTTCACATGATGTGCACAGAGCAGTGGTCTCCCCAGGGGTGACTCTGACACCACCTCCTGCCCCCCGCCACATTTGGCAATATTTGGAGACATTTTTTTCTGTCCCAGCTAGGAGGGGGTGGCCAAGGATTTGTGGAGGCCAGGGGTGCTGTTGAAACCCTATAGTGCACAGCATGGTGCCAGACTCAGAGCACCTGGGCAAGTGACTCTGCTGCCTGGCTCTCCTCTCTGGGTCCCCAGTGCCTCCTGGACTGTACTCCACAGCCCTGTGTGACCCTAACCTACTCTGCTCTCCAGAAAAACTGCCATGTGGTCACAGGCCAAGGCTTGCTTGGCGTCCCTCCTTCCAGAACCAAGCCAAGCTCACTGGCTTCTTTAGCCCTTTGACTCAGGTTTAGGCAGTGTCTGTGGGAGCCCCTCCTGGATCCCTGCCTTGTCCTCAGGTTCTCCACTCCCTCGCGTAGTGCTCTGGGTGGTGCTTTTGGTCACTGTACAATCACATATTTTCTCTCCTCTGGACTGGGAAGTCCTTGAGGGCAAGAGATACATTTGTATTTTCTTTTTTTTAGAGAGAGAGTCAAGGTGGATTATCCAGGCTGGAGTGCAGTGGTGTGATCACACTGCAGCCTCCATCTCCTGGGCTCAAGTGATCCTCCTGCCTTGGCTCTCCCAAAGTCCTAGGATTATAGACATGAACCATTGCACCTGGCTATTTGTATTCTTAATGTCTTGCTGCGCATTGTAACATTTCCTTGAGCATTGGCTTCAGTAAAGATGATTGGGTTTAGGATGGGGAGTTGCCCTCAAAGAACAGGTGGCATGGCAGTGGGAGGGACTCCTTGACACGTTTCCCATGTTGGCTGCTTCCAGCTTCCTGGGCCTCTCTCGTAACTTGCTTTCCTAAGTATAAATGTCTTGGTTCACACAGATCCTCTTTAGTTTTGCTTCCTAGAAAGTTTCAATTTTGTTTACTAATATTTTTGACCAGATAATATGCCTGGTCCAAAAGTACAAAGGGAGCTCAGTGAAGTCTCCCAATCTCCACCCTGGAACCTGGTTCCCCTGGAAGCTTTGCTAGACCAGCTTCTTGTGTATCCTTCTAGAGATACTTTGTAACTTTGCTAGCAAATAAGTAAGTATTCTTTTTTCTTTGTCCTTACCCTTTTTTTTTTTTTTTGAGACGGAGTTTCACTCTTCTTACCCAGGCTGGAGTGCAATGGCGCGATCTTGGCTCACCGCAACCTCCGCCTCCTGGGTTCAGGCAATTCTCCTGCCTCAGCCTCCCTAGTAGCTGGGATTACAGGCACGTGCCACCACGCCCAGCTAGTTTTTTGTATTTTTAGTAGAGACGGGGTTTCACCATGTTGACCAGGATGGTCTCGATCTCTCGACCTCGTGATCTACCTGCCTCAGCCTCCCAAAGTGCTGGGATTACAGGCTTGAGCCACCGCGCCCAGCTGTCCTTACCCTTTTTAAACTTTCTGAACCTTGCCTTTTTCAACTGTGTTTGAGGGGTCTTTCCATATCAGTACATTTTCTAGTACATTCTTTTCCGTAGCTGCATTGTGTTCTTCTCTATGGAGGTGCTGTGTAATTTTTGTGCAGTCATGAACAAGGCTGTAGGCAGTATTTTGTACCTGTAGGACCCATTCCTAGAAATAGCTTCTCTTTCTTCAGTCACTGTTTATTCTGTCACATCAGGGTTTGCTCTTGTCTCTTAATGTCTTTATTTCTGCACTTTCTTTGGTCATTTATTTCACCTAATTATTTCATCTCTCTTACTTTAAATAACATAGTAGGTCAAATTAAATGAATGTCTCAATTGGAAGCTGGTTCACCTTTTGTGTGTTCTTATAGTTGAGTGACTGGTAATATACGCGTCCACCCAGAAAATTGTCAGTGAGTGTTCACAGCAGCCAGAAAGTGGAGACAGCCTACATGTCCATCAACTGATGAAGGGATAAGTAGAATGTGGTCTGTCCCTGCAGTGGAACATTATTTGGCAGTAAAAAGATGTGAGTTACTGATTCATGTTATAACATGTATGAACCTTAAAAAATATGCTGGCCAAGGATGGTGGCTCATACCTGTAATCCCAGGACTTTGGGAGGCTGAGGCAGGCAGATCACGAGGTCAAGAGATCAAGACCATCCTGGCCAACATGGTGAAACCTCATCTCTACTAAAAATATAAAAATTAGCTGAGTGTGGTGACGTGCATCTGTAGTCCCAGCTACTCAAGAGGCTGGGCAGGAGAATCATTTGAACCTGGGAGGCAGAGATTGCAGCAAGCTGAGATCGCACCACTGCACTTCAGCCTGGTGGCAAGCAAGAATACGTATAAAAAATATGTGTGTGTGTGTGTGTGCATATATTATATATATGCTGAATGAAAGAAGCTGGACACATACTGTGTGATTCTAATGGCAGTGGTAGCTTGTCTGGAGCAGCCGCTGCCATGATGCTGGCTGCAATGGGCGATGCCTGGCCAGCACCATGGAGCTAGTGGGAGCTGGGAAAAGGCAGGAGCCATACCCCCTTCCAGGTTGGAGGGGTGGGAGCCTGGCCCTCTTGGGTGCAGCTGCAGCTGCCCAGCTGTGGCAATGGACCCAGGCATCCCTGCTGTCTCCGGGACTCAGGAAGCCCCCCTTCCCCTGCAGACTCAGAAGTGCCTGCTCCTGCTGCCTGACCTCTCCTTGCTCCTGGTGCCCACGTCGATTTTGAAACAAAGTTGAGGCCAAGCCCAGGCACTATTGCAAACTGGCTAGGTGTGCATTTGCTTGGGGAAACACTGACACACTAGCCCCCTGCCTTCTTGGCCCCCTTTGGACTTTGGGCACCAAGGAGTACAGGAAGGAGCCTGAGGGGGGCTGAGGACAGCTTGGCACAGACCTGCAGGAGCGCCTCAGCATGAATAGCCTGGGTGCCATGGACAGCAGGTTGATGGCAGCAGGAGGCAGACAGGCTCCTGGGTGGAAAGGGGCAGGCCCCTGGTGAAGCCCTGTGTCCAAGTCAGGGATGGCCTGAAGCCTGAGGGCTGGCCTGCCAGTTCCATGGGCCAGAGTAAGAGCTTATGATGCTTTTTCTGGGCCCACCCACAGCCACCCATGGACCAGTCAGCATGTACTTTCTTCCCTCTGAACCCATAAAAGCCGTAGACTCAGCCAGACTCAGGCAGACAACAGGACGACCTGCCTGCGGATAGGATAGGAGCTACCCACTCCAGGTCTCCTCTCCGCCGAGAGCTGGACGTATGATCGGGACAACCTGCATGTGCAAAGGAGCTGCCCACCGTGGGTCTCCTGAGAACTGTCCTGTCACTCAGTGAAGTCCTCTTGCTCACCCTCCAGTTGTGTGAGTACCTCATTCTTCCTGGACATACGACAGGAACTTGGGTCCTGCTGAATGAAGGACTAAATGAGCTGCAACACAAACAGGGCTGAAGTACGCCCCCCCAGCCCCCCAACACTTGCCACATTGCACGCAATGAAAAGGAGAGAAGAGCTGCAGCCCTTTGGGGAGCCCAGACCTAGGGGCTCCTCAAGCCAGGGCTGTGATGCCCTCTTTGGGATTCTGTGGTTCCTGGCATCTCCAAGCTTCTGGGTACCACTGTGTTCCCCTCATCCAGATGCAGGGGCCCACAGCAGAAGCCATGTGCAGTACATCTGGTCAAGGGGCAGCCTCTCACAGAGCCGGCACCTGGAGCAGCCTGCCCCGCCGCAGCTGGCATGCCTGGCTGTGCACAGTGGCCTAACCCTGCACTTGCTTGCTTACACACCCCTTGTCATTTTGTGCCTGGCTTGCACTTGGCAGGTGTAGGATCTGGGCCAGTAGTGCGAGCTGAGTGCCGCTTGCCAGGCTGAGTGGGCAGAATGAACCCAGCGGGTGTGAGCAATACTCAGGCAGAAGGCACCACTGGCCACAGAGGTTTCTGGCTGGTGAAGTGACACTCCAAGGATCCTGTGACAATTCCATTTATGTGAAATGTCCAGAAGAAGTGGATCTATAGAGATAGAAAGTAGATTAGTGGCTGTCAAGGGCTGGGGGATGACAGCCAAGGGTTATTGAATTGCGTTTAGCATAATGAAAATATTCTAAAATTGACTGTGGTGAAGGTTGCACATATCTGTGAATATACTAAAAATAACCTTAAATTGTACACTTGAATTGGGTGAATTGTATGTAATGTGAATTCTATCTCAATGAAGCTGTTAAAAACAAGACTGACGAGAATTTTTCAGAAGAGAGCATTCCGCGGTGAGGGTCAGAAGGCTCTATTCCTGCAGAGGGCCTTGGTGCAGATGTGTTCCTGGAGCCTGTGGCAAGGTGATGAATCCCTGATCAGTTTCTTTTCTTTTTTTTTTTTTTTTTTTTTTTTTTTTTTTTTTTTTTTTTTTTTTTTTTTTTGAGACGGAGTTTCGCTCTTGTTACCCAGGCTGGAGTGCAATGGCGCGATCTCGGCTCACCGCAACCTCCGCCTCCTGGGTTCAAGCAATTCTCCTGCCTCAGCCTCCTGAGTAGCTGGGATTACAGGCAAGCGCCACCATGCCCAGCTAATGTTTTGTATTTTTAGTAGAGACGGGGTTTCACCATGTTGACCAGGATGGTCTTGATCTCTCGACCTCGTGATCCACCCGCCTCGGCCTCCCAAAGTGCTGGGATTACAGGCTTGAGCCACCGCGCCCGGCTCTTTTCTTTTTTTGAGACAGGTTCTTGATCTGTCACCGAGGCTGGAGGGCAGTGGCATGATCTCTGTTCACTGTATCTTTGGCCTCCTGGGCTGATGTGATCCTCCTGCCTTAGCCTCCCAAGTAGCTGGGACAACAGGTGCTTGTCATCATGCCCAGCTAATTTTTTTAAATGCTTTTTTATTTTTTCTGAAATGGAGTTTCACTCTTGTTGTTTGTTGCTTGAACCTCTGGGTTCAAGTGATTCTCCTGCCTCAGCCTCCCGAGTAGCTGGGATTACAGGCATGTGCCACCACACCCGGCTAATTTTGTATTTTTAGCAGAGCTGGGGTTTCTCCATTTTGGTCAGGCTGGTCCTGAACTCCCAACCTCAGGTGATCCACCTGCTTCAGCCCCTCAAAGTGCTGGGATTATAGGCATGAGCCACCACGCCTGGCTTGTTTTTCTGAGACGGAGTCTCACACTGCTGCCCAGGCTGGAGTGCAATGGCATGATCTCGGTTCACTGCAAACTCTGCCTCCCGGGTTCCAGCGATTCTCCTGCCTCAGCCTCCTGAGTAGCTGGTATTACAGGTGCGCACCACCATGCCTGGCTAAGTTTTTGTATTTTCAGTAGAGATGAGGTTTCACTATGTTAGCCAGCTGATGTCGAACTCCTAACCTCGTGATCCTCCTGCCTCGGACAGGCGTGAGCCATCGTGCCCAGCCAATTTTTGTATTTCTTGTAGAGGCAGGATTTTACCATGTTACCCAGGCTAGTTTTGAACTCCTGGGCTCAAGTGATCCTCCCGCCTCTGCCTCCCAAAGTGCTGGAGTTACAGGCATGAGCCACTGTGCCTGGCCCATGATCAGTGTCAGGTTTCAGGTGGTAGCAGATGCTACACTGGTCTCTGTGCAGAAGACTTGAGTTAAACTTTGACTTAATCACTGCTTGTGTGATTGAGCACAGATAAGACAGTTAAGCACAGGAACTCTCATCTGTAGATTAGATGCTTGCCCTGCTTATTTGTTCAAGGTTGTTGTGAAGCTGAAGCATGGCTGAGTCTCAGTGGGTTCTGTAAATTACTGAGTGTTATTTGTGTATAATACGAGTTTAAAAAATTAATTTCAACACTAAGAGGCTGATGAACCAGCCTCTTGCAGGCTGGTCTCGGACAACCCATTCAGAGAACAGTTGATGGCAGTGTAAACATGTGTGAGGTGTGGGAGCACCACTGTCTCCCCAGCTCCTGGCAGCCAGCATGCTGGACACAGGCTCCAGAACTCCTTGTCTGGCCAACAAGGTTTGAGTCTATTTTCCTTTCTTGTCATGCTCCTTTCACCTTGTCTGCTTTTTCTCTTGATTATTTCTTTGAGCTACTAGAGGCCCCAACACTATCCAGACAGAGTGACTGATGCTTCCTTCATGGGTTTACTGTTTGCCTTGAGATACTCCTAGAGGTTTTCTTCTACAGTTCCTTCAAGCATTCCTTGGAATTAGAGTGGTGGCCTGCATGTTCCTCCTGGCACGCAGGGCTGTGCTCAAGTCTCTGCAGTGGAAGTTTTCCCGACCCACAGGTCTCTTGTTATTTACACATCTGACTGCCTGCTGGGTGTGTTGCTGATAAAGGGGAGCAGCTTCGAAACTCCAGGTGCTGTGTTTCTGTTTAATTGCAGCTGCGTTGGCCTTTTATATTCTATTCAGAGTTCATTTGTGGTGTGGAAGTTCCTATTTCTGGGAGGGGGTAATGCTGCGAGGTCCCTGAGACCCTTGCTTGTAGCATGTGCAGGAATCACAGACAGGGTTCCAGAACAGTGAGGGACTTTCTGCCCAAGGCCACTGGGGCCTAGGATGAGCTTCACTTGGGCAGAGCCTGTCTCCATTGCTCTGGCAGGGCTCTCATGCCCAGTCCTGTGTTTGCCAGGCCCACCCACACTCGTCTCACTCCTGTCTCTCCTGTCGCCTTATGTGCCAGCCACTTGCCAGTCAGATACCCCTAACAGGGAGGAGACAGACCAGGCCTTTGGTGGGGGACACGGGAGTGAGTTGTGCTAACATTCTGTGGACAGCAGAGGTGGCCATGTGCCTGGGGTCTCAGGGAGAACCCTAGGGTGGCTGGCCAGGAGGGATGTTCAGTTCAGGTAGGCTTTCTGGAGAAGGGGTGTCTTGTCTGAAAAGGAGGGGTATCAGCAGCTGAGTCTTGGGCTGTTCACCTGGTGCAAAAAAACCATACCTCAGGCAGCAGGCATGTGCAGCCCAAGCCAGCAGGTATGTGGTAGTGCCAGCAGGTATGTGTGACTGGAATGTCCAGCGGGAGCTCAGGGCGAGCAGGTGGGAGGATGGTGTTTGCAGCATGTAGAGTGAGACTGTCTCCTGAAGGGGAGCATGTCTCACCTTGAACCCCACCTTCGGAGTCAGCACGCAGTTAGGAAGAGCGAACTCGTTTGCAGTAGCTTACTTCTAGCTCCAGCTTTATTTTCATTTCTTTTGCGGAAAACATCAGAACTTACATGAAGTGTTATCCATCCTTGACCCATTCTGACATATTTTATATGGTAAGTTATTTGCAGAATCTGCCTGTTGATGACCCATTGCCGCTGGCTGGGAGATGCTGCAGAGCCTGGCACGGCCCCGTACAGCTGTGGCTCTCGCAAATGATGAGACACCTAACATAGGCCTCGTTTCACATAGAGAGCCAACATTAGGATTTACAGACTCGAGTTAATTCGCGTGTGTTTGGTATGTGGAAGGCCCTGGTTGGATATTGGGAGAAGCTTGGCTGCCCTGAGGCCTGGAAGCATGCATGTCCTGAGTGTGAGCACATGTGGGTGGTTGGGGTCTTTGGTGTGGGAGGAGGGAGCAGCACCAGGGGGCGTCGTCAGAGCTGGATTGGGTGGTCGTGCCTTTCTGATCCATTCCATGCATAACAGAGCTCCGGTCAGTGGTGCTGGGGGCTGGCAGTGCAGGGGTAAAGCATTTGTCTCTTGAAGCTCAGAGTCTAGTGCAGGGAACAGATACACACAGTTGGCAAGTGCGGTGTGTGCTCTGAAGAACGGGGATACAGCTTCGTTTAGATGAGGACATCAGGGCAAGCTTCCAGGAGGGAGATTGAATCGGGGGCCTGCAGAAGATGATGGGGGTCAGCTCATATGGCAGCCCTGGGGTAGCAGGACCGTATGGTGAGAGCCCAGGGAGCCTAGAGCAGGGCAGGAAGCGAGACAAGTGAGGCAGCCAGCCAGACTGCATCAGGGTCCCACCCAAAATAGTCTTCTTGAAGCATCACCCAGGCTTTTGTGTCAAGAGCACATCAAGGAGATGGACATGAAATACAGAAATGGTTGAGCCACCTGTGGTTCAGGTGAATGACAGTGGGGAAACAGCAGAGGTTTGGGATTGACAGGCTCTTTGGGCCCAGTGGGGAGGATGATGGGAGGGGTATGGGGAGCCCCAGCACAGCCAGCTGGTCTCAGTGCACTGTAGCATGCATCCAAGCCCCATTGCTTTTTATTGCTGAGGGATGTTCCATGGTACAGGTCAACCCTGTTTCCTTTATACTTTCATCCATTGCTGGGCATTTGAGTGTCTCCACATTTGACTATTATGAATATTTGTGTAGTTGCTGGGTCATATGGTAATTCTTTGTTTACTTTTGAGGAAATACCAAGCTGTTTTCCAAAGCAGCTTGTTCCTACAGCATTCTATGTTCCTACAGCAATACCTAAGGTTTCAATGTTTCCACATCCTTGACAATACTTGTTATTGTTCATCCTTTTGATTAAAGCCATCTCAGTGGATGTGAAGTGGCATCTCATGATGGTTTTGATTTGTACTTCTCCAATAGCTAATGATGTTGAACATCTTTTCTTGTGTTTGCTGACCATTTGTCCATCATCTTTGGAGAAATGTCTATTCATATCCTTTGCCCGTTTTTCAATTGGGCTATTAATCTTTTCTGACTGATTTATGTGTGTTTTTTTTAATGTATTCTGTATACAAGTGCCAGATAGAATTACAATTTACAAATGTGTTCTTCTATTCTGTGGGGATTTTTTTCTTTATTTTTTACACTACATAAGGCCTTGGAATTTTTATGTGTCTTTTTTTTTTGAGACGGAGTTTTGCTCCCAGGCTGGAGTGCAATGGCACGATCTCGGCTCACTGCAACCTCGCCTCCTGGGTTCAAGCAATTCTCCTGCCTCAGCCTCCTGAGTAGCTGGGACTACAGGCACACGCCACTACGCCAGCTAATTTTGGCATTTTTAGTAGAGATGGGGTTTCACCATATTGACCAGGATGGTCTCGATCTCTTGACCTCATGATCCACCTGCCTGGGCCTCCCAGAGTGCTGGGATTATAGGCGTGAGCCACTGTGCCCGGCCATTTTTATGTTTCTTAATGGTATCATTTGAAGCACAACACTTTTTAATTTTGATAAAAGTAATTTATTTTTGTTGTTGTTGCTGCTTATACTTTGATGTTATAGCTAAGAAACCATTGCTTAACCCAACATCATAAAGATTTACTCCTGGCCAGGCACGGTGCTCACACGTGTAATCCCAGCACTCTGGGAGGCCGAGGAGGTGCATCATGAGGTAAGGAGATCGAGACCGTCTTGGCCAGCATGGTGAAACCCCATCTCTACTAAAATACAAAAAATTAGCTGGGCGTGGTGGCGCGCGCCTGTAGTCCCAGCTACTCGGGGGACTGAGGCAGGGGAATCTCTTGAACCCAGGAAATGGAGGTTGCAGTGAGCCAAGGTTGAGCCACTACACTCCAGCCTGCCAACAGAGTAAGATTCCTTCTTAAAAAAAAAAAAAAAAATGACAGCTCATGCCTGTAATCCCAGCACTTCAGGAGGCTGACGTGAGCGGATTATGAGGTCAGGAGTTCAAGACCAGCCTGGCCAATATGGTGAAACCCCACCTCTACTAAAAAATATTAAAAAATTAGCTTGGTGTGGTGATACATGCCTGTAGTCCCAGCTATTCAGGAGGCAGAGGCAGGAAAATCATTTGAACTTGGGAGGTGGAGGTTGCAGTGAGCCGAGATCACGCCACTGCACTCCAGCCTGGGTGACAGAGTGAGACTTGTCTCAAAAAAATAAAAAACAAACAAACAAAAAAACCAAAAAAACCCCGAGCTTGCTTTTTTGAGGAAATTGACAGGTTGATCTGAAATTCATATGGAAATTTAAGGGACTTAACATTAGCCAAAACAGTCTTGAAAAGAGAACAAAATGGGATACAGCTTCTGACTTGAAACTTATCACAAAGCTACCGTAATTAAGGCAATGTGGCATGGGGATGAGGACAACAACACAGAGTTGAGTCCAGAAATAAGCCCTTAATTTGCAATCAAGTAATTTTTGACAAAGGTGCGAAGACAATTCAGTGACACAAAGAAAAACAGTCTCTCCAACATCTAGTGCCAAGCAGCCACATTCAAAAAGCAAAGCAGGACGCTACCTCACACGTGGACAAAACTAACTCAAAATGGATCAACACCTAAATGTATATCAAAACGGTATAAAACAATGTATGAAGATAGCAATGTCAGCCAGGCACAGTGGTTTATAATCCCAGCACTTCGGGTGACTGAGGTGGGAAGATTGCTTGAGGCCAGGAGTCTTCCCATGATGTCAGAGTGGGAAGTGTAATGGCATGATCTCAGGTCACTGCAACCTCTACCTCCTGGGTTCAAGAGGTTCTCCTGCCTCAGCCTCCTGAGTAACTGGGACTACAGGCGTGTGCCTCCACGCCTGGCTAATTTTTTGTGTTTTTAATAGAGATAGAGTTTCACTGGGTTAGCTAGGATGGTCTTGATCTCCTGACCTCGTGATCCATTAACCTTAACCTCCCAAGTGCTGAGATTACAGGTTTGAGCCACTGCACTCATGCCTGTAATCCCACAACAGAAACAACAGTTTTTGTTGTTTGTTTGTTTGTTTGTTTTATGCAGCAAGCTTGTCTTTGATAGGTCTATTGAATTCTGTTGATCAGTGTGGAGTGTTCTGCCATCTTGCTAATGTTATCTGTCATTCCATGAACATGAGGTGTTTTACCATTTATTTAGGATTTAATTTCTTTCAACAATGTTTTGTAGTTTTCAGTACATAAGTGCATTTCTTTTGTTAAATTGATTCCTAAATATTTTATTCTTTCTGATGTTATTCTAAATGGAATTGTTTTCTTAATCTTATTTTCAGGTTTTTTCATTGCTAATGAGTATTCTAAAAAAATACTTCCTGTTCCTGCTAAGTATTTGTTTTCATTTTTTGTTTTGTTTTGAGACAGTCTCAGTGCACTCATCACCTATGATGGAGTGCGGTGGTGTGATTTTGATTCACTGCAGCTTCAACCTCCTGGGCTCAAGCTATCCTCCCACCTCAGCTTCCTGAGTAGCTGGAACTACAGATGCATGCCACTGTGCTCAACTAATTGTTGTATTTTTGTAGAGACAGGGTTTTGCAATGTTGCCCACGCAGTTCTGAACTCCTGGGCTCAAGTGGTCCTTCCGCCTTGGCCTCCCAGGGTGCTGGGACTACAGGTGTAAGCCACTGCACCTGGCCTTAACATTTCCTTTCTGAAAAAAGGAGGAGGAAACAAATATAACTTCTCTTCTGTCTTCTAGTGTGCCAGTTTTTAGGGGACCAAGAATTCACTCGCTTTTTTGAGTCCTGAATGAAGGTTAAAAAAAAAAAAAAAGGCTGTGAGCACAATTCCATGAAGCACACACTGGCATTTTCAGCCCATTCAATGGTTTGAACATTGCCTTCTCAGAAGAAGCCTTCACTGTGCATAACATCTAGGAAAAACGTTTTTTGGTTTTGTGGTGTTTTTTGAGACGGAGTTTCGCTCTTGTTGCCCAGGCTGGAGGGCAGTGGCGTGATCTCCACTCACTGCAACCTCTGCCTCCCGGGTTCAAGCAATTCTCCTGCCTCAGCCTCCTGAGCGTCTGGGATTACAGGCATGGAACACCATGCTCAGCTAATTTTTTTGTATTTTTCGTAGAGATGGGGTTTCACCATGCTGGTCAGGCTGTTCTCAAACTCCTGACCTCATGATCCGCCCTCCTTGGCCTCTCAAAGTGCTGGGATTACAGGTGTGAGCCACTGTGCCCAGCCGAAAAATGTTTCGAAGATAAATGTTGCCCATTTTCATTGCCGTTAGCATTGTTGCTGTAATCTGATGTGTATGCTGTGAACACATTCTGTGTTTTTATATAATTTATACCTCGGAACAATGCATGCAGTGGGTGTTCTTTGTCCTATTTAATAGATGAGGAAACCAAGGCTGGAGAGGGCTGTGACCCGCCAGGGTCACACAACTAGTGGGCAGAGCCAGGATTCAAGTCCCCGTGCCTTGACTCCTGAACCACAGTCTCCTCTTCACCACAGTCACACTTCCTCTCCCGTCCTGTCATCTCCGTGACCTCAGGGTATAACACTTTGCTTATTGAGACTTAGTGTACACAGAAGCTGTCCCAGGTGCTGGGACATCACAGGAAGAGGACAGGCCGAGCCCCTGCTCTCATGGACCTTATGTTCTCCCAGGGCAGGGAAAAGCAGACACGTACCATGTGATGTCTGCAGTAGTTGGTAGTGTCAGTGCTGCAGAGACAGGATGAGGGAGGGCCCAGGCATTGGGAAGGGGGTGGGATCAGGTGGGCCTCAGTCACAAAGACCCTTCATTTGGGCAGGTGAAGGAAGTAAACCATTTGTGGGGTTAGGAGTGCAGGCAGAGGAAGTGGCCAGCGCGAAGGCTGGAAGGAGGTCAGAGGGAGCCTGTGGTGCTGGAGGGCGTCCGGGCGGCCAGAGGATAGGCACTGGGGATGCCGTGGGCTTGGAGCACCGGGGTCCTGCATCTGCCTCATCTGTTTCTGTGTCCGTTTAGGAATAAATTTTAATAGAATGTGAGTCTGAACTCTTAAATTTAGAGTAAACAAAACCTTAAAATTATTGATTGGTTCAAGACGGTTTTATGGAACAATTAATCTGTAGCAGAAACTTGACTTTGAGTGCGAAGGTTCCAGCGTTTTTGAAGCAAAGTGTACAAAGGTTCCACGGGATGGGACCAAGGAGGAGGCGCTTGGGCATTTCTCACAGCAGGCATTTTCTCAGGAGGCGGGCAGAGGTCTGCTCGGGTGGCTTTGAGCACTGTCTTGGGGACTTGCTGTGAGAGCGAGAGCATTCCAGGTGGTGTCCAGCCCTGATCTCCTTAGCTATGTGTATTAGTCCATTTTCATGCTGCTGATAAAGACATACCCAAGACCAGGAAGAAAAAGTTTAATTGGACTTACAGTTCCACATCGCTGGGGAGCCCTCAGTCATGGTGGGAGGGGAAAGACACTTCTTACACAGCAGCAGTGGCAGGAGAAAATGAGGAAGAAGAAAAAGTGGAAGCCCCTGATAAACCTATCAGATCTTGTGAGACTTATTCACTGTCGCAAGAACAGCACAGGAAAGACCAGCCCTTATAATTCAGTTACCTCCCCCTGGGTCCCTCCCACAGCATGTAGGAATTCTGGGAGATATAATTCAAGTTGAGATTTTGGTGGGGACACAGCCAAACCATATCATTCCACCTCTGGCCTCTCCAAAGCTCATGTCCTCTCATTTCAAAACCAGTCACGCCTTTCCAACAGTCCCCCAAAGTCTTAGCTCATTTCAGCATGAACCCAGAAGTCCATAGTCCAAAGTCTCATCTGAGACAAGGCAAATCCCTTCTGCCTATGAGCCTGTAAAATCAAAAGCAAGCTAGTTAATTCCTAGATACAGTGGGGATACAGGTATTGGGTAAATACAGCCGTTACAAGTGGGAGACATTGGCCAAAACAAAGGGGTTACAGGTCCCATTAAGTTTGAAATCCAGCAGCGCAGTCACATTTTAAAGCTCCAAAATGAGCCGGGCGCGGTGGCTCAAGCCTGTAATCCCAGCACTTTGGGAGGCCGAGGCGGGCGGATCACGAGGTCAAGAGATCGAGACTATCCTGGTCAACGTGGTGAAACCCCGTCTCTACTAAAAATACAAAAAAATTAGCTGGGCATGGTGGCGTGTGCCTGTAATCCCAGCTACTCAGGAGGCTGAGGCAGGAGAATCGCTTGAACCCAGGAGGCGGAGGTTGCGGTGAGCCGAGATCGCGCCATTGCACTCCAGCCTGGGTAACGAGAGCGAAACTCCGTCTCAAAAAAAAAAAAAAAAAAAAAAAAAAAAAGCTCCAAAATGATCTCCTTTGACTCCAGGTCTTACATCCAGGTCACGCTGCTGCAGGAAGTGGGTTCCCATGGTCTTGGGCAGCTCTGTCTCTGTGGCTTTGCAGGGTACAGCGTCCTCTCAGCTGCTTTCACAGGCCAGTGTTGAGCGTTGCAGCTTTTTCAGGTACATGGTGCAAGCTGTCGGTGGATCTACCATTCTGAGGTCTGGAGGACGGTGGCCCTCTTCTCAGTCCCGCTAGGCCCTGCTCCAGTAGGGACTCTGTGTGGGGGCTCTGACCCCACATGTCCCTTCTGCACTGCCCTGGCAGCGGTTCTCCCTGAGGGCCCCGCCCCACAGCAAACTTTTGCCTGGGCATCGAGGCATTTCCACACATCTTCTCAAATCTGAGCAGAGGTTCCCAAATCTGAATTCTTGACTTCTGTGCACCTGCAGGCTCAACACCACGTGGAAGCTGCCAAGGGTTGGGGCTTCCACCCTCTGAAGCCACAGCGTTGGTCTCTTTCAGCCATGGGTGGAGAGGCTGGGGACCCAGGGAACCAAGTCCCTGGGCCACACACAGCACCGGGACCCTGGGCCTGGCCCTCCTGGGCCTCCGGCCCTGTGATGGGAGGGGCTACCACGAAGGTCTCTGATGTGGCCTGGAGACATTTTTCCCGTGGTCTTGGGGATTATTAACATTCAGCTTCTTGCTACTTATGCAACACTTGACTGTCTCCTCAGAAAATGAGTTTTTCTCTTCTACTGCATCATCAGGCTGCAAATTTTCTTAACTTTTATGCTCTGTTTCCCTTTTAAAACAGAATGATTTTAACAGCACCCAAGTCACCTTTTGAATGCTTTGCTGCTTAGGAATTTCTTCCACCAGATACCCTAAATTATCTCTCTCTCAAGTTCAGAGCTCCACAGATCGGCCAGACATGGTGGCTTATGCCTTAATCCCAGCACTTTTTGAGAGGCTGAGGTGGGAGGTGGGCGGATCACAAGGTCAGGAGATCACGACCATCCTGGCCAACGTGGTGAAACCCCGTGTCTACTAAAATACAAAAAAAAAAAGTAGCTGGGCATGGTGGCGCACGCCTGTAGTCCCAACTACTCAGGAGGCTGAGGCAGGGGAATCGCTTGAACCCAGGTGGCGGAGGATGCTGTGAGCCGAGATCATGCCACTGCCCTACAGCCTGGGCAACAGAGCAAGACTCCGTCTCAAAAAAATAAAAAGTTCCACAGATCTCTTCCCTAAAACAACAAGAGTCGCCTTTGCTCTAGTTCCCAACAAGTTCCTCATCTCCATCTGAGGCCACCTCAGCCTGGACCTTATTGTTGCCACTATCAGCACTTTTGTCAAAACCACTCAGCAAGTCTCTAGAAGGTTCCAAACTTTCCCACATTTTCCTATCTTCTTCTGAGCTCTCCAAACTGTTCCAGCCTCTGCCTGTTACCCAATTCCAAAGTCACTTCCACATTTTCAGGTTATCTTTTAACAACACCTGACTCAAGGGTACCAATTTACTGTTATTAGTTCGTTTTCATGCTGTTGATAAAGACATACCCAAGACTAGGAATCAAAAGTAGTTTAATTAGACTTACAGTTCCACATGGCTGGGGAGCCCTCAGAAGCAGTGGGAGGTGAAAGGCACTTTTTTTTTTTTTTGAGATGGAGTTTTGCTCTTGTCACCCAGGCTGGAGTGCAATAGCGTGATCTCAGCTCACCGCAACCTCTGCCTCCTGGGTTCAAGCGGTTCTCCTGCTTCAGCCTCCTGAGTAGCTGGGATTACAGGCATGTGCCACCACACCTGACTAATTTTGTATTTTTAGTAGAGACAGATTTTCTCCATGTTGGTCAGACTGTTCTAGAACTCCTGTCCTCAGGTCATCCTCCTGCCTTGGCCTCCCAAAGTGCTGGGATTACAGGTGTGAGCCCCTGCAGCCGGCCGAAAGGCACTTCTTACGTGGTGGTGGCAAGAGAAAATGAGGAAGAAGCAAAAGTGGAAGCCCCTGATCAACCCATCAGATCTCATGAGATTTATTCACTATCACGAGAATAGCACAGGGAAGACCAGCCCGCATGATTTAATTACCTCCTCCCAGGCCCCTCCCTATCGCCTGGGAATTCTGGGAGATACCATTCAAGGTGAGATTTAGGTGGGGACACAGGCAAACTCTATCACCGTGGCTGAGCCCTGCAGCTCCGTCTCCCACCACCACACGTTGGATGGCCTGGCTCTGGGGCCAGCGATCGTGTCATGAGGCGAGAAGTGGCAGAGTCCTGGGGGAACTGTTCACATGGCCTCGTCCTCCATGGAATGGAAGCCAAGGTTGGGCAGTGGCCACGACCCAAAGCCAGGGAAAACTGCTGCCTTGCCTGTTTTAAAAGGATCCTGCTGGCTGCCGTGTGGAGGGAGGGAGGAGAGGACCAGCTAGGAGCTGACCACAGCCGCCCAGTCTCTACCCAGGTCGCAGTGGTGGAGGAGATAGGCTGTTAGAATCTGGAAATCGTTTTTATGTGTGTATGTGTTTGAGACGAAGTCTCACTCTGTCACCCAGGCTAGAGTGCAGTGGCACGATCTCGGCTCACTGCAGCCTCTGCCTCCAGGGTTCAAGCAGTTCTCCCACCCCAGCCTCTCGAGTAGCTGGGACTACAGGCGCATACCCCCATGCCCGGCTAATTTTTGTGTTTTTAGTAGAGGTGAGATTTTACCATGTTGGCCAGGCTGGTCTTGAACTTCTGGCCTCAAGTAATTCGCCCACCTTGGCCTCCCAAAGTGCTGGAATTACAGGCATGAGCCACTGCTTCCAGCTCCTCATTTATTTTAATCTTACTTACTGAGTTTTCTGGACCTATTTTGAAGTTAAGCAATAAGGTTTCCTGGTGCAAGCCCAGGAGTTCAGTTTGGACATCCTGCATCTACAAGCCTGAAGCACTGGAGATGGTGGTCAGGAGTTGTCCGTGGAGTGTCAGTTGGGCAGTCCTGGGCATAGAGACGAAGGGCCCTCCTGAGCCTAGGGGAGACCTCTGGGGGAATGGGTGTAGCTGGAGAGGATGCCCCGGGCTGAGCATGGAGCCTCCTGTCACGTGAGGTCCAGGGGAAGGAAGGAGGCCGCTGTAGTTGGCTACAGTTTGCTCAGCCCCCGACAAGTCTTGTGTTGGAGGTGGGGCCTGGTGGGAGGTGTTTAAGACATGGGGTGGCTCCCTCATAAGTGGTTTGGTCAGTTCTCTCAGGACTGACTCCTCTCTCTTGCTACCTCATTGTGTGATCTCTACACACCAGCTCTCATTCCCTTCTGCCAGGAGTGGAAGCTTTCTGAGGTCTCACCAGAAGCAGATGCTGGGGCTGTTCTTCCTGTACAGCCTGCAGAACTGTGAGCCAAATAAGCCTTTTTTAAAAAAAAAAATTTTACTCATATTTGGATATTCTTTTATAGCAACACAGAGGCTTTAGTGACCAAGAGGCCAAATGAGGAAGGTTAACCAAGGAAGAGGGATGGTCCAAGGTGAATAATGGAGAGAGGGAGCGGTCTAAGCTGGATAATGGGGAGAGGGGAGTGGGCCAAGGTGGGTAATGGGGAGAGGGGAGCGGTCCAAGGTGGATAATTGGGAGAGAGGAGCGGTTCAAGGCAGATAATGGGGAGAGGGGAGTGGGCCAAGGTGGATAATGGGGAGAGGGGAGCAGTCCAAGGTGGATAATTGGGAGAGGGGAGCAGTCACATATTTTTTTAAGGTACAAGAAATGGTGGCCAGTTTAGTGCTGATGGGACTCACCATTGAGGGGAAGGAAGAGTCGTGTAGAATTCTGAGAGCTTTGCTGGGCTGTGTCTGGGGAGTGCAGGGCGGCAGGCAGGAGAGGGCATGTGTGGAAGTTCCCTTCTGAAGCTCTTCAGAGGAGGAGAAGGCAGGCTCTCAGTGGAGGCTGAGGGTGGGGGAGGAGTTGCTGGAAATTGCAGACAAAGTGTGAAATGGGCTGGGGAGGGTGTTGGGGTAGCCAGGTGGCCTTAGGCCTTGGGCTGGTGTGAGGATTGGGAGGGGAGAAAGGGGAGGCTGGTTAGAGGCTGTTTTCCTCTGGGTGTGTTTAGCAGCAGGAGTGGAATGGGGAGTGCTAGGTTAACCACAGGTGTTCGCCAGGTAAGCATGGGCCTGAGAGATTTGAGAATATCACAGGAGTGAGTGTGCTGTACCTGTTAGAAGGAAAGACCCTGAGGCCAGGGCTGTCTTGTGAAGCCTGCCTCTGTGCTGGTCTAGCAGGAGTGTCGTGCGTGAAGAGGAGTGAAGCGGAGCCGGGGAGAGGCTGAGATTTTGCTCTCAGAGCTTTGGGAGCCTTGTGTGTGTCGAGTGGAATGGCCTCATCTGATCCACACTCCATGTGTGTGAAGGGGCCCTGGTGGTCTAGGAGTGAGTGAAGCTGCTGGGATCCTGTGTTGGACTGCCTGTGTTTTCACGGCAGTGCTGAGAGGGCTGCTTGCAGCCATGCTGGGCTGGGATGCATAGGGTTGGGCTGGTGTCACCCCAGGGGTGTCCTCTGAGCAGTCTTTTCCCTGAGGTGGAGCTGGCAGGAAGAGCTGCAGGGTCTTGGACTCCAGGTAGATCATAGGGTCGCCCCCGTGTTTGACTGGAACAGGAACAGTGAGCAACACTGTTGCTAGAGACAAAGGCAAATTGGTTGAATGTGGACCCTAAAATGAGGCCTGAGTTCTACTGTGATGCTGTGAACAGCCTCAGTGTTTTTTACTGGAACAGAGAAGAAGTAGGAAGCCAGTCTGGACCAAGATCCTCAGAGAAGTGTGTTCTGGAGCCTGCTGTCCTATGTGTGGCTGCTGAGCACTGAATCATGGCTAGCAAGACTGAGTATTAAATGTTCCTCAATTTTAATTAATTTAAATAACGGCAGTGACAAGTGACTCATGCATTGCACAGTACAGGTCCAGGGAACATGCTTGTGCAAGGAGTGTCCCTTTATTTAAGGGCACCACTGAATGCTTACCGTGATGAAAGTGATGTGACCTTGGCTAGCTTTTTGGGAGATTCCTGAATATGGTAGTAGGGGTGAGATGGGGTTAGGGGAGGAAAGGCTGAAAGCATGAATAATCTTATGTTATTTAACCAGAGGCCAGCAAGAGGGGAATCAGCCTTGAATTTGTAAGAGGCCGTTAAGGCTTGTGGGAACAGGTGCTGCAGAGCTGATGCTGAGGTGCCCTAGATGGGATGGACAGTGGACAGTGGCGGAGACCTGGGGCCCAGGAGGAGGAGACCCGGGATCATTGCATACCTTTGACCTGGGGGTCAGGGGCAGAGTGGCATGTGCTGCGGACAGAAATAGATGCACAATGCAAGTGCATGTGGTGATTGGGAAAAGCGATTTGGAGAGGAGAGTACCGTTGTGACTGAGGTGAGGGAACCCCATCCAAGGAATGTCCATCTGGCATTTGTAAAGTGAGGTAAACCTGGCATTTGGGAGAGAGGTGGTTGGGGTAGAGAATTGGGACTTAGCTACAGAGGGATTATCATGGAAACTGAGGGAACAGAATGAGGAGTTCAAAGGATAGCATGTAGAGGGTAATGCATCTTGGGGTGTCCCGCAGTTGGAGGGGGGCATGAATAAGTGGAGCCCTCAAGACAGCCAGAGAATGGGGATGATAGAAGCAGTGGTTAGCTTAGTTCTGGAGAGAGCGTGGGTCAGCGACCTGTGAAGGGGTGGCAGAGCATCAGAGCCAGTGAATGAGCCAAGGTCGGAGGATTTGGCAGAAAATTGGGATTCTCTGATTGCTATATTTAGGTCCCATGATATATTCTAGAAAATGTCCTCCAATTAGGCTTAAACTTGGAACATTGACTTAGAAATAACACGTCTCTCCATTCTTAGATGAGAGAGACGGTGTGATTGAAAAGTGGGCACTCAGGCCGGGCGCGGTGGCTCAAGCCTGTAATCCTAGCACTTTGGGAGGCCGAGGCAGGTGGATCACGAGGTCGAGAGATCGAGACCATCCCGGTCAACATGGTGAAACCCCGTCTCTACTAAAAATACAAAACATTAGCTGGGCATGGTGGCGCTTGCCTGTAATCCCAGCTACTCAGGAGGCTGAGGCAGGAGAATTGCTTGAACCCAGGAGGCGGAGGTTGCGGTGAGCCGAGATCGCGCCATTGCACTCCAGCCTGGGTAACAAGAGCGAAACTCCGTCTCAAAAAAAAAAAAAAAGTATTTTCAATCCCCAGTTGGTTCAACTCATGGATGTGGAGGGCTCACTGTAGCTATAGGTTTTGGATGTGCACCTCTTATCAGGTTGAGGAAGTTTCCATCGATTTTCAGTGTGCTTTGAGTTTTCATTTAGAATAAATGATGGTTTTTTTTTTTTTTTTTTTTTTTTCTCCGGCTCTCCGTCTCCTGGGTTCAAGCAATTCTCCTGCCTCAGCCTCCTGAGTAGCTGGGACTACAGGCACGCACCACCATGCCCAGCTAATTTTTTGTATTTTTAGTAGAGACGGGGTTTCACCATGTTGACCGGGATGGTCTCGATCTCTTGACCTTGTGATCCACCCGCCTCGGCCTCCCAAAGTGCTGGGATTACAGGCTTGAGCCACCGCGCCCGGCCATAAATGATGGTTTTTGTGAACTGCTTTCTTTGCCTCTTTTGTGAAAATTATATATTTTTCTCTTTTAGTCTGTTAATCTCAAGTGAGTGATCCTCCCATCTTGGCCTCCTAAAATGCTAGGATTATAGGCATAAGCCACTGTGCCTGGCCCCTTAGATTCACTTTTTAATTTGTCCCTTACTTCTTCAAGTTCCATACTTTTTTCCCATGTGTTTTGAAGCTATGCTATTAGAGGTATACACACATTTAGGATTATTACATGTTCTTGATGAATTGACCCTCTTAATCACATACATTTAAAAATGAGAAAACATTTGTTTTTAATTTTTTAAATTTTTGTAGAGATGGGGTCTCGCTATGTTTAGCAGGGTGGTCTTGAACTCCTGGGCACAAGCGATTCTCCTGCCCTAGCCTCTTAAAGTATTGGGATTACAGGCATGAGCCACTCACTACACCTGGCCTTTTTTTAATTTTTAATTTGCTATGTCTAGTGTTCTTTATTACATTTTATATATTCAAGTTTTTATCCAGTATTACCTTTTTGCCTGAATAAGTTCATTTATTTTATATATATATTTTTTGGAGGCAGAGTCTCACTCTGTCACCCAGGCTGGAGTGCTATGGCACTCACAGTGATCTTGGTTCACTGTGATGTCCGCCTCCAGGGTTAAAGCAATTCTCCTACCTCGGCCTCCCGAATAGCTGGGATTACAGGCATGTGCCACCACACCCTGCTAATTTTGTATTTTTAGTAGAGGCGGGGTTTCACCATGTTGACCACACTGATGTTGAACTCCTGACCTCATGATCTACCTGCCTTGGCCTCCCAAAGTGTTGGTATTCTAGGCGTGAGCCACCGCGCCCAGCCTAATATTTCTTTTAGTATAGATCTGTTGGCAACTAATTCTCTTACTTATGTTTCTCAGGAAGAAAAGAATCTTTGTTTTTGTTTTCATTTTTTAAGAATATTTTAACTGGGCATGGAATTCTAGATTGATATTTTTATTTCGCATTTTAGAAATGCTGTTCCTTTTCTTCTTTTGTGCATCGCTTTTGACAAGAGGTTTTGTCTCTCTGGTTTTAGCAGTTTGATAATACTGAACCTTGGTCTGGTGTTTTCCTGCTTGGTATTCGTCAAGTTTCTCACATCTGTAGTGTTACGGGTGTTGCTTCTGTGGCCAGAAACCTCTGTGTCTGGTGGCACCTTTGCTCGAGTTCTTGTCCTGCATTCAGGAAGGATGAGGTACACAGACAAGTGGAGGGTGAGCAAGACGAAGACGAGCCATACTGAGTGTTAGAACAGCTCAGAGGAGACCTGCAGTGGGGAGCTGCTCTCTGTAGGCAGGTCATCCCTTCGTCACTGCAGTTCTCGGCAAAGACGAGGCCTGGAGTGGACGGCTCCTCTGCTGGCAGGTCATCCTGAGTGTTCAGGGCATCACAGCATCTGCCCAGCTCCTAGCAGAGAGGAAGCCCTGGATTGGGTTGGTCCTCTTGCAGCCGGTAGTCCCAGTGTCTCTGCAGGTCTCTGAAGCTTGAGGTAGAAAGGATAGCTCTTCTCTTCAGCTGGTTGTCCCATTATCTGCTCAGCTCTGACTGGGCCCAGGGCTTTTATGGGCCTCAGAAGGGAGGAAGTACATGCTGATTGGTCCAGGGGTGGTCATGGGCGGGTCTGGAACTGTCACCACTAGTTCCCACTCCAGTCCATGGGACTGGCAGCCCAGCCCCCAGCCTTCATGCCCTCCCTGGCCTGAGGTGGGGCCTCACCAGAGACCTACCCCTTTCCACCCAGGCGTCTGTCTACTTCCTGCTGCTGTTCATGGCACCTGGGCTCAGACACAACTTTGCTCTAAGATGGGAGTGGTAGCTGACAGCAGGGAGAAGCTAGGCAGTGGAAGTGGGTACTTCCGAGTCTACAAGGATGGGAGTGGTTTTCCTGGGCCCCCAAGAGTGCAGGAATGCCTGGGTCTGCGGCTGTGGTTTGGGCAGCTGCAGCTGTGCCCAGCGGGGCAGGGCTCCTGCCTGCTCTGTGGAGTGGGAGGCTGGGTCTGCAGCCACATATTGGGCAGCTGTAGCAGCACCTGGGAGGACAGGGCTCCTGCCTGCTCCCAGTCCCCCAAGAACACAGTGAGGCTCAGATCTGTAGCCACAACTTGGGTGGCTGCAGCGCCGTCCAGGAAGGCAGGGCTTCTGCCTGCTCCACAGAGCAGGGAGCCCAGGTCTGCAGCAGCAGTTTGGGCCGCTGCAGCAGTACCTGGGGAGCTCCCACCCCAACTCAGAAGGGGTGGGGCTCCTGTGAGGAGCCAGCTCCAAGGAGCGTGCAACTCCGGCCACGCCTCCCTGCTGTAGCTAGCGTGATGGCAGCCGCAGGCCGTCTTGAGTGGCCGCCGCTGGCCAGTGGTTTTAATCAAATTTTGAAAAAAAATTTTTGACAGGGTTTGGATCTGTCACCCAGGCTGGAATGCAGTGGTGTGATCATGGCTCACTGCAGCCTACACTTCCCCAGCTCAATTGATCCTCCTACCTCAGTTCCTGGGTAACTGGGACTCCAGGCACATGCCACCACGCCCAGGTAATTTTTGTATGTTTCGTAGAGACAGAGTTTTGCCATGTTGCCCAGACTGTTCCCAAACTCCTGGGCTCAAGCAATCCACCTACCTCGGCCTCTGAAAGTGCTAAGATTACAAGGGTGAGGCCACCGTGCCTCAAATTTGGAAAAATTTTGATTATTTTTTCAACGACTTTTACTGTCTTCTCCCTTTATTTTGGGTAAGGGCATTCCAGTTAGATGTATGTTTGGGTGCTTCATGTTGCCCTTGAGGTCAGAGTTTCTCTTCCTAGTCGTCTTTGGGCTGTAGTTGGGATAGTTCCATTTGCCCCCTTCAGGTTCACTCCTGTCTCTTCCTTTCGGTGCTCACGTCCAGCAGTGGGCTCTGCCCAGACGGCACAGCTCTGTCTGCTCGGTCTGGAAAGTGCCTGTGCAGAGCCAGACTGGAAGTGGGGGTTCCCCTTGTTTGTTTCCCTTTTCGGCACCAGTGTTTTCACATTTGTACAATTCCTAGTTGTTACAAGTCCGGTCCCTGTCGTGACCCACGCTCTGGCTCCCTCTCCACCGTAAGCAAGGTCCTTCGATTCTTCTGGATTTGTTTTCTGCAGAAGGGCCTTAACTGCAGGTTTGATGAAACCGAGCGGGTTAGGCATGGGTGTCTCAGAGTCTCTGATGGCTAGTGTTTGGGGGGCTCTCGTGCAAGCAGTCGCCTGGCGGGAAGACGGAGGAGCTTGTGCTTCTGTTGAAGGGGCCTCCTTTTTTCATCATTTCAGCAGCTCCCAAACAGGTAGACGTCGGGCATGCTGTTGTGCGTGTTTATGACTTTACCGTCTGTTCTTTTACTATTTGTAGTTTGTGATTTCCTATTAATGTTTTTTTGCCTGAGTTCTATTTCATATTTCAGTAATTTTTTTTCTTTTTTGAGACAGAGTTTCACTCTTGTTGCCGAGGCTGGAGTAGAATGGTACGATCTCAGCTCACTGTAACCTCCACCTCCCGGGTTCAAATGATTCTGCTACCTCGGCGTCCCAAGTAGCTGGGATTACAGGTGCCTGCCACCACATCCAGCTACTTTTGTATTTTTAGTAGAGACAGGGTTTCACCGTGTTGGTCAGGCTGGTCTCAAACTCCTGACCTCAGGTGATCTGCCCGTCTTGGCCTCCCAAAGTGCTGGGATTACAGGCATGAGCCACTGTGCCCGGCCTCATATTTCAATAATTTTCAACCTTGGCACACCTTAAAATCGTACTGAAATCCTGAGAAATCAGACTTACCCTTGGCTACTGTTTTTTGAACTTTTATTTTAGGATCAGGGTACATGTGAAGGTTTGTGACGTGAAGGTTTGTCAGTTTGACATGAGTCAAACGTTTTGTTTGTTGTGCAAATTATTTCATCACCCAAGTATTAAGCCCAGTACCCAGTAGTTATCTTTTCTACTCCTGTCCCTCCTCCCATCCTCCACCCTCAGGTAGACCCTCATGTCTGTTGGTTCCTTCTTTGTGTTCATGAGTTCTCATCGTTGATCCCCCACTTAGAAGTGAGAGCATGTGGTATTTGGGATTCTGTTGTTGTGTTAGTTTGCTGAGGACAATAGCCTCCAGCTCCAACCATGTTCCTGCAAAGGACATGGTCTTATTCTTTTTTATGCTATTCCATGGTGTTTATGTACCGCATTTTTGAAATCCAGTCTGTCGTTGATGGACATTTAGGTTGATTCCATGTGTTTGCTATTGTGAATAGTGCTGCAGTGAACATTCACATGCATGTATCTTTATGGTAAAATGATTTATATTTCTCTGGGTATATACCCAGTAATGGAATTGCTGGTTCAAATGGTAGTTCTGCTTTTAGCTTTTTGAGGAATACCACTTTCCACAGTGGTTGAACTAATTTACACTCCCACCAACAGTGTTAAGTGTTCTCTTTTCTCTACAACCTCACTAGCATGTTATTTTTTTGTCTGTTTAATAATAGCCATTCTGGCTGGTGTGAGGTGTTAGTTATCTCATTGTGGTTTTGGTTCACATTTCTCTAATGGTCAGTGATATTGAGCATTTTTTCCATATGCTTGTTGGCCACGTGTATCTGTTGATGTCCTTTGTTCACTTTTTAATGGGGTTGTTTTTCTCTTGTAAATTTGTTTTTAAGTTCTTAGAGATGCTGAGTATTAGATCTTTGTCAGATGCATAGTTTGCAAATATTTTCTCCCATTCTGTAGTTTGTCTGTTTCCTGTGTGGATTTTTGTTTTGCTGTGCAGAAGCTTGTTTAATGAGATCTCATGTATCAACTTTGGCTTTTGTTGCAGTCGCTTTTTGTATCTTTGTCATGGAATCTCTGCCTATTCCTGTGTCCAGGATGGCATTGCCCAGGTTGTCTTCCAGTGTTTTTACAGTTTTGGGTTTTACATTTAAGTCTTTGATCCATCTTGAGTTGATTTTTGTATATGGCTTAAGGAATGGTTCCAGCTTTAATCTTCTGCATATGGCTAGCCAGTTATCGCAGCACCACTTCCTGAATAGGGAGCCTTTTCCCCATTGCTTGCTTTTGTCAGCTTTGTTGAAGATCAGTTGTTCGTAGGTACGTGACCTGATATCTGGGCTCTCCATTCTGTTCTGTTGGTGCCTGTTTTTGTACCGATACCATCCTGTTTTGGATACTGTAGCACTGTAGTATAATTTGAAGTCAGCTAACATGATGCCTCCAGCTTTGTTATTTTTGCTTAGGATTGCCTTGGCTATTTGGACTCTTGTGGTTCCATATGAATTTATTTATTTTTAAACTTTTTTTGAGACAGAGTCTGCTCTGTCATCCAGGCTGAAGTGCAGTGATGTGATCTCAGATCACTGCAACCTCCGCCTCCTAGGTAAAAGGGATTCTCCTGCCTCACTCCATCTCCCAAGTAGCTGGGATTATAGGCGTGTGCTGCCATGCCCAGCTAATTTTTATATTTTTGGTAGAGACAGGCTTTCACCATGTTGGCCAGGCTAGTCACAAATTCCTGACCTAAGGTGATTCACCCACCTCAGCCTCCCAAAGTGCTAGGATTACAGGGGGGAGCCACTGCACCCTGCCACATATGAATTTAAAAAATTTTTTTCTAGTTCTATGAAGAAAGTCATTGGTAGTTTGTTAGGAATAGCATTGAATCTGTAAATTGCTTTGGACAGTATGGCCATTTAAATTATACTGATTTTTCTTATCCATGAGCATAGGATGTTTTTTCCATTTGTTTGTCTTCTGTGATTTCTTTTTTTTTTTTTTTTTTTGAGACGGAGTTTCGCTCTTGTTACCCAGGCTGTAGTGCAATGGCGCGATCTCGGCTTACCACAACCTCCACCTCCTGGGTTCAGGCAATTCCTCTGCCTCAGCCTCCTGAGTAGCTGGGATTACAGGCACGTGCCACCATGCCCAGCTAATGTTTTGTATTTTTAGTAGAGACAGGGTTTCACTATGTTGACCAGGATGGTCTCGATCTCTTAACCTCGTGATCCACCCGCCTCGGCCTCCCAAAGTGCTGGGATTACAGGCTTGAGCCACGGCGCCCGGCTTCTGTGATTTCTTTGAACAGTGTTTTGTAATTTTCATTTTAGAGATCTTTCACCTCCCTGGTTGGCTGTATTCCTAGGTATTTTATTCTTTTATATTTTATTCATTTGTGAATGGGATTGCCTTCCTGATTTGATTGTCAGCTTGGCTGTTATTGATGTGTAGGAATGCTAGTGATTTTTTGTACATTGATTTTGTATCCCAAAACTTGATGAAGTTGTTATCAGCTTTATTTGATGAAGGAGGTTTTGGGCTGAGACTGGGGGGTTTTCTAGATAGACAATCATGTCATCTGCAAACAGGGACAGTTTGACTTCCTTTCTTACTGTTTGGATGTCCTTTATTTCTTTTTCTTGCCTGATTGCTCTGGCTAAGAATTCCATTATTATGTTGAATAGGAGTGGTGAGAGAGGGCATCCTTGTCTTGTGCTGGTTTTCAAGGGTAATGCTTCCAGGTTTTACTATTCAGTATGATATTGGCTCTGGGTTTGTCATACTTGGCTTATATTTTAAGTATGTTCCTTCAATACCTGGTTTATTGAGAGTTTTTAACATGAAGAGTTGTTGAATTTTATCAAAGCCCTTTTCTCCATCTATTGAGATAATCGTGGTTTTTGCCTTTAGTCCTCTTTATTTGATGTATCACATGTATTGATTTGCATATGTTGAACCAACCTTGCATCCCAGGGATGAAGCCTGCTTGATTGTGGTGGATCATTCATTTTCTGATGTGCTGCTGGATTCAGTTTGCAAGTATTTTGTTGAGGATTTTTGCATCAGTGTTCATCAAGGATATTGGCCTGAATATATATATATTTTGCTGTTGTGTCTCTGCCAGGTTTTGGTATCGGGGTGATGCTGACCTCATTGAATGAGTTGAGAAGTAGTCCCTCCTCCTCAATTTTTTGGAATACTTTCAGTAGGAATGGTGTCAGCTGCTCTTTTATATCTGGTAGAATTTGGCTATGACTCTATCAGGTCCTGGGCTTTTTTTGTATGGTATTTATTTATTACTATGGATTCAATTTTGGAGCATGTTATTAGTCTATTCAGGGAATCAGTTTCTTCCTGGTTCAGCCTTGGGAGGGTGTATGTGTCCAGGAATTTTTTTTTTTTTTTTCCCTTAGATGGAGTCTTACTCTACTGCCCAGGCTGGAGTGCAGTGGCGTGATCTCAGCTCACTGCAACCTTCGCCTCCTGGGTTCAAGTGGTTCTCCTGCCTTAGCCTCCCTAGTAGCTGGGATTACAGGCATTCGCCACCATTCCTGGCTAGTTTTTGTATTTTTAGTAGAGACAGGGTTTCACCATGTTGGCCAGATTGGTCTCAAACTCCTGATCTCAAGTGATCTGTCCTTTGTGGCCTCCCAAAGTGCTGGGATTATAGGTGTGAGCCACCGCGCCCAGCCACCTTTGTCATTTCTAATTGTGTTTATTTGGATCTTCTCTCTTTGCTTCTTTATTAGTCTAGTTAGTGGCCTATCTAGCTTATTTTTTCAAAAAGGCAGCTCCTGCTCATTGATATTTTGAATGATCTTTTGTGTCTCGGTTTCCTCAGGTCAGCTCTGATTTTGGTTATTTTTTGTCTTTTGTTAGCTTTGAGATGTATTTGCTCTTGCTTCTCTAATTCTTTAAGTTATAATTTTAGGTTATTAATTTGAGATCTTTCTAACTTTTTTTTTTTTGAGATGGACTCTCGCTCTGTCACCTAGGCTGGAGTGCAGTGGCGTGATCTCAGCTCACTGCAGCCTCCACCTCTTGGGTTCAAGCAATTCTCCTGCCTCAGCCTTCCAAGTAGCTGGGACTACAGGTGTGCACCACCACACCTGGCTAATTTTTTTTTTAAATTTTTAGTAGAGACGGGGTTTCACCATGTTAGCCAGGATGGTCTTGATCTCCTGACCTCGTGATCTGTCCGCCTCAGCCTCCCAAAGTGCTGGGATTACAGGTGTGAGCCACCGCACCCAACTCTTTCTAACTTTTTAATGTGGGCGTTTAGTGCTGTGAATTTCCCTCTTAACACTGCAAGAGATTCGTTGTGAAGCCGGGGTTGAGAGTGGCTCTGCGCTTGCCTTCTCCACAGCGGCACTGGCTGGGCAGCTCCTCTTGGCAGTCATCTTTATTGTTGCTGGGTGGAACTTGCTCTACCTTTCCATACAGAAAGTTTTTAAACAGTCAGTAATTGAGTTTGCCAGTGTCTGATATCACACTTGCTCAGTACGGTTTCCCTCTAGGCTGTTTTCTTTCTGGAAAGAGCCCTTCAATAGTTTCTGTAATGATGGTCTGCGAGTGCTGCAATTGGATACAACTTCAGCTGTTGTTTCCTTGTAGGAGATTGCTCCAGTTACTTTTGCTAGATACCAAATTACCCCAAAATGGAGGGGCCTAAAATAGTTGTATATGATCCTCTCTCCTGGTTTCTGTGGAACAGAAGTTCAGGAGCAGCTTGGAATGGGATCTCCTGAGACTACAGTCAAGACAGGAGCTAGGTATGAGCCGTCTTACTGGCCTGTCTTGGTGCTTTTGCTGGGGAAACCAGAGCAGCTGGGGACCTGGAGGAGCAGCTGGCGCCCTCACCTTCTTGTGGGTGTTCTAGCATCCTCAGGGTAGGGCAGCTCAGAGCTCCGAAGGCTCTACCCACTTTTCCAGCCCTACCCCTGAGGTCACAGGTCGCTTCTCCCACATTGTGTGCACCGGGGGTGAGTTATTAGGGCCACCTATGCTAGAGGAAGGGGTGATCGACTCTCCACCTTTTTGTAGGAATTGTACCAGGAATTTGTACACTTTTTCAGCTCTCCGGTCTTTTGTCTCAGGTAGCTTTTAGTTCTTCAGGGCAGCGAGTCTGGACGTGGACTTGTTTGATGTGTGGTACTTGGCACATGGCTGCACTTTTGCTCTGAAACACTGTCCCCATCGTTCCCTCTGGTTCCCTCTCCTGGAGTCCCTGTGGACACATCCATGACACATCCCTCCCTGGCACGGTATCTTGCTTTGTTTCTCTGCATTCTGCATGGATCTCCAGGACTGTTCCCCAGCTTCTGAACATTTCTTGTCTTGGATTGATCATTCCTTCCCTCACCCACCAAAGGTCCTGACCTGATGTGATGTAAAGTCGTTTTCATTGCTGTTTTGTTTTCATTTCCTGGGTAAGAATGAGAGTCTCTCTGTTCAGGCGAGGCAGACAGAAGTGCACAGGGCAGTGTGGGCAGCAGGGTGGGTGGCTGCAGGCTGCTGATAGCCTTTCCTGTGGGAATGTTCTCAGGCAGTGGACATTGTGAGCTCAGGGCTCAAGCCCGTGGTGCCTGTGAGGAAGTTTCAGGGCTCTGCAAAAGTAACTACGTGAGGGTGAGAACGGGGATGCCACCTTGACACAGCAGTCTGGGAATTTCATGTGAGGATGGGCTGTTTGTCCCTTCCCTGCCCATACTGGGGCCTCATGCTCGAGCTTTAAGAAGGGTCAGAGCAGATGCCTCCAGCTGTGCCCCATCAGGGAGGGAGACAGAAGGAAACGTCATCTCAACCAAAGGGCACTCTGGGCATGTCTGGTCCCGGAGCCTCATCTGCAGCGAGTGTGACGTAGAGACACCCTAGGCCTTGTTTCCTCCCATGCAGGGCCAGGGCCACGGCCCCCCTGGACTCTGGGCTCAGCGAGGGTCTCATTGGGACTGGGCCATCTGCTGCAGGTTCCCATGCCCTTGACTCGCAGAGGTGTTTTGTTCTTAGAATCAAGGCTTTCAGATTGGTTTCTGAAAAGGAACTTCACTTTGAAGGAAGGCAGCCCAGGCACCGAGCTCTAGCAGCTGTGCGGCGGCACAGAAGGGTCGCGGCGGCACAGAAGGGACGCGGCTTCCATGCCCTCCTGCCTGCGCACCCTGGTTGTCCCCAGAGGCAGCCGATTTAGCTCCTTTTTTTTTGGTTCCCTGCTGTTCCTCCTTTCTTTATATTTTCTCCACACATTTTTTGGTGATTTTTAAAAATTCAGTTTTTTTGGATATTGATACTTTCACAGGATTAAATGCAAACAGAAGCCAAGAAGACATGTGCTGTGAAGTTTCACCCTCTCCCCTCCCCCCGGCCGTTTCTGCCGACTCCCAGTACGCCTTCTATTGCAGATTAAATGAACTCAAACGCCCTTGTTTTCACTCCGCTTTCGGGCCCCGTGTTGGCATGGTTCATACGTGTTCTTCCCTATTGAACATGTTTGAGGTTGTCTCCCTCTTGGCCCAGGGAGAACATCCGTATCTCCTCTGGTGGCCTGTGCCCTCCCTCCAGCGGGCTCTGAGCTCGGGATGTGTCCTTCCTTACTGGTGAACATTTGGGTGCCGCTGGTGGGTAGCAGTGGCCAGTGCAGCCCCCGAGGGACGCCCAGCAGGTGGTTGCTGGTGATGGGGGTGGTGTGTTCAACGTGAGTACCTTTCTCTAGCTGTCCTGCCTTGGCCACAGAGCTACCTGGGCCATTTGGGGATTACCCTGTTAGCTCAGTGACATCCTAAAGATGGTGTTGCTGGCGCATACCCCGCACCAGCACCCAGGCGAGGCCAGCTCCATCCAGGAGCATCTGCAGATGTGTCAATTCTCCCTGCTGGCCCCAGCTCCACCTGCAGCCCTGGCCTCACTCTGGCAGCCCCTTTGGTTATGACTTTCCTGATTATTGGGATTCCACACAAAGTAACCCTCTGCTGTGCAAGGTCTATCCCTCTGCTTCCCGAGAGCACGTCTGGGTTTAGGGATGGTTTCATCTAGAGGATAAGAATCCCTCACACTTCCACTTTACATGTCATACCTTCAGTTCCTAACACATCTGGGACAATGACATTCATGGGACTCTGTGCCGGGAGAGACCCAGAGTGAGGCGGGGAGGCTCCACCCTCATGGAGCCCATCAGTGAGAGCATGGTGTCCCACGGCTGGTTCCCACCTGGGCATGTGAGCTCATGGCCGACCCCTCCTTGACACCTGGACTCCTTCCTGTGCCTTCATCTTATGTTGTGTCTCAGAGCTCCCAGCCTGAGTTTCATGGCTGTGACTTCATCCAGCTTCTTCCCCATGTGGTCGCACTGGCGTCTGCATCTCTGAGTGTGGGAGAGATGGGGTTTTGGAGTTGTGCAGAGACAGGCTTAGGACCCACTTCTTGTTAAAGAGCTGCTGTTTACTGTGGACACACCATGTTTTCTTTGCTTCCTCCTGGGTAACACGGGGACTGCGGTTGACACGTCACTGCCATGGTCCAGCGCCTGTCACCCGCCACCCAGGGACAAGCCTGCAAGGACTGACTTCTGTCCTGAGTGGACGCGCTGGGCAGGGTGTGGCAGCACAGGACAGAGGACTCGCTGGGGGCGGAGTCTGGTGGGATGAAATTGAGTTCTGAGGAGGCAGCGCAGCTCCTGAGGAAGGGGCTCAGGTGTGGAGTGAAGGTACAGGGCTTGGGTTCGGTGCCTGTGATGACTCGGAGAGCAGGTGCAGCCAAGAGCTGTGCAGACACCTGGTGCTGAAAGGCCGGGTGTGAAGTCACGGACAGGGACGTGCTTTGGCTTGGGTTGACAATGAAGTCCGGGAGACTGCACTGTCCCCAAGGGACTGTAGTGAGAGAAGGCCTCGGATGCCAGCTTCAGGTGGCTCGGAGCTCAGGAATGTGTGGTGGAAGCTGGAAGGGGCACCACGACGAGCTGGTGTCTGTTTGTCAGTGTTATCAATTATGGAGGTGTAATTTACATACAACAAATCCACTGTTTTACAGAGTGGTTTTACATTCTACGTCTTACTTGCAGTGTGTGAGAGTTCTTGTTTCTCCACATCCTCACCAATGCTGGTGTGTGACTCGTTTTTCTTCTCCCTCGTAAAACATCGTCTGACTTTTTTTCCCTAGCCATCCTATTGGGTGAAGCGCGATGTCTTGTTGTGGGTTTGATTTGCATTTTCTGATGGCCAGTGATACCAAACATCTTTTCATTTGCTTATTGTCCATTCACATATCTTCTTTGGAGAGATGTTGATTCAGATCCTTTGCCCACATTTTAATTGGGTTGTTTTACTTCTTGTTATTGAGTTTAAGAGTTCTTTATGTTATAGATAGAAGTTTTTTTTATCAGATAC
The DNA here is from genome assembly GCF_048565385.1 of Saimiri boliviensis. Taxonomy (NCBI): domain Eukaryota; kingdom Metazoa; phylum Chordata; class Mammalia; order Primates; family Cebidae; genus Saimiri; species Saimiri boliviensis. The sequence goes on along the minus strand of NC_133463.1, from coordinate 92,229,710 downwards.
ATGATTCACATAAATTTTCTTCTTTTTTTTTTTGAGACAGAGTTTCGCTCTTGTTACCCAGGCTGGAGTGCAATGGCGCGATCTCGGCTCACCGCAACCTCTGCCTCCTGGGTTCAGGCAATTCTCCTGCCTCAGCCTCCTGAGTAGCTGGTAGAGATGGGGTTTCACCATATTGACCAGGATGGTCTCGATCTCTCGACCTCGTGATCCACCCGCCTCGGCCTCCCAAAGTGCTGGGATTACAGGCGTGAGCCACCGCGCCTGGCCCAGGAACTTCTTATGTGTCAGTGCAACCAGTTTCCTAAGACATAACTGAAACATCTGTGTCACAAACACCTTTTATACAAGAAACAGCCTGTTGTGTGAGGATGTTAATGTTTTCAACGCGGCTTCCAGACACTGGACAGCCGAGATGAAGCTCGCACTGTTGCTTTTCCCAGGGTGACACTGAGAGGCCTGTTTGTGTCAGCACCATCCAGGCAGCACGCGCTATGCTTATGCCCACATGTGTGATTGCGGCGCGTCTTCTAGTTGTAATATAACTTGAGGATTTTTTTTCCTCCCCTGCACTTTATTTTGTTAAAATGTTGGATTTGTTTTTTGACGTAAATATAAAATTTACCCATGTAACGCTGACAAAAATACATAATCATATGGTTTATGAACTTATAAACTGTCAAAAATAAAAAGATGCTCTACCAAGAAATGTTGACCAGGGAGACGTCTGAGGGATGTGCCTGTAATACGGTTAATGTTAATAGATGATGATTTAAGAAGTTCGTTTTTTGGCCAGGGGTGGTGGCTCACACCTGTAATCCCAGCACTTTGGGAGGCTGACGAGGGTGGATCACGCGGTCAGGAGTTCAAGACCACCCTGGCCAAGATGGTGAGACCCTGTCTCTACTAAAAATATAAAAATTAGCCAGGTGTGGTGGTAGGTGCCTGTAATCCCAGCTACTCCGGAGGTCGAGGCAGAGAACTCCTTGAACCTGGGTGGTGGAGGTTGCAGTGAGCCGAGATTGCACCACTGCACTCCACCTGGGTGACAGAGTGAGACTCTGTCTCAAAAAAAAAAAAAAAAAAGGGAAGCTCTTTTTTTTGGATTTTGAAATGATTTGTGTGATAGAAATGAAATTTAAATTAATTCAAACATATTTTTCTTTTTTTTTTTTTTTTTTTTTTTTGAGATAGCATCTTGCTCTGTCACCCAGGCTGGAGTGCGGTGGTGCAATTTCAGCTCACTGCAACATCTGCCTCCCAGGCTCAAGTGATTCTCCTGCCTCAGCCTCCCAGGTAGCTGGGACTACAGGCATGTACTACCATGCCCAGCTAAGTTTTGTGTTTTTAGTAGAAATGGGGTTTCACCATGTTGGCCAGACTGGTGTCCGACTTCTGACCTCAAGTGATTCCCCCAACCTCGGCCTCCCAAAGTGCTGGGATTACAGGCATGAGCCACGGCTCCGGCCCCATGCCAAAGGTAATTTTTTTTTCTCTCTCTATATATAAATAAATATAAATTGCACTTTAGGTTCTGGGGTACATGTGAAGAACATGCAGGATTGTTGCATAGGTACATACATGGCAATGTAGTTTGCTGCCTTCATCCCCATCATCTATATCTGGCATTTCTCCCATGTTATCCCTCCCCAACTCCCTACCCCGCCATCCCTCCCCAGACCCCCTCCAACAGACCGCAGTATGTGATGCTCCCCTCTCTGTGTCCGTGTGTTCTCATTGTTCAACACCTGCCTGTGAGTGAAAACATGCAGTGTTTGATTTTCTGTTTCTGTATCAGTTTGCTGAAAATGATGGTTTCCAGGTTCATCCGTGTCCCTACAAAGGACACGAACTCATTGTTTTTTATGGCTGCATAGTATCCCATGGTGTATATGTGCTACATTTTCCCTGTCCAGTCTATCATCGATGGGCATTTGGCTTGGTTCCAGGTCTTTGCTATTGTAAACAGTGCCGCAGTGAACATACGTGTGCATGTATCTTTATAATAGAACAATTTATAATCCTTTGGATATATACCCAGTAATGGGATTGCTGGGCAAATGGAATTTCTATTTCTAGGTCCTTGAGGAATCGCCACACTGTCTTCCACAATGGTTGAACTAATTTACACTCCCACCAACAGTGTCAAAGTGTTCCTATTTCTCCACATCCTCTCCAGCATCTGTTGTCTCCAGATTTTTTAATGGTTGCCATTCTAACTGGTGTGAGATGGTATCTCAATGTGGTTTTGATTTGCATTTCTCTAATGACCAGTGATGATGAGCATTTTTTCATATGTTTTTTGGCCTCATATATGTCTTCTTTTGATAAGTGTTCATATCCTTCGCCCACTTTTGAATGGGCTTGTTTGTTTTTTTCTTGTAAATCTGTTTTAGTTCTTTGTAGATTCTGGATATCAGCCCTTTGTCAGATGGGTAGATTGCAAAATTTTTTTCCCATTCTGTTGGTTGCTGCTTCACTCTAATGATTGTTTCTTTTGCTGTGCAGAAGCCGTGGAGTTTGATTAGGTCCCATTTGTCTATTTTGGCTATTGTTGCCAATGCTTTTGGTGTTTTAGTCATGAAGTCCTTGCCTACACCTATGTCCTGAATGGTTTTGCCTACGTTTTCTTCTAGGGTTTTTATGTTGTTAGGTCTTATTTTTAAGTCTTTAATCCATCTAGAGTTAATTTTAGTGTAAGGTGTCAGGAAGGGGTCCAGTTTCTGCTTTCTGCACGTGGCTAGCCAGTTTTCCCAACACCATTTATTAAACAGGGAGTCCTTTCCCCACTGCTTGTTTTTGTCAAGTTTGTCAAAGATCAGATGGTTGTGGCTGTGTGGCGTTGCCTCCAAGGCCTCTGTTCTGTTCCATTGGTCAATATCTCTCTTTTGGTACCAGTACCATGCTGTTTTGATTACTGTAGCCTTGTAGTATAGTTTGAAGTCAGGTAATGTGATGCCTCCAGCTTTGTTCTTTTTGCTTAGAATTGTCTTGGCTATGCGGGCTCTCTTTTGGTTCCATATGAAGTTTAAGGTGTTTTTTTCCAGTTTTGTGAAGAGGGTCATAGGTAGCTTGATGGGGATAGCATTGAATCTATAAATTACATTTGCGAAAATGGCCATTTTCACAATTTTTTTTTTTTTTTTTTTTTTTTTTTTTTGAGACGGAGTTTCACTCTTGTTACCCAGGCTGGAGTGCAATGGCGCCATCTCGGCTCACCGCAACCTCCGCCTCCTGGGTTCAGGCAATTCTCCTGCCTCAGCCTCCTGAGTAGCTGGGATTACAGGCACGTGCCACCATGCCCAGCTAATTTTTAGTATTTTTAGTAGAGACGGGGTTTCACCATGTTGACCAGGATGGTCTCGATCTATTGACCTCGTGATCCACCCGCCTCGGCCTCCCAAAGTGCTGGGATTACAGGCTTGAGCCACTGCACCCGGCCATTTTCACAATATTGATTCTTCCTAACCATGAGCATGGAATGATTTTCCATCCTTTTGTGTCCTCTCTTATTTCGTTTAGCAGTGGCTTGTAGTTCTCCTTGAAGAGGTCCTTTACGTTCCTTGTTGGTTGTATTCCTAGGTATTTTATTCTCTTTGTAGCAATTGTGAATGGCAGTTCGTTCTTGATTTGGCTCTCTTTAAGTCTGTTCCTGGTGTATAGGAATGCTTGTGATTTTTGCATGTTGATTTTGTATCCTGAGACTTTGCTGAAGTTGTTTATCAGTTTCAGGAGATTTTGGGCTGAGACGATGGGGTCTTTATGTCATCTGCAAACAGAGAGAATCTGAATTCCTCCTTTCTTAATTGAATACCCTTTATTTCTTTTTCTTGCCTGATTGCTCTGGCTAGAACTTCCAATACTATATTGAATAGGAGTGGTGAGAGAGGGCATCCTTGTCTAGTGCCAGATTTCAACAGGAATGCTTCCAGTTTTTGCCCATTCAGTATGATATTGGCTGTTGGTTTGTCGTAAATAGCTTTTATTATTTTGAGATATGTTCCATCAATACCTAGTTTATTGAGGGTTTTTAGCATAAAGGGCTATGAATTTTGTCAAAAGCCTTCTCTGCATCAATTGAGATAATCATGTGGTTTTTGTCTTTGGTTCTGTTTATGTGGTGAATTACGTTTATGGACTTGCGTATGTTGAACCAGCCTTGCATCCCTGGCATGAATCCTACTTGATGATGGTGGATGAGCTTTTTGATATGCTGTTGCAATCGGCTTGCCAGTATTTTATTGAAGATTTTTGCATCTATGTTCATCATGGATATTGGCCTGAAGTTTTCTTTTCTTGTTGAGTCTCTGCTGGGTTTTGGTATCAGGATGATGTTGGTCTCATAAAATGATTTGGGAAGGATTCTCTCTTTTTGGATTGTTTGGAATAGTTTCAGAACGAGTGGTATCAGCTCCTCTTTGTATGTCTGGTAGAATTCAGCTGTGAACCCAGCTGGACCTGGGCTTTTTTTGGTTGATAGGCTATTAATTGCTGCCTCAACTTCAGCCCTTGTTATTGGTCTATTCAGGGTTTCGACTTCTTCCTGGTTTAGGGTTGGGAGGGTGCAGGTGTCCAGGAATTTATCTATTTCTTCCAGGTTTAGTGGTTTATGTGCATAGAGTAGTTTGTATTTCTGTGGAATTGGTGGTGATATTCCCTTTATTGTTTTTTATTGCGTCTATTTGATTCTTCTCTCTTCTCTTTTTTTACTAATCTGGACAGTGGTCTATGTTGTTGATCTTTTAAAAAAACTAGCTCCTGGATTTATTCATTTTTTGAAGGGTTGCCAAAGGTAATTTTTTAAAAAGGCATATTGGCTCCCAGGTAAGGGTGGCAGAGTGAACGCATGGACTGCTGTGTCACTCTGTCTCAAGCCATTGCTAAGTGAGCAGCAAAGTGATGTTTTAAAAAGTCAGACTCACAGTGAATGGGGTGAAGTGGGAGAGAAGACAGTAGTGAAGTTCTGAAAGCTGGAAAGCAGATGGGTGAGTGATAATTTACTTAGTCGATCCAAGAAAGCCAGATTCTATGTTGGCAATGAGGAAAACTAAGGATTAATCCTGTTTGTGCTCCAGAATACTCAAAAGTCTCGAAAAGTTGAAGCACTAGGGACTTAAACAGTGTAAAAGAAAGAACAGAAAGAACATGGAGATGAGCAGAAAACAAGAGGTCAGCAGGAGTGATCAGAGGCCAATAGGTTGAATGTCAGATTATGTGCCGTTGAGAGAAACTTTGTGAACTAACTGGAAGACATTTTTAAAGAATGCAGGCAAGAGTTAAAAAAATGGGGAAGGTGACAGAGAAGTGGATCGAGACACAGAGGATAGAATGCAAAAGTTTAAGAGAGATTTGATTTCAGCCCCAGGAGGGGAAAATAGAATGGAGAAGAGCTAGTCTTTAAAGAGCTGTTGGCTGAAGGATATTGTAACTGATGAAAGATTTGAATCCCTAGGGAATGGAAATGCAGTAAATTTTAAACAGGTTAAATAAAAGAAATCCATGTGGAGACACATCATAGGCAAGGTTCAAAACACCGAAGACCAAGAGAAGATTTTAAAAGCAACCAGAGGTAAGAGAGAGGTCACCCAGGGCAGTGCCAGCAGTACTGACGGCCGGCTGCCTTCTCAGCAACAGTGAAAGCCAGAAGACAGTGGTATTCATCTTGACTGTTGGGAGAAGGAACCTATCAAGCTAGACCTGGGCATCTAACAAAATTATCTTTTAACAAGACTGAAATGACATTTTCAGATAAAACAGAGTTTACTACCAACAGACCATCATTAAAGACACTTCTAAAAGATAGGATTCAAGAAGAAGGAAAAATGTTTTTTAAAGGAAAGAATGAGCTGGGAGTGGTGAGTCATGCCTGCAGTCGCAGCACTTCGAGAGGCTGAGGTGGGAGGATTACTTGAGGCCAGAAGTTCAAGACCAGCCTGAGCAACATAGCAAGACCCCATCTCTAAAAAAAAAAAAAAGAAAGAAAAAGAAAAATATCCAGGTTTGGTGGCACATACTTGTGGTCCCAGCTACTCAGGATGGTCACTTGAGCCCAGGAGTTTGAGGTTGCTTTGAGGCATGATGGCTCCACTGCACTCCAGCCTGGGCAACAGAACAAGACCATCTGTTAAAAAAAAAAAGAAAGAAGGCCGGGCGCGGTGGCTCAAGCCTGTAATCCCAGCACTTTGGGAGGCCGAGGCGGGTGGATCACGAGGTCAAGAGATCGAGACCATCCTGGTCAACATGGTGAAACCCTGTCTCAACTAAAAATACAAAAAATTAGCTGGGCATGGTGGCGCGTGCCTGTAATCTCAGCTACTCAGGAGGCTGAGGCAGGAGAATTGCCTGAACCCAGGAGGCGGAGGTTGCGGTGAGCCGAGATCGCGCCATTGCACTCCAGCCTGGGTAACAAGAGCGAAACTCCGTCTCAAAAAAAAAAAAAAAAAAGAAAGAGATGCAAAAAGAAATGGTTAGCAAAATGTAAACACATGTCTAACTCTATAAACATTGCATGAAATAATTTTTTTTTGAGGCAGAGTCTCGCTCTGTCACCAGGCTGCAGTGCAGTGGTGCAATCTCAGCTCACTGTAACCTCCACCTCCCGGGTTCAAGCAATTCTTCTGCCTCAGCCTACCGAGTAGCTGGGATTATAGGCGCATGCCACCATGCCCAGCTAATTTTTGTATTTTTATAGAGACAGGGTTTCACCATGTTGACCAGGCTGGTCTCAAACTCCTTATTTCGTGATCCCCTCCCCTTCGGCTTCCCAAAGTGCTGGGATTACAGGCGTGAGCCACCGCACCGCGCCTGGCCGTGAAATAATCTTTGTAGGATTCAAAAGAATAAAAAGACTAAACAGCAGCATGGGCTGCAAGATAAGGTTGAGAATCTCTCAGAAAACAGAGCAAAACTTTAGAGTTGGAGAATAGGAGAGAAGAATATTAAAGGGCCATTCTAGGAAGTCCAGTACCTGGAAAATAAAACTTTTAGCAATGAGATGAAAAGGCCGGCGCCGTGGCTCACGCCTGTAATCCCAGCACTTTGGGAGGCCGAGGCAGGTGGGTTGTCTGAGCTCAGGCGCTCGTGACCAGCCTGGGTAACATGGTGAAACCTCATCTCTGCTAAAACACGAAAAGAAAAAATTAGCTGGGCGTGGTGGCACGCGCCTGTCCCAGCTACTCGGGAGGCTGAGGCAGGAGAACTGCTTGAACCTGGGAGGCGGAGGTTGCAGTGACCTGAGATCACACCACTGCACTCCAGCCTGGGTAACAGAGTAAGACTCTTGTTTCAAAAAAAAAAAAAAAAAAAAGAGATGGAAGAAACATCAGTGAGATAAAGTCACTGAACAAAGTGTTCCACAGTCTACCAGACACCCCCCGACACACACCGTGTGAAAATAGACTGGTACAAAGACACAACGACAGGGCGTCTGGAAATCCTGGACCTTGAGGACAGGTTGGAGAGTCGGAAAGCCTTCAGAAAGACACAGGCTGCATTCAAGGATGGAAGGTCAGAATAACCGGACTTCTTAATAGCGGTTCTGGAGTTTGGAAGTCTGTGAGGCAGTAAGTTCAAAATTCTGATGGAAAGTGATTGCCAATGTAGTATTCTTTACCCACTGAAACTATCAAAGGCCTTAGAATTTACCTCCCATGCTGCTTTTTCCTGGAAGTGAATGAAATGTTTCTCACCAAAACAAGGTGATAAGTGGAGGGTGCTGAACCATGGGTGCGGGAGTGTCGCCCTGGCCTGTGGCAGTGAAGGGCACTTCAGCGCTGGGGATGCTCCAGGGCTGGGATCCACCGTGGTCCTTTAAACCATGGGCAAGGCTAGTTTGGCTAAAGATGCAAGTGTGCAGAGCTAGCAGATGTGATGCATACCTTATTCTGCAGAAGCGAAAGTGGGGTTTGGTAACGTGTCTGCGTCAGCATCTGTTCGGATGTACCAGGCGTCCCACCCTCCTGGGTGCGTTCACGTCACTTGCATCGAGGGGAGGATCAGGGCTGTCCAGACCTTGGCCTGGTGCGTAGGGTTCCTGCAGCCCCACAGTTTCTTCCTGTGTCACCTTTTTTATTTCTTCTGTACTCCTCCCCCTAGTCCCTCAGTAAAACAAAACAAACCAGCCCAGGCAGTTCAGTCGTGAGTTTACATTTCCCTACCCCTTTCTCACTCTTCATTGCTAATCCTTCACTAAAATTAGCTGGGTATTGAGTTTTAAAGTTTTTTTGGGCTGGGCACAGTGGCTCACGCCTGTAATCCCAGCACTTTGGGAGGCTGAGGCGGGCAGATCACCTGAGGTCAGGAGTTCAAGACCAGGCTGGCTAACACGGTGAAACCCCGTTTCTACTAAAAATATAAAAAAATTAACTGGGCGTGGTGGCACGTGCCTGTAATTGAAGCTACTCTGGAGGCTGAGACAGGAGAATCACTTGAACCCGGGAGGCGGAGGTTGCAGTGAGCTGAGATTGCACCATTGCCCTCTAGCTTGGGCAACAAGAGCAAAACTCCATCTCAAAAAAAATAAGTAAATAAAGGTTTTCTTCTGCATTCATCCCACAAGAATCAACACAGAATTCTGTACCTCTGGCCACCGAGAATTCCAGCTGTCCTGCAGGTCCAGGATGGGCAGTGCCAGCCTCCTGGGGAATGCGGCCCCCGGGCCACTGCATCGGCCTGCGTGTGGCAGGGCCAGAGTCTGAGTTGTGGCGGCCCTCCCACTGGCTCTGAGGCAGGGCCAAGGCTCCTCTGCTGGCGGCTCCAGAGCCAGTGGTCGGCGTGCCTGGCGGAGCGGTGCTGTGGCCAGGAGGCCGAGGGGTGCAGGATGCGTGGAGGCCTCCGTGAGCCGACCTGCCTCATGGCTGGTGAAGGCAGCAGCTGCTTTGTTTTGTTTCTTGAGACTGGGTCTTGCTCTGTTGCCCAGGCTGTAGTGTAGTGGCACGATCTTGGCTCACTGCAGCCTTAACCTCCCGGGTTCAAGTGATCCTCCTACCTCAGCCTCCCAGAGTGCTGGGACCAAGGTGTGCGTCCTGTGCCCAGCTGGCAGCATCTGTTTGCAGTAATTGTGAACTCCTTGCTTTCTTGGGCTGTGGCCTGGAAGGTCAGTCAGCTGAAAATGAAGGCTGACACTGGTGGCCCCCTCCTCTGTCCCTGGCAGCAGCAGACACTGGGAGCTAAATGGCAGTGGGAGGAGGGTCAGATCCGAAGAGCAGAGGCAGCTACAGCCCAGCCTTGACCCGGCTCCTCTGTGAGAGGCTGGATCCAGGTGCCACGTGGTCTTCCTTCTTTTTCTTGTTTTTCATTTCTGCTGTTTGGTTTTTTTTTTTCTTTTCTTTCTTTCTTTCTTTTTTTTTTTTTTTAGACGAAGTCTTGCTCTTTCACCAGGCTGGAGTGCAGTGGCACGATCTCGACTCACTGCAACCTCCATCTCCCGGATTCAAGTGATTCCCCTGCCTCAGCCACCTGAGTAGCTGGGACTATAGGTGTGCGCCATCACACCTGGCTAATTTTTTGTATTTTAGTAGAGACGGGGTTTCAGCATGGCCAGGATGGTCTCGATCTCCTGACCTCATGATACACCCACCTTGGCCTCCCAAAGTGCTGGGATTACAGGCATGAGCCACTATGCCTGGCCTTCCTGGTGTTTTTGGGGGATCCTCTCCCCAGGGGGTACAAACATGGCCCTGACAGCCGCAGGCCACAAGCCTTATCCCAGCAGGAGTTTCAGGGCTTTTGTCCCACCTCAATGTGGCTGCCTCCATGCTGTGCCTGTCCTGTGCCCAGACATCTGGGGGAAGCTCCACACAAGTGTCAGGAGGGGGAACTGCAGAAAGAGGGGTCTCTAGCAGAGGATGGGACAGGGGGAGCTGCCCGGCAAAGCCACGGGCATGTCCCCAGTAGGAAGTGAGACCTTGGTCTTCGAGATGGGCCTTGGGGGTACGCCTTGTAAGTGAGGAGGTCAGGGCTCAGGAAGAGATGCCAGTGGCGTTGGCAAGGTTTTTGCTGGGCCTGCTGCAGTGTACAGTCGGTGCCCAGTGAACAGGGCTGCCGGGTAGGGGCTGCTGAGGCTCTGCTCGCTGTCCAGCTGCACCAGTCTGGCCGTTAGAAGATTGGGGAGTGACTGATCAGAGAGGAATGATGCGTTCTAGTTCATTCTCAGGCCCAGTGAGTTGTTGATTTCATGCTTCTTCCTCTTCTTTCCTCTCTATTCATGTAAAATTATTTCTTGAGATCATGATTGTTTTATATATTCTTATGATTCATTATTTTGTCCAAGCCCAAAAATATGTCATATACTGTACACTTAGTGCAAGAGATGCTTGTCATGGCTGTTGGCACGGCCAAGTCACTGGGGCCAACATGGTGGCAGTGCAGGTGGGTGTGGCTTCTGGGGCTGACCTCATGTGGCTCCTGGGTTATTTAGAATGAAGCTTCTCTTTGGGAGGCCTGCCTGTTGGTGAGGTGTGGGCTCCCTCTGATGGGCAGAAGGTCCCAGCTTGTTTGTAGCAGGAGGCTACTCCATCAGCTCTCCGGGTCTTAGCTGGGACGCCCAAGGCTGCTGCTGACTCGGAGCATAGCTGTGGGCCTTTTTTTTTACATTTGGGACACTGTTGTCACACCAACAAGTGAGGGATGCAGACACAGAGCTTCTCACTCACTGCCAGCCCTTCCCTGGGAGGCTTTCTTCTACTCTGTGTGCTCACTTGCCCAGCAGCCTCTCTCATCCCTGACTCCGGGCAGTGCATCTGACAGAGGCCTGCCTGGGCGCTGCGGCCTGACGTGTGCCCATCGTCGTGTCGTGCCTTGCCCTTGGTCCGTGTCAGACACTCCCCGGATGGTGAAAGACTGTGCTTTGTTTCTTGGGTCGGCGTTCGGCACGCCTGCAAGGCAAAGCCCGGCTGCTCGTGCTCCATCCTCTGTTGTCGCAGGCGCCGGGGCCTCCTGGAACACCTCTGCCTGTTTTGTGACTGTGCCGTGAGGCCACATGTCACATCTGGGTTGCCTCGCCAGTCAGGGGAGCCCTGTTTCCACGGAGCCAGCCCCGCTGGAGCCGCACCAGCTCTGTCTCTTCCATTCTTGACTTTGAGAATTTCCTGCCCTTACACTTCAGATGGATTTGTTACAGACATTTTTTCAGGATGTTTAAAATCTTGCCTGACAGCCTTTGTCTTAACTAGACTATTGGTCCATTTATGTTTACTGTAATGATTATATTTAAATTTATTTCCACCATCTTTCGTTGTACTCTGTTTGTCACTGGGGACCAGGCTGCTTTTTCGTTTCTTGACTTCTTTTAGATTATTTTTGTTTCTTTTTCTTCTCTACTGGTTTGGAATTTGCTCACTTGGCTTTATAGTGGTTGCCTTGGATGTTCTAACATGCAGAATTAATTTGTCGAAGTCTAAAATTAGTCAGTATTTTTACCCTCCTCCAAACGATTTAGGGATCTGGGAACATTTTATTCTGAGCACTTCGTCCACACGGGACGTGCCCCTCCCCGTCGCGGCCTGCAGCACGCTGTGTCTGTGGGTCCTGAGTGCGTGGGGCCAGGAGGACTGATGAGAGCGTCACTAGGGCCGGATGGTGGCTTTCTTCCTTGTTCGTCTAAACCCTCCCAGTCTCAGCTTCGGGTGATAGCCTGCAGTAACTGGATCAGCACCTGGATCAGGCTTTCTCCTCTCTCCCCTGACTTCTGCAAAGCAGTGAAAGGAGCCGAGGCAGGCCTGAGACCTCCTGCACAGGGCCTTCACTTCTCCAGGGCCCTGCTTTTACTTAGTTTTTGTTCTCTAAGGTTTGGAACTTTCTTGCCAACCCATTGATGGATTTTTAAAGTTTTTAGAAGTATATCTTACCTGGTAGTAGTGCTTATTTGTTCATTAGAGGCCTGGTCAAAGCTGTATAGTTTACTCTGACAGAACGCAAGTGTGCATTCTGAAAACATTGACTCCTGTGGGCTGGGCTCGTGCCTAAGGTAGGAGCGTGTTTCTCCCTCCAGGACCGGGGCTCTTCTCCTGGGAAGGCCGCTCTGGGCACAGCCGCACTTGCCCTCGGGTCATTGTGGCAGGGCACAGACTGCGTGGAGAAGAAGCCACGCCTTCTGCTGCTTGCTGTGGTTCAGCCTTGGACTTGGCCGAAGGCTTCACAAAAGGAAGCCCGTGGCAGATGGAGCTGCTTACATGGCCACAGGGGTGTGAGGACATGTCTGAAGTTTTTCTGGAACCTACATTGAGAAACTGGAAGTGATTCCCCCCAGAGGCAGCAGGTGCTTCACTTCAGCCTTGGCCACTCAGCCTGCACTCCTGTGGCGCCTTAAGGCCCCCACGCTGTGCCTGGGACCCCCCTTGCACCTTGGGCCTGTGCAGACCCCAGTGAGACGGAGGTGGCTCAGCCTGTGTCCTGCTGCTGGCGCGAGGCCGTGGGGGGCTCAGTCTTCTGTGTGTTTTCCGTCCATTTCCTCATCTTTTTCCTTCCTGCTTTCTGTGGGGTAAATGAAAGTTTCTCCTCCTATATATTTTTCCCATGGACTTGGTGATTTTCTAGGCCACCCTTAGCATTGTATCTTGCATGCATGCCCTGTGAATCTTCCTACCAATGTCACAGTCACTCAGCTCTTCTGAGGAATGCCGGAGCGTGTGTGGCCTGCACTGAGCTGACCACATCTTTTGTGCCTGAAACTGTAGTTTTATGCCTTTTTGATAATGTGAGCTTTTGTTTTATTTTATTTTCGAGATAGGGTCTCACTCTTGTCACCCAGGCTGCAGGGCAGTGGTGAGATCTTGGCTCACTGCGTCCTCTCCCTCTGGGCCTCAAGGCATCCTCCCACCTCAGCCTCCTGAGTAGCTGGGACTAAGGGCACATGCCACCACACCTTGCTGATTTTTGTATTTTTTCATAGAGATGCAGTTTCACTATGTTTCACAGGCTGGTCTTGAACATCTGGGCTGAAGCAGTCTGCCTGTCTCGGCCTCCCGAGAACAGGAGCTTTTAACCAGTGGTCAGTTATACTCACCATGTCTTCCTCCCACCTGCCAGGCCTGCCCAACAGCCCTTCCCGCCTCTTGCCTCAGAACCTCTTCTCTGGGTGGTGTCTTGTCTCCAGGCCCTGTCGCGTTGATATGAAACCACGGGACTGCCTCTTCCTGGGGCCTGTGGTTCTCCTGCCCCTGGGAACTGGCAAGCCATATTTGAGAGGCTCTGTTGGCCTGGAAGTCCTGGGGGCAGTGGAAAACTTGGGAAGTGGGCAGTTTCTGTTCTAGAGCCCAGAGCCCTCATCCAGGGACCTGGGCAGGATGCAGCTTTTGCTGGCCTGCCCCCTGGCCCTCTGCACGGCTTCTGAGAGGGCACTGGTCAGCCTGCAGGGTCCAGTCTGAAGGCAGGAACTGTTCAGAGTTTATGTGATGTGATGCCAACAGGGCAGGCAGCTGCAGGCGGGGTCTTGGGCCACCCTGTGATAGGAGCCAGGACAGCTCCAGCTCAGCTGCCAACTGGGGCTCTGGGTGGTAAGTGTGGCCTCCTCCAGTCATGTGCCTCCTGCAAAGTGGGCCTTCACAAGCTGGTGACAGCAGAGCTTCCGAGACACAGGCCTGTGCCTGGGGTTTCCAGTTGCTGTTCAGTTTCCCAACTCCTTCACAGCACCTTCACCTTGAGGGCACAGTAACCACCTCGGTCGCTTGGCCTCAGGGATTCCTGCTGGTCCTCACAGTCCCTGCCTGACCCATTTTCTTCTGCTCAGATGTAGTTGTCTGTCCTGGAGAGGCAGGTAGATGGGCACAGGCGGAGCTTAGGGAAGCCCAGCGAGTCAGGGACCAGAGAGGGCAGTCTGGACCTGAGTTGGGTCTGGAGCCATTGCTCTTGTGGGAGATGCAAGCTTGGCAGATGGCAGGGCTGCTTGGGCAGTGACCATGTACTCACACACACACCTGGGCACACATACACACATGGGCGTACATGCTGTCATGGACAAAGGCTTATGCACGCAGGCACACACATGCCCACAGGCCCACACGCTCTTTCAGGGACACAGGCTCACATGCACACAGACGCACACACTCTCTCAGGGACACAGAGGCTCACACACACGGACACACATGCTCTCAGGGACACACAGGCTCACACAGGACACACACGCTCCCAGGGACACCCAGGCTCACACAAGGACACACATGCTCACGCACGGTACACACAAGCTCACACAGGGCACACACGCTCTCAGGGACACACAAGCTCACACGCACAGACACATACGCTGTATCAGGGACACACAGTCTCACGCACACGGGCCTACATGCTGTCTCGGACACACAGGCTCACACGCACACAGTCTCTTGGACACACAGGCTCACACACACATGAGCATACACGCTCGCGGACACACAGGCTCACACATACACGGGCACACATACTGTCTCAGGGACACAGGCTCACACATGGACACATGCTTTCTCAGACACACAGGTTCACATATGTGTCACACATGCTCTCAGGGACACAGGCTCACACATACGTGGACACACATGTTCTCAGGGACATACAGGCTCACACACATGGATATACAGGCTATCTCAGGGACACACAGGCTTACACACATGGACATACACCCTGTCTCAGGGACACACAGGCTCATACACACAGATATACTGTCTCAGGGACATGCAGGCTCACACATACATAGGCACACATGCTTTCAGGGACACACAGGCTCACACACACAGGCGCACTCAGGGACACAGGCACACGCACACGGACACATGGTGTCTCGGACACGCAGTCACACGCACACGGACACATGATGTCTCAGGGACACAGGCTCACACACGCACAGGCACACATGTTCTCTCAGGGACACACAGGCTTACACGTGGGCACACACGCTGTCTCAGGGACACACGGGCTTACACATACATGGATACACACGCTCTCCCAGAGAGACACAGGCTCACACACACGGACACACACACTCTCCCAGAGACACATAGGCTCATACACACATGGACACACACGCTCTCTCAGGGGCACACAGGCCCACACGCACACGGACACACATGCTGTCCCAGGAACACATAGGATCACATGTATATGGGCGCACACGCTCTCAGGGACACACAGGCCCACACGCACATAGACACACGTGCTGTCCCAGGGACACACAGGCTCACATGTATATGGGCGCACACACTCTCTCAGGGGCACACAGGCCCATACGCATGCCACATGCCTGCCCTGGAGCGGGGCTGGGGACCTGCACTTCTTGGAGCGAGGGGCCTCTGGCACCCTGGTCTGTGGCGGGCGTCACCAGCCCAGGCAGATGCAGTTCCCGCAGTTGCTCTCCCAGCAGACCCCGTCTGGAGCTGGCACAGAGTGTCCTCTGTTCCAGATTCAGCGTGGGACGCTGGAAGCAAGCGCCTGTCGCCCACTCACGACCGGAACTTTCCGGCAATGCGAGGTGGGGGTGGGAAGCCCTTGTGACGCGCCTGGTGCCTGGGCCTGTCCTGCTCCCTGTGTTTGCTGTGGGCCAGGCTGGGCGGTGGCCTTAACTGCTACGGAGACCACCATGGGGGGCCCTGGGGGACCCGCATCTGCAGGTCGAGGACGGAGCACACCTGCCTTGTAGTTATGGGAGGAACCAGGTGAGGCCGCTGCCACCAGTGTGCACCTGTGCCTGCCATGGTGTCTGCATGCCCGCAGTCCTGCTCGTGCCACCAGTGCGCTCCTGTGCCTGCCATGATGGCTGCATGCCCGCAGTCCTGCTCATGCCCAGCCATAGGGCCTCAGGAGGAGGTAGCCAGTGCCAGGGGCTGGGGAGGCTCCAGCGGGACTTGCTCCCAGGAAGCCCAGCATTTCACCTTTAACGAAGGAGCCAGGCGCTGCGTTGGGAGAAGCTGCCTCCTGCACCTGGCGTGTTGGGGGAGGTGGCCAAGGCTGGCCCTGGGCCTGGGGATGGAGGGTGCACAGCCGAGGCATGTCCAGGGGGCTCTGCCTGCCTGCCTGCCTCGTGCCCCACCTGCGCCCACCACGACCTCTACTACTACCCTTATAGTGCCTAAGCCTCTGTTTCCTGCATTTGTAAAGCCCTTCCATGGATTTTCTCATTTCTCTCTTGAAGCCCAGGGCAGGCTGGGCACGGAGGCTCATGCTTGTAATCCCTGCACTTTGGGAGGCCGAGGCAGGTGGATCACAGAGTCAGAAGTTCAAGACAAGCTTGGCCAAGATGGTGAAACCCCGTCTCTACTGAAATACAAAAATCAACTGGGCATGGTGGCGGGAGCCTGTAATCGCAGCTACTTAGGAGGCTGAGGCAGACCAGGAGGTGGAGGTTGCAGTGAGCCAAGGTTGTGCCATTGCACTTCAGCCAGGGCGAAGAAGTGAGACTCTGTTTCAGGAAAGAAAAAAAAAAAAAAGCCCAGGGCAGCCTGCGGCCAAACTCATTCAGAATTAATGAACAAGCCAGGACCCTTTTGTAGTGGGTGTTTGTCCCAGGTCACAGACCAGGTCTCTTTTGACCATGGACACAGGGAAGCCAGGAAGGGGCTGTCCTGCCAGGCAGGTCCGTGCATCTGGAAGGCACAGAGACCCCTCCAGACTGCCCATCCCAGCACTTGTCACACGCAGGCAGAGCCAGGTGTGACACCAGCCCTGGGGCCAGGCAGCAGCTTCCAAGCATTGCAGCGTCTGCGCCACAGTGAGAAATTCTTTTTCTGGGCATCCAGGTGGCTCCAGCCAGCACCGTCCTTTCCATGTGGGGTGTGCCTGACCCTCCTTTCCCCTCCTAGAAAGGGAAGAAGCCGGCCCTGACCTCCCAAGTCCATTCCATGGCTTGCTGATGGGCTGCATTACGGATCCAAAGCCCTCAATGTGGCCCGTCCTGGAGCGGGCGGACTTGGTGAGCACAGCTGCTGAAGGGGCGGCAAATGCCGGACGTGCCTGTGCTGCTCACTGGGGTCGCGTCTGTGCCCCGCCTCGCCCAGGCACTGGGCGGGGAGAATGGGGCCTTGTGTCTCCGGCTCGCAGCCGAGCTTTCAGAGCATGA
This sequence comes from Saimiri boliviensis, assembly GCF_048565385.1. Lineage (NCBI taxonomy): Eukaryota > Metazoa > Chordata > Mammalia > Primates > Cebidae > Saimiri > Saimiri boliviensis. Next base: position 92,212,693 of record NC_133463.1, on the reverse strand, counting down.
TACTGGGTTCATTGTTGAGAACTGGGGAAAACTAAAAACAGCATTGAGAATGGAACTTGGGCCTTCTGGAAATGACAGCTGAGTAGACTCATTTATTCTACTTCCCTCCTTGAAACCCACTGCAGTGAACAAAGAGAACGAAAAATAGGGAACAAGATTTAATCCACAATGGGCCTAAGGAATAGCCATAGCGAAGGAGGGTGTCGGCCGGACGGGAAGCAGTGACAGCCACATCAGGTCTCCAGCAGGCTGGGTTTTTGTTTTACAAGAATGGGCTTTGGAGATAGTGTTGAGTATTTTGAAAGAATGGGGCTGTGGCTGAGGGGAGCTGAGTATAGGCAGACATCTGGCAAGGTGAGGCAGAAGGCCCACATGCTTCACTTTTATTTTCTGTAAGATCCAGACTTTCATTTTTTTATTTTTAGAGAAGGGGTCTCACTTTGTTACCCAGGCTAGAGCATAGTAGCACAATCATAGTTCACTGCAGCCTTGACCTCCTGGGTTAGTGATCCTCCCATCTCAGCCTTTCGAGTAGCTGGGACCACAGGCACATGCCACCACACCCAGCTAATTATTGTGTTTCTTGGTAGAGATGAGGTTTGCCATCGTGCCCAGTCTGGTCTTGAACTCCTGAGCTCAAGCAGTCCTCCCAGTTTGGTCTCCCAAAGTGCTGGGATTATAGCTGCAAGATCCAGATTTTTTTTTTTTTTTTTTTTGAGACAGAGTCTTGCTCTGTCACCCAGGCTGGAGTGTACTGGTGCGATCTCGGCTCATTGCAACCTCTGCCTCCCAGTTTCAAGAGATTCCCCTGCCTTAGCCTCCCAAGTAGCTGGGACTACAGGCCCGTACCACCACATTCGGCTAACTTTTTTTTTTTTTGTATTTTAGTAGCAACGGGGTTTCACCATGTTGGCCAGAATGGTCTCGAACTTCGGACCTGGTGATCCACCCGCCTCTGCCTCCCAAAGTGCTGGGATTACAGGCATGAGCCACTGCATCCGGCAAGATCCAGACTCTTAAGGGGTAAAATGAGGAAGGAAATGACAGCTGAGTAGACTTATTTATTCTGCTTCCCTCCTTGAAACTCACTGTGGAGCTGTTCTCTCTGGCATTTCCTCGCATCTGTCACTGGCTGGCTGTGTGGGCTAAGAGGGGGTCTCTCTTCTGGGGATTGGCTTGCATGAGCTACCTCAGCAGGTAAGTTCTCCAGCTATGAGACTTGGACCCTGGCCAGGCACAGTGGCTCATGCCTGTAATCCCAGCACTTTGGGAGGCCCAGGTAGGCAGATCGCGAAGTCAGGAGTTTAAGACCAGCCTGACCAACATGGTGGAACTCTGTCTCTGCTAAAAAATACAAAAACCAGCGGGGCGTGGTGACCTGCACCTGTATCCCAGCTACTGGGGAGGCTGAGGCAGGAGAATAGCATGAACCCGGGAGGTAGAGGTTGCAGTGAGCTGAGGCCACTATATTCCAGCCTAGGCAGCAGAGCAAGACTCCGCCTCAAAGAAAGAAAAAAAGACTTGGACCCACAGAGGCATTGGGGCCCTTAGACCGTTGGGACATTCAGCTGAGGATCAGCTCTCCCTGAGAGGAGGCTTTCTGCCTATCAGGCCCTTTCCCCTGGGAATGGCAGAGTTTATTCCTCCTAGTCCACATAGACCCTCGCTCAAGGCACCAGGCCAGGGACAGAGCGCATAGTGGTTGCTCAGATACCTTTACGAGGCTTCCTTGCTAGAACTGGAAGGAGAGGAACTTCTTGGTGGTGGTTGGAGGTGTTGGTGTTGGTAGATTTTGAGTCAGCTGCCAGCAGCACACAGATCCTGTCCCAAAGCCCAGCCAGTCAGAGCAAAGCAGAACCATGAGGCAAGAGTGAGTCCTGGGGTCTGAGACCAGACAGTTGTGTTAGATGAAGCCACAGATCTCTCTCTAGTTTGAGTTGGGTCTGTGTCCCTTGGAAACATCCAGAGCAGAGGCTGTGAGAAGGCTTGGCAGTGGAGTGTTCTGGAATGATCCATCTGATCTGAGCCTGCCCTCAGTCCTGTCCCTGTCCTTGCTTGAAAGGATGCGACCCTTATGTGACATGAAAGGAGAAAAGCAGCTGGGCACAGGGTGCACACTTGTAAACACAGCACTCTGGGAGGCTGAGGCAGGAGGATTACTTGAGCTCAAGAGTTCAATACCAGCCTGAGCCATATAATGAGACCCCATCTCTAGGCAGGCATGGTGGCACATGCCTGTAGTCCCAGCTACTCAGGAGGCTGGGCCGGGAGGATCCCTTGATCCCAGGAGGTCGAGACTACAGGGAGCCACGATTACGCCACTGCACTCCAGTCTGGGCAACTCAACAAGACTCTATCGCAAACATAAAAATAGGAAAAAGAAACAAAAAGAAGGAAAGAACGTGGTTAAGAGAGTGGGTGAAGAGAACATTCAGAGGCGCTAGTCAGGAGACTGGGGGATTTTATGTGGAGTCTTCTCTATGTAATAAATACAGTATTTATAATGTACATATGTTGTAATATGTATTTTAATATATATTTTATGTGTAATATGTAATATAAGTAAATATAAAATTCAAAACATAAAGATTTTAAAAAGTTCAAAGACAACGTAAGACAAGATAACAGGAGATAAAGTGAGCTGGCAAAGCTGAGAAAAGTCGATAGTGAAACCATTACAGATGTCAGACCCACATCCTCTACAGCAAGAAATGGCATGGATGCTGCGGAAAAAGAAGCAGCCACCTAGAGGACCGGCTACTTGAAAACAATGTGCTGTGTAGAGAAAAATGAAAAGTCACAGAAAAGGCGTTGAGCAGAAGGGCCAACGAGGGACCCGGTATAGACAGTGGTTTCTAACAAAGTACAGAGAAGAAACAGCACACAGAGGCTTGCGGGAAAACCAAAGAAAGCAGAACCTCTCTGGAATAACGGAAGGCCTGGGTTTGCACGACAAAAGGGTGTCACATTCCTAGAAGAACTGGATACAAAATGGTGAGACTTGCTCAATCCCCTGAGTGTGAAAGGAGGAGCCTTTGTGCAGACCCAGCCCACCCCACTCATAGCAGGGAACAGTCTGGGTCAGAAGGCAGCAGAGCTGTGCTAGAGGGATTCTGAAAGGGATGGGAAGAGTGTCGTCCAAGAATTCACGCTAAGCTGAGTTGCTGTCTCTGTGTGCAATGTGACAGTAAAGCATTTGTGGACACACAGCCTCAGGCAGCACTCATGGAATCCAGCTTTGAAGATCATGGGAAACCCCAGTGTGTAAAGGCAGAGAATGGATAACTCTGAGGCTGAACAACTCTGAAAACTGTGGTTCAGAAGAGAATATTAATAGGCCAGACACAGTTGCTCACACCTGTGATCCCAGCAGGTTGGGAGGCCAAGGCAGGTGGATCACTTGAGGTCAGGAGTTCAAGACCTGTATGGCCAACATGGCGAAACCCTCCCTCTACAAAAAATATGAAAATTAGATGGGTGTGATGGTGGGCGCCTGTAGTCCCACCTACTTTGGAGACTGAGGCAGGAGAATTACTTGAACTTGGGAGGCAGAGGTTGTAGTGAGCCAAGATGATGCCACTGCATTCTAGCCTGGGTGACAGAGCGAGACTGTCTCAAAAAACCCAAAGTAAAGGAGAATATAATAATTTAAGACATTGATAATGTAAAATTAATAAGAAAACAAATTGGCATTAGAATTGAAAGTATAAATCCACTGCCCTTATCTTTCAAAGCTGTGTGTTGGTAAATAAATGTCTAAAGTGAATAAAATGAAAAATTAAAAGGGTAAGCTTGAATCATTTTTACTAAAGTTGAGAACAAAACAGAAATGCTTACTCTCATGACTTTAGTATTATTCTGAACATTTTTGTCTGCAGTTGGGTATGAAACAGAAATAATGGTTACAAATGTTGGAAAAATTTCCTGGCACAGGACACTATGGTTGTCATAAAAATAATAAGTAACCAAATAAATATCTAAAACCCAATAACTTTCATGTTGAAAAAAACCAAAATGTAACTTTGAAAAAGCCCATTTACAATTAAAGAAACAAAAAAAAAAAATGAGGAATAACCTTTAAAATGTACAGTCTGTATGTGGAATAGTGGTCAAGTATTCTGCAGACTGGGCCTCAGTCAGGATTTATCTGTTTTCCTCAGGATTAGACTGGAGTTAGAGGTTTGTGGAAAAGAGCCACAGAGGCAAAGTGCCATTTTCATCACCTCATATCAAATGTACACGCGAATATGACTTACTGTGGTGGACCTTGATCCCTGGGCAGAGGCTGTGCTCATCAGATTCCTCTGCTCTCACGTTCCTTCCCATCCCTGCTTTTCTGTGCTGTTTGGAAAGAAGTCATTGTCTTCAGCCCACATTTTAGGAATGGGAAGTTCTGCTCCTTATCCTTGAGAGCAGGAACAGTACTCAGAGCTCTCGAGCCAGTCTACATAGACTTTTTTTTTTTTTTCCAGTGCAGTATTTGTCTATTCTCCCACCTATTTATTTGGTCATTTATTTATATCAGTATGGATTCATAGATACTTACACGTTGGGTTATAATCCAAAATGACTTCATCTGTTGCTCAGATTGCTCGAGCTCTGGTCATTGGAGCTCTTCATTTGGCTCCTGTGTGCCTTTGACATACTCCATCACTGCCAGAGTCTTGCTTTGGTTTTAGCCCTTCCTCCTCTCTACCTCTCAGGATGCTCCAGGCTCATCTTGTATCTTTTCTGCCTCCGTCATTTCAGTCATTTCTTCAAGGATTCCTGGTTCCTTTTATCGTTGAACAGTATCAGAATCAAGATCTGGACTATAGGTGCTTGTGTTCTTATGGGCTGTTGTTGCTTCTAGACGCTCTCAGCTGACAGCAAATAAATATTTTGTGTGTACTAACCTATGTGTATGTACATGTCTATAAGTATTTCTGTCTGTAGCCACGTACTTTGTTAAACATGAGTTCATACTGATGCCTCCAGCCTTAATCTACACCATGTGGATGATTCTAGACTCTTCCCCTTGCTTGTTCCTCCATTCTCTTGGACCCCACCATCTGTCATTCGTTTACTTAATTGTTCAATTCCAATGTACGTAGGAGTGTCAGAATAGTTAACTCATACTCCCGTGGGAAACAACTTCATCAACTGGATTACAGTGGTTAGGCCAGGCACAGTGTTAGCCTGGGCACAGTGGCTCATGCCTATAATCTTAGCACTTTGGGAGGCCAGGGTAGGCGGATCACCTGAGGTCGGGAGTTTGAGACCAGCCTGTCCAACATGGTGAAACCCCATCTCTACTAAAAATACAAAAATTAGTGGGGCATGGTGGCGGGCACCTGTAATCCCAGCTACTCACGAGGCTGAGGTGGGAGAACCGCTTGAACCCAGGAGGTGAAGGTTGCAGTCAGCTGAGGTCATGCCACTGCACTCCAGCCTGGGTGACAGAGCTAAACTCCATCTCAAAAAAGAAAAAAAAAAAAAAACAAAACATTACAGTGGTTATATGTAACTTCTTTTTTGCCTTTAGTCTTACTGACTCCACTTATTTCCAAAGTTACTTAGGCCAACATCTTTTTCTTACACCTCCTTTATTGAGGTTGTTTCATACATTTTAATACAGTTGGATTATTTTGTTGTATTTCATGTTCCATTCTGAGACTCCTTGACCTCTTAAATGTTTTTTTTTTTTTAAATTTGTATACATGGAGGTTCACTTCTTGTGTTGTAAAGTTCTGTAGATTTTGAGAAATGCATAGTGTTAAGTATCCACAATTACTCTATCATACAGAATGATGTCACTATCTTAAATAATTCCCTGTGTTTCACCCATTTAACCCTCTCTCCTTTCCTTAAATGGTAAAAGAACCATGATCTTTTTACCATCAATATAGTGTTGTCTTTCCCAGAATATCATATACTTTGAATCATATGGCATGTAGTTTAAAACAATTATTTTAAGTTAGCCAATATACTAAAATAGATTCCATGTGGACTGAGGAGTTTACTTATTTAGTACATGTCTGATTGCTTACTCTCTGCCCGTCTCTTCCTTAGTGGGGCTTACCCTGTAGTGGGGGAGATAAATGTCACAGCACAAGTGATGTGTTTGTGTAACTATATAATACTAAACAAGTATACTAGGACTTCCACATAGGGACAAAATAGAGTAACGGGGATTAAATTTACCTTCCTACCTGAAGAAATTAAGAAACTGGATTAAACATAATGCAACAATGGTTTTTAAAATTTTGGGCATGAAGCAACAGTGTAGTGGCTCCTGTAAGATGAGTATCAAATCAAGTGAGCTCAATGGTTTCCCCAGATTACCACATTAGGAGACCTTCCAGGTTATCTTTCAAAGAGGGACACCCAGGCAGACCCTTGCAAACTCCCTGAGTTCAGGAGGTGGAGTTTTGAGTCTGGGGTGGCCAACGTGACTACAGTTTGCAAGAAATGGTATAAGAGAGTGAAGAGCAGCAAACAGAGAGAGCTCAGAGTTGTGCTGAGGATTCCTGTTGGTTTTCAACATCACACTGATAATTGCATTCATGAGGAAACTACCAGAGACCAGGGGGAAAAAAGTCACCTGGTGGAAGGATTAGAGGGAACAGTAAGTACTCAGAGCTCTCAAAACACTAGGAAGAGTGCCTGTTGCTAGCAGGCTGACTGAGAAACTTCATAATTCAAAAGGCATGTGGTAAGAGTCCTCAGTGGATGGAGAATAGTTAGTCCTAGAATTAATGCTACTCTGCTGCATGACAAATTTTAGAAGCAAGAATAAATATTTTCAGTTTTCAAATATCTAGATCCAAAACTAAGCTTAAGAATAGTAACGGACTGGGTGTGGTCGTGCACACCTGTAATCCCAGCACTTTGGAGAGGCTGAGGTAGGTGGATCACTTGACGCCAGGAGTTCAAGACCAGCCTGGCCAACATGATGAACCCTATCTCTACTAAAAATACAAAAGTTAGTGAGGCATGGTAGCAGGTGCCTGTAATCCCAACTACTTGGGTGGCTGAGGCAGGAGAAACACTTGGAACTGGAAGGCGGAGATTGCAGTGAGCCAAGACTGTGCCATTGCATTCCAGCCTGGTTGAACAAGAGTGAAACTCCCTCTCAAAAAAAAAAAAAGTAACAGGAATACAAAAAATATGTAGCTTTCCAAGAGGTAAATTTCATAATGTCTGACATCCAACCAAAGATGATCAGGTATGGAACGAAACAGGAAAATAGAGCCCATACTGGAGTGAAAAATCAATCAAAACTGATGTAAAACTGACATTAATGTTAGATTTAGCAAATGCTTATTAATTATTATAACTGTATTCCATATGTTCAAAGAGCAAGAGGAAAGATTGAACACATTAAGTAGAGACATGGAAGTGTTTTAAAAGATCCAAATTAGAGTTGAAACTAAAATGTCCAAGTACAAAATACACTGGGTAGGATTAATGGCAACTGAGTTATTGAAGAAGGTTAGTGAACTTAAAATCGAAGCAGTAGACACTCTCCAAATTGAAACAAGGAAAAGAAAAATACTTCAAAACAAACGAGCATCATTGAGTTGTTGGAGAACTTTCAGAGGCCTAACAATTATGCAATTGGAATTCCTAAATAAAAGAATTATTTGAGGACATGATAGCTGAAAAGCTTTACAGTTTGATGGAAGCTGTAAACCTAGATCTGACCATCCTGTTTTCTTTTTTCTTTGTTGACCAGTGGATTCATGTCACATGATTTGACCATCTTTAATGACCCCTAAGCACAAGAAATGAAGAAAATCACACAAGGCACATCATAATCAAGTTACTCAAAACGAGTTACAAAGAGAGAACTCTTACAAGCAGCCAGGGGTCAGGGGAGAGGAGGCTTATGTGCATGAAGGAACAAAGACACAGATGACAGCAGATTTCTCATGAGAAGCAATGCAAGTGGGAAGACCGTGGGGTAGTGTGTTCAAGATGCTGAAAGGAAAAAAAACTGTCAACCAAGAATTCTTTGCCTAAATATCTTTTAAGTGAAGGTGAAATAAAGATGTTTTCAAACACACAACAGCTGAAATAGTTCATTACCGTCAGACCTTCACTGAAAGAAATGCTTTAGGCTGAAGGAAAACAAAACCATGTGGAAATCTGAATCTATAAAAAAAACTGAATACTGGAAATGGTAACTACATGGGTAAATACATGATACTTACTTGAATTTCTTTAAAATATAACTGTTTAAGAACAGTATGTAACAGAGTGAGGAATTTATAATATACACAGAAATAAAATATTTGACAAAAATGGCAAAAGTAAAAGGCCAGGAGAGAAGAAAATGGTAAGCGCATGTATTTGAGGTGGTATGATAGCACTTGAAGGCAGAGTATGACAAATTATATATGTGTGTTATAAACCCAAAAGCATTTAGTAAACTAGCAAAGCAATAAATTACAGCTGATAAGTGAACAGTGGAGATAAAGTTAACCCACATAAATAATCCAAAAAAGGCAGAAAGGAAAAGAGGAACAAAGAACAGATAGAACAAGTAGCATATAGCAAGACAGTCAGATTGCGTAAAAATATCGATAGCCAAATATATGCTGGCTAAAATACATTTCTTTTTAGCTTCTTTTTTTTTATTTTTATTTTTTGAGACGGAGTTTCGCTCTTGTCACCCAGGCTGGAGTGCAATGGCGCGATCTCGGCTCACCGCAACCTCCGCCTCCTGGGTTCAGGCAATTCTCCTGCCTCAGCCTCCTGAGTAGCTGGGATTACAGGCACACGCCACCATGCCCAGCTAATTTTTTGTATTTTTAGTAGAGACGGGGTTTCACCGTGTTGGCCAGGACGGTCTCGATCTCTTGACCTCGTGATCCACCCGCCTCGGCCTCCCAAAGTGCTGGGATTACAGGCTTGAGCCACTGCGCCCGGCTTTTTTTTTTTTTTTTTTAAAGACAGGATCTCACTCTATCATCCTGGCTAGAGTGCAGTGGTGTAATCATAGCTCACTGCAACTTTGACCTCTTGGGTTCAAGGGATTCTCCTGCCTCATCCTCCTTTTTTTTTTTTTTTTTTGAGATGGAGTTTCGCTCTTGTTGCCCAGGCTGGAGTGCAATGGTGTGATCTCGGCTCACTGCAGCCTCCGCCTCCTGGATTCAGGCAATTCTCCTGCCTCATCCTCCTGAGTAGCTGGGACTACAGGTGCATACCACCATGCCTGGCTAATTTTTTCTTCTCTTTTTTTTTTTTTTTTTTTTTTTTTTGAGAGACAGGGTCTCACTATGTTGCCCAAGCTGGTATTGAACTCCTGGCCTCAAGGGATCCTCCAGCTTCAGCCTCCTAAAGTGCTGGGATTGTAGGCATGAGCTGCTGTACGTGGCCACCCTCTTTAACTTTAAACAAATAAACAGGTTAAAAGTAAAAGAAGGATAAATGTTACACAATTCTGGCCAGGCGCGGTGGCTCACGCCTGTAATCCCAGCACTTTGGGAGGCCGAGGCGGGTGGATCACAAGGTCAAGAGATCGAGACCATCCTGGTCAACATGGTGAAACCCCGTCTCTACTAAAAATACAGAAATTAGCTGGGCATGGTGGTGCGCGCCTGTAATCCCAGCTACTCAGGAGGCTGAGGCAGGAGAATTGCCTGAACCCAGGAGGTGGAGGTTGCGGTGAGCGGACTGGGCAACAAGAGCAAAACTCTGTCTCAAAATAAATAAATAAATAAATAGATAAGTCACACAATTCTAACTTTGATAGAAGGCAATCCAGAGGTGCTGTAATATCCAATGCTCTGATTTCAGAGCAAAGGAAACTACCAGGATAAAGATATTTCATGATAAAGAAATTAATTCATCAGTAAGACAGTGTAAATGTCTATGCACCTAATAAAAGAACTATAAGATACATGAAGCAAAAACTGATAGTGCAAGGAGAAATAGTCAAATCCACAGTTGCAGTTGGGATTCTCACTGACTTATACAACAAGTAGACCAGAAATGAGTATCAGCACTAGCAACCGCCCCAACCTGACTGGCTTTATACAGCACTCCTGTCAACCGTCCCGACCCGACTGGCTTTACAGCACGCCATCTGGCAGCACATCCCTTCCACTGCATGTGGGATAGTCACCAGGATAGACCATTGGGGTGGGGGGGCGGCATAAAAAGTCTCAATAAAGTCGAGCAAATTCAAATAATATAAATTATGTTCTCTGAGAAAAATATAGTTAGAAACCAATAAAAAATATCTGGAAGATGATTAGTTATTGAGTGTATGTTCCATTTGTCAAAGAAGAAATCAAAAGAGACTAGAAAGCTTTTTGAGGCTGGGCGCAGGGTTCATGCCTGTAATCCCAGCACTTCGGGAGGCTGAGGCAGGAGAATCCCCTGAGCTGCGGATTTTGAGACCAGCCCAGCCAACCTCATCTCTATTAAAAATACAAAAAAATTAGTCAGCTGTGGTGGCACATGCCTGTAATCCAAGCTACTGGGGAGGTTGAGCTGGAGAATCGCTGGAACCCAAGAGATGGAGGTTGTGGCAAGCCAAGATCGCGCCACTGCACTGCAGCCTGGACGATGTGAGACTCCATCTCAAAAAAGAAAAAATAGAAAAAGCTTTTTGAATGGAATGAAAATGAAAATACAGCATATCAAAATTTGTTGGATGTCATGTAAGCTATATTCGGAGGAAAATTTTATAACACTATACCTAAATTTTTTTTAAGTGTATACATCACCGAACTCTGCTTCTACCTTAGGAAACTAGAAAACGGAAAGCATATTAAGTCTAAAAGATGCAAAAGAAAGAAAGCTCAAAGTGGAAATTAATGAAAACAGAAAAATGGAAAAACACTGATTAAGCTGACTTTTTGAGGCAATCAGTAAAATAGACAAGCTTCTAGCCAGATTGATTAGGAAAAAGTGAAAAAAATAAAACATTTTTGATACCAGTATCAAAAATGAAAAATGTGGCATCACTGCTGAGTCTGTGGCTCTTAAGAAGTTATAAAGCACTAGTATGGTATAATAACATATGCCAATAACTGTGATTAATTTTTTTTTTTTTTTTGAGACGGAGTTTCGCTCTTGTTACCCAGGCTGGAGTGCAATGGCGCAATCTCGGCTCGCCGCAACCTCTGCCTTCTGGGTTCAGGCAATTCTCCTGCCTCAGCCTCCTGAGTAGCTGGGATTACAAGCACGCGCCACCATGCCCAGCTAATTTTTTGTGTTTTTAGTAGAGACGGGGTTTCACCATGTTGACCAGGATGGTCTCGATCTCTTGACCTCGTGATCCACCCGCCTCGGCCTCCCAAAGTGCTGGCATTACAGGCTTGAGCCACCGCGCCCCGCCTAACTGTGATTAATTTTATATGAAATGGACAAGTTCCTTGAAAGACACAAACCATACATACTCACATAAGAAGAAATTTTTAGAACCTGCTGAGCTCTGTATCTCTTAAACAGATTTGATGTATAATTGAAAACCTTCCCACAAAGAAATGGCATGCCCATCTGGCTTCACTGGTGTCTGCCACACATTTAAGGAAGAAATAATAGCAGTTCTGTATAAACTCGCTCAGAAATTTGAGAGGAGGGAATACTTCTCATTTTGTTATTCCAGTATTACCCTGATAGCAAAACCAAAGGTGTTACAAGAAGAAAATAGATGCAAAAATGAATATGAATGTAGATGTAAAAATTCTTAAAATTGTAGCAAATCACATTTGAGAATATGTAAAATGGACAGAACATTGTGACCAGTTGGCATTTGTACAAGAAATACGTAATTGATTTAAGATTAGAAAATTAATTGATAGGACCCACCTATTATCAAACTAAAAAAGAGAAACCATGTGATCATTTCACTAGATACAGTAAAAGTATTTTACAAAATCCAACATCCATTCCAGATTTTAAAAATAACTTGGCAAACTAAGAATACAAAGGAATTTCCTCAACCTTACAAAAGACGTTTATGAAAAAGTTACAGTCAACATCACACTTAATGGTAAAAGACTGGATGCTTTCCTAAGATTAGGAGCAAGGCACAGACATTCACTCTTACTGTGTTCAGTAATATATTGCAGGTTCTTCCCAGTGCAATTATACAAGTAAAATAAAAGAATCTAGTTTAAAAAGAAAGAAGTAAAAGTTTATTCACTGTTGACATGATCATCTGTACAGAAAACCTGCAAAAACAAAAAGGAATTGAAATAATAAGTGAATTTATCATGGTTACAAGATCAAACTATAAAAACAATTTATCTGTATTAGAAACAAAAAATTGGAAATTATATTTGCTTAGCTTTATAAATATGAAATGCTTAGGGTGACACCTACCTAATATGTGCAAGATTTGTACACTAAAAATGACACAATGTTGCTGAAAGGAAGTAGACCCAACTAGAGACATATATTTTGCTACAGATCAGAAGATATTAGTTTTCCTCATACTCATGTATAGATACAACATAACTGCAATCAAAATCCCAGCAGGCTATTTTATAGAAATTTAGAAGCTGATTCTGAAATTCATATAGAAATGCAAAGGGCACAGTTGCTCACACCTATAATCGAAGCACTTTGGGAGGCCCAGGCAGGTGGATCACCTGAGGTCAGGAGTTTGAGACCAGCCTGACCAACATGGAGAAACTCCATCTCTGCTAAAAATACAAAAATTTGCCAGGCATCATGGCGTGCGCCTATAATCCCAGATACTCCAGAGTCTGAGGCAGGAGAATTGCTTGAACCCAGGAGGTGGAGGTTGCAGTGAGCCAAGATTGCACCCTTGCACCCCAGCCTAGGCAGCAAGAGCGAAACTTCGTCTCAAAAAGAAAGAAAGGCAAAGGACTAGAATAATTAAAACAACTTCCAAAATGAAAAGCAAAGTTTGGGGACTAACGGTACCCGATGGCAGACCTGGTGCATTTGAGAGGTAGTGCCTGATTGAGTCTAAAACGACGAGGAGGTCAGTGATCATACTGGAACTCATGGGGGAAGGGTGGGCTGGGAACGGAAAGCAGGTGCCCAGGGGAAGTGGCTGGTCAGGGTTGCTCTTGGGCTGTGGTGGATGCTTTTTAGCTTTTCAGAGGTTCACTGATGTGCTGTTAAACTTTTCAGAAAGACTGAAGCCATGCAACCAGGTCACTTGTTCCCAAGAAATTTTAAAAATTTGAGTTTCTTTTCCTTTTTTTGAGACAGAGTCTTGTTCTGTCACCCAGGCTGTAGTGCAGTGGCATGATCTCAGCTCACTGCAACCTCCGCCTCCTGGGTTCAAATGATTCTCCTGCCTCAGCCTCCCGAGTAGCTGGGATTATAGGCACGCGTCACCACGCCTGACTAATTTTTATACTTTTAGTAGAGATTGGGTTTTGCTGTATTGGCCAGGCTGTTCTTGAACTTTTGACCTCAAATGATACCCCCGCCTCAGCCTCCCAAAGTGCTGGTGTTACAGGTGTGAGCCACTGCGCTCGGCCTGAGTTTGATTTTTAAAAATAGCATTCCTAGCAGTCTCTAGCATTTAAATAAATAGTTGTGTGGAGATTTAAATGGTAGAGAGGAGATTTAAGTGACAGAAAGCGTGTTTCCTCTAAGGAGGTGGTTCCCCTGCTTGTGAGTGGAGTGAGTGTAGGTTGGACCTGTGGCCTCACAGTCTGTCTGGGACGTGGAGAACGTTTCCGATTGACCTGCAGTGTCTCTGCCCGTTGGGCCCCATCGCCGGCTGTGCCCTCTCCTCGTGCTTGAGTCTTTTTTATTTCCCCTTGAGTTAGCACAGTTAGAATCTATGGAATGGCCTCTTCTGGGGGGGTCCTGTACTGATACCAGCTGGGGCATCGGGGAACGAGGGGGCAAGTGCCCACCGCGGCGGTGCCCTGCCTCGGTTCTGCAGACTGTTGAAGTGTGGCAGCACGTGCGTGAGGCCCTGTGGCTTCTGTGAGCCCGCACTGTGGATATCGTGGTGCCAGGGCTAGGAGCAGCCACGCAGCCACTGGTCCCTCCCTGTCACCACCCACGTGAGAGGCCGTTGGTTCTGATTTCTAACAGCAGAGGCTGCTTTTGCCTGGCCTTGAACTTCATGAAAGGAAACTGTACTGTGTGCACTCAGTGTGTCTGGCTTTTTTTGGAGACAGGGTCTCACCCTGTCACCCATGGTGGAATGCAGTGGTGCGGTCCTAGTTCACTGCAGCCTTGACCTCCTGGGCTCAAGCAGTCCTCCCTCCTCATCCTCCCTAGTAGCTGGGACCACAAACACACGCCTCCACACCCGGCTGATTTCCTTACTTATCGGTAGGAGTTTTTAATGTATTCTGGATGTGGTCCTTTGTCAGAATACACACACCCGCGACATTTTACATGTTCAGTGTAGCAAATATCTCCCACTTAGGATGTGTTTTATTTTTTTAACTTTATGGTTTCTTGATAAACAGGTGTTCTTAATTTTACTATAGTCCAGTTTGTTAATTTTTCTTTTGTGTGCTGTTTGTGTGTGTGTGTGTGTCCAATAAAGATATCTGTGCCTACTCTGAGGCCACAAAGATTTTCCCCTACATTTCTTTCCAAAAGCTTTATTTTTTTATTTTTATGTATTATTATTAGTTTTTGAGATGGATTGTCACTCTGTAGCCCAGGCTGGAGTGCAGTGGCACGGTCTTGGCTCACTGCAACCTCCGCCTCCCGGGTCCTGCTTCAAGCAATTCTCCTACCTCAGCCTCCCAAGTAGCTAGGATTACAGGCACGAGCCACCATGCCCAGCTAGTTTTTGTATTTTTTTAGTACAGACGGGGTTTCACCATGTTGGCCAGTCTGGTCTTGAACTCCTGACCTCGTGATCCGCCTCCCAAAGTGCCGGGATTACAGGCATGAGCCACCGCGCCCAGCCTCAAAAGCTTTATTATTTTGCTTTTAACATTTAGACCTATAGTGTATCCAGAATTAAGTTTTATGTACGGGATTGGATGAGCTAGAGGGCAAGGTTCATTTTTTTCACACTTGACCCTTGAACAACTCAGGGTTTAGGGGCAATGACCCCCACCAGGTGGTCAAAAACCCACATCTGGCCGGGCGCGGTGGCTCAAGCCTGTAATCCCAGCACTTTGGGAGGCTGAGGCGGGTGGATCACGAGGTCGAGAGATCGAGACCATCCTGGTCAACATGGTGAAACCCCGTCTCTACTAAAAATACAAAAAATTAGCTGGGCATGGTGGCATGTGCCTGTAATCCCAGCTACTCAGGAGGCTGAGTGAGGCAGGAGAATTGCCTGAACCCAGGAGGTGGAGGTTGCGGTGAGCCGAGATCGCGCCATTGCACTCCAGCCTGGGTAACAAGAGCGAAACTCCGTCTCAAAAAAAAAAAAAAAAAAAAAAAAGAAAACCCACGTCTTACTTTTGCCGCCTCCTTCTCCTAACTATGAACAGCCTGCTGCTGATGGGAAGCCTTCGGGTAACCTAACGGTCAATCCACGTGTGTTTTGTATGCTTTTGTAATACCTACTGCGCTCTTCCTGTAAAGTCAGCTAGAGAACATGGTATTAAGAAAATCATAAAGAAAATATATCTGCTGTCATTATGTGGAAGTGAATCATCCTAAAGATCTTCGTCCTCGTCACCTGCGCATCAAGTAGGCTGAGGAGAAGGAACAGAAAGGAATTTGGTTGTGCTGTCTCAGGGGAGGCAGAGGAGGAAGAAAATCCATGCATAAGTGACCCTCATAGCTCAGACCAGCGTTTTTCAAGGATGGGCTGTATACCTGGTGAACATGGCACTGTTCTGCTCAGAAGTCAGGTGTGAACAGGATTGCTCCCAAGCACTGCCCTGTGCCACGGCTGTGCCCGTTCCGTGCCTGCAGTCCTACATCCTTCCCCAGTGACTGCCAGCAGGTGTCGCCTTCGTGAGTCTCAGACGTGGGACTGAGAGTGAGGTCGAAGCAGGTCCTGTGTCCTGTTCACCCTCCCAGTCCTCAGGTCCCACGGTCCTGCCATGCTTGGCTTATACCTGCCCGGGACCCACGTGGAGTGGGGGTGTCTGTCTCAGGCTGGCGTGGGCTGGATTCTGGCTGGTGGGCATGCTTCCTGCTGCGTGGGAGTCTAGCCAGGCTTTGCTGCAACTCAGGGGCCAGGCAGCAGGAGCACTGGAGAATGGGGTTGGCTGTCCGGGGGTAGTTCACGGGTGCCATGGAGTCCATCTTCATTCTGTCCTGCCACTCTGTGGCGACGGGCTCGCTGGTTGGTATGATCAGGCGTTTTCCAAATCAGTGTTGCTTCTCCCTTTCCCTTCTCACAGTGTGGCACCTTCCTGTCTAAGCTGAAGTCGTCCTGATGATCCACTGACATCGGTCCACCTCGACGAGGAAGCAGACAGCGATGTCCCAGACACAGGACTACGAGTGCAGGAGCCATAATGTCGACCTGCCAGAGGCAAGGATTCCAGGGTCAAGCACTCGGTAAGGAGCCAACCGACCTATGGAGCCGCCTGGGCCACAGGAGTGGGTGGAACAAGTCCTTGTTGCACGCAGAGCAGGGTGGGTGCAAGATTCTCCATCGAGTTGCTGACTGTTCAAGGCCCGGATGGCCGGTGCCACCTGTGCACAGCGCTGTCCTCAGGGCTCTGGCCCACGATCCTGCAGATGCGGGTCGCCATGATTCGTTGTTTTTAGTTTTCTAATTGTTGACTTTCTAATTTATTTATTTATTTATTTATGAGACAGGGTCTCTCACTCTGTTGCCCAGGCTGGAGTGCAGTGGTGCGATCATAGCTCTCTGCAGCCTTGAATTCCTGGGCTGAAGCAGTCCTCCCACCTCAGCCTCCCAGCTAGCTGGGACTGCAGTCATGCACCACCACATCTAGCTGATTTTTAATTTCTTGTAAAGATAAGGTCTCTCTGTCTTGCCCAGGCTGGTCTTAAACTCCTGGGTTCAAGTAATCCTTTCGGGAGGCCAAGGCCTCCCAAAGTGCTAGGCTCACAGATGTAAGCCACTGCTCAGCCCTAATTTGTAGGCTTTTGTTTGGAATAATTTCATGCTTCTAGAAAACTTGCAAGAGTAAGAACAGTCCCATGAGTACTAGAGTGCCCTCACCTAGAGACCCTGTGGCTAGCATTGCTCCTGTCGCCTCTGAATACTTTTGGGGTGGGTTGTGGCCTGAGAGCATGTGCTCCCTCAGGATGTCTTCCAGGTAGCTCAGGACACTTGTTACCAAGAGTAAATCTGACCCCGTTCCATCTCAGACAGCGTCCCGTGCCTCCAGGTTGGCTCTACCCCAACTGCCTTTCTCTCCCTAGCCTTTTTTAATCTGGAAGAATTCCACACCTTTTGTCACATTGATATTTTTAAGCTAATAGTCACCCTATTTAAAATAGATCATTCCAGCCTGGGCAACCTAGTGAGGCCCCATCTCTAAAAAAATACAAAAATTAGCCAGGCATGGTGGCAGATGCCTATGGTCTCAACTGCTCGGGAGGCTGAGGTGAGGAGATCCCTTGAACCCGAGGGGTTGAGGCTGCAGTGAGCTGAGATCACACCACTGCACTCCAACCTGAGCGACAGAGTGAGACTCCGTGTCACAGTAAATAAATAAAATAGAGAGTTCCTTGGTTTGGGTTTGCCTGACAGTTTTTTGTTTGTTTGTTTTTGTTTTTGTTTTTGTTTTTTTGAGACGGAGTTTCGCTCTTGTTACCCAGGCTGGAGTGCAATGGCGCGATCTCGGCTCATCGCACCCTCCGCCTCCCGGGTTCAGGCAATTCTCCTGCCTCAGCCTCCTGAGTAGCTGGGATTACAGGCACGCGCCACCATGCCCAGCTAATTTTTGTATTTTTGGTAGAGACGGGGTTTCACCATGTTGACCAGCTTGATCTCGATCTCTTGACCTCGTGAGCCACTGCGCCCGGCCTTGCCTGACAGTTTTTCAGGAGGATACTACACAGGTGCTGTTGGGTCCTCCTGGGCCCTGCATCTGCAGACACTGCTGTCCATCTGCCCCTCACCTGGCAGCATGACCTCCGACCCTGACGGAAGCCTCGTTTGTGTGCTCCTCGGTGCAGCTGCTGCCTCCTGGCCACCTGTAGGTGCTCTGGCCCCGACTCCCTGTCTGTGTGGTTGGTCTCTGCAGGACTCTGTGTAACCTTGTTTCCCAGAACCCACTCACCTTCCATACTTGGGATCAGCACTCGGCCTTGACCTGAGCAGGAGTACTGCTCTCAGCGCTGCCCTGAGAGAGGGCATATATTCATTCATTCATTTGTTTGTTGGCATGGGCTCTGAGCTCCGTTGGGTTTTTGGGGGGTTTACATTGCTCTTGTCCTTCACTGGCTTGGTGCACATGTGCCCAGATAGGCCCCTGAGCGTCTCATTGGCTCCTGTGTCCTTGACGTCCTCATTCCTCTGAGTGCTTCCTTCCTCCTGGCACAACTGCCCTGCGCAGCCCTGGAATCAGCTGTCTGGGGAGTGCTGGTTTCTTTTAGGGTTTTCTGACCAGTCTTAGACAACAAGGTCTGAGTTCTTAGAACACTCAGTACTACTGCAGTGTATTTGCTTTTGGCCTCAGAACTAGAGAATTAGAAACTAGAAACTAGAAATTAGAAACCCTAGAACTAGAAAATTATGCAGGAGTTATGTGTGCACATGTACACATATAGGTACCCAAGCACACATGCTCATCTTCAGGCGCACACACATACACACAGGTTCACAAGCTCATATGCATGCCTCCACTCACACATACACAGGTACACAAGTGTGCACACACACTTCCACGCATACACACAGGTACGCAAGTGCTCACCCATGTCTACACACGAGTACATGAGCATGCATGCATGGCTACACACAGGTACACAAATGTGCACACACGCCCTCACATACATGCACACGGGTACACGAGTGTGTACACATGTCTCCACACATACACGAGTACGTGAGCATGTATGCATGGCTACACACACACACAGATACACAAGCATACACAGCTCCACGCACATGCACACAAGTACACAAGAATATACAGGCCTCCACACACATGCACACAAGTACACAAGCATGCACGCATGCCTCCACACACACGCATCCTAGAAATGCCAAGCCTACACGGTGCTCCAGTCCTATCCCTCCCACAGGGAGTTGCTCTGTGGTCTCCTCTTCCGTCACATCTCTCCTTTCCTGGCTCCCAAGAACACCAGCACGTTTACTCACTTGCTCATCTGATAATTTGTCTAAAATTGTTTCAGAATTACTTCACCCATTCCACTACAAAAATATATGAACTAAAAAAAGTCAGCGTTCATTTGCATTCCCTCACATGCACATTTCTCTCAGGAATGCGGAACAGAGACTCAGCCTATGTTCATAAGTTGTTTGGATTAGCTCTTTCTCTTTTCTTCATTATGGTTCTGACATCCATTGGTTCATTACTTCCTTTTTTTTTTTTTGAGACGGAGTTTCGCTCTTGTTACCCAGGCTGGAGTGCAATGGCGCGATCTCAGCTCACCGCAACCTCCGCCTTCTGGGCTCAGGCAATTCTCCTGCCTCAGCCTCCTGAGTAGCTGGGATTACAGGCACGCGCCACCATGCCCAGCTAATTTTTTGTATTTTTAGTAGAGACAGGGTTTCACCATGTTGACCAGGATGGTCTCGATCTCTTGACCTCATGATCCACCTGCCTCGGCCTCCCAAAGTTCTGGGATTACAGGCTTGAGCCACCGCGCCCAGCGGTTCATTACATTCAGTTAGAGATTTTTTCTCTACCTTCCCATTCTTCCTGCTGTAATTTTGTCTTTTAAATATATAGGCCATTTGCACGCCCCCAAGGCCCCAACCCTACACAGGCACATTGAACCAGGGCCTCCACCCCATGCCCTTTCTGCACCCGCCTACCTGCTGCAGGCAGAAACTCATCTTGTTTTCAGTTTATCTCCTGGGTTTCTGTTCGTAAGAATAAACAGATGTTGGTATGTTTTCTTATCCTCCTCCTTTCTTACACAAATGGTATCATGGTTTATGTGTCCTTTACACAATTTGCTTTTTCCACTTAAAACGTCTCCTCTCAAGCCTGTAATCCCAGCACTTTGGGAGGCCGAGGCGGGTGGATCACGAGGTCGAGAGATCGAGACCATCCTGGTCAACATGGTGAAACCCCGTCTCTACTAAAGATACAAAAAATTAGCTGGGCATGGTGGCGCGTGCCTGTAATCCCAGCTACTCGGGAGGCTGAGACAGGAGAATTGCCTGAGCCCAGGAGGCGGAGGTTGCGGTGAGCCGAGATCGCGCCATTGCACTCCAGCCTGGGTAACAAGAGCGAAACTCCGTCTCAAAAAAAAAAAAAAAAAAAAGTCTCCTCAGCATCACTTCCTCTCAGACCATTGAGATTGTCCTCCTCCTTTTTTTAGAGCTTCCTGGGCCTCTGTTGTGTGCACCCCCCCATCTGTGTTGGCCATGTGGATAATTTTGAATATTCTGCAATTGCAAGTAATGCTGCAGTCTGCTTGTGTAATTCTGTGTTTTGGGAGGTGCATCTGCTGCTGAATTTCTGATCACGGACTGCTAGGCTTGCCTTTGCGTGATGCTCATGCTGTCTTTGGGGTTCCTGTGAGCAGCACCAACCCCGGCCATCGGGGCCTGTCGACCGCTACCCCTGCCAGATCCCTGGGCATGTGTCTGGGGTTTCTGGGCAGCTCGGGCTCTGGGGCTCTTATGATCACTGAAGTAGGCACCCTCCATGTGTTACTGTGCACTTTGTGAATTGCCTGCTCTTATCTTTTGCCCATTTTTCTATAGCTTGTTTTATCTTTTTGTGCTCAAATGTGTATATTAAGGACATGAGCTCTTTGTCTGTAATTTATATTGTAAATGTTCCACTAAACGTGTCCAAAAAGCCAAAATCTGTTTTAATTTATTTGTAGTGGTTTTTGCATGTAAAAGGTTTTGAGTCTTTGTATAGTCAGGTTGGCCATGGAGGCTGCTTGTGCTCTGTGAGGGGCCCCACATCTTCTCTCATGTCCTGGGCTCTGTAAGGAGCTGGGCCTGCCTCTGCCCGTCCGTCTGGTCCTGCTGGCCTCCTGTCCTGTGCCCAGCCACACCTGCGTCATTGAGAGTCTTTTCTGCTTCTTCCCAGCCTCCCTATGGTTCATGTGTCCTCATGTGGCACCTCAGTATCCCTCCACTGACACTCACGGCTGGGTTCCAGGTTTCTCCTTTACACAGTGCAAAGGGCCCTGCAGCTGTCCGGCCTTTGAGGCCATGCCGGGTGCCCTCTGGACTTCCCCGGGCTGCTCATTCCCTTGTAGGGATGGGCCGCATTTGCTTATTCATGCATCAGGTGAAGGACATTTGGTCTTTTGCCACTTTTTGGCTATGATGAGTCATGCTACCATGAACATTGGTGTACAGATTTCTGTGTGAACACATTTTCATTACCTGGTTGTGGAATTGCTGGGTCAGGTGGTAACTCTGTGTTTAACGTTTATTATTATTACTACTTTCGAGAAAGGTTGGTGCTTGTCAGGCTGGAGTGCAGAAGTATAATCACAACTCACTGCAGCCTCCAACTCCCAGGCTGAAGCGATCCTCTCACCTCAGCTTCCCAAAGTGCCAAGATTACAGCCACCACACCCGGCCTGTTTAACTTTTTTTTTTTTGCCAGACAAATCCTCACTCTGTTGCACAGACTGGAGTGCAGTGGCACGATCTTGGCTGCAACCTCTGCTTCCCAGATTCAAGTGATTCCCAGGCCTCAGCTCTCAAGTAGCTGGAACTTTAGGTGTGTGGCACCACACTTGGCTGATTTTTGTAAGTTTAAATTTTTTTTTTTTGACAGAGTTTTGCTCTTGTTGCCCAGGCTGGAGTGCAGTAGCACGATCTTGTCTCACCACAACCTCCACCTCCTGGGTTCAAGCAATTCTCCTGCCTCAGCCTCCCAAGTACCTGGGATTACAGGCGCATGCCGCCACACCCAGCTAATTTTGTATTTTCAGTAGAGACCGGGTTTCTCCATGTTGCTCAGGCTGGTCTTGAACTCCTGAGCTCAGGTGATCTGCCTGCCTCAGCCTCCCAACGTCCTGGGATTACAGATGTTAGCCACTTCTCCCAGCCAGTATGTTTAACTTTTTGAAGAATCACCAAACTTGCTTCCACAATGACCACACCATTTAATGTTCCCACTTCCCACCAGCAATGTATAAAGGTTCCAGTTTCTCTACATCCTTAACAACACTTGTTATTATGGTTTTTGCGTTATTATTACTGCCATTCCAGTGGGTTTGAGCTGGTGTCTCTTGTGGTTTTCATTTGCATTTCTCCTGTGGGTAATGATGGTGATTATCTTTTTATGTAGATGGGCTATTTGTATATCTCCTTTGGAGATATGTCTGCTCAGGTACCTATTTTTAAACTTTTTTTGTTGTCGTTGTTTTCTCTGAGATGGATTCCCAGTCTGTCGCCCAGGCTGGAGTGCAATGGCACGATCTCGGCTCACTGCAACCTCCACCTCCCAGGTTCAAGCGATTCTCTGCCTCAGCCTCCCGAGTAGCTGGGACTACAGGCGTGTGCCACCACGCCCAGCTAATTTTTGTATTTTTAGTAGAGACAGGGTTTCCTCCATGTTGTCCAAGCTGGTGTTGAACTCCCGACTTAGGTGATCCACCCACCTCGGCCTCCCAAAGTGCTGGGATTACAGATGAGAGCCCCCGTGCCTGGCGTATCTTTTTTTTCTTTTCTTTTTAAGACAGGATCTCACTCTGTCAACCAGACCCGGAGTTCGGGAAATCAGGGCTCATTGCAGTCTCCACCTCCCAGGCTCCTACCCTTTTATTATTGAATTAGGCGAGTCCTTTGTGTATCTGAGTTCCTCACCTGGTGGATGATTTGCAGGTGTTTTCTCCCATCCTGCGGCTGTGTTTTCACTCTCTTGGTGGTGGCCACAAAAGTTTTAATTTTGATGAAGTCTAGTTTTCCATTGTTTATCTTATTGTGTGTGCTTTTGGTGTCATAGCTCACGTTCCATTGCCATATCCGAGGTCATGTAGCGTCGCCCTGTCTATTCTAAGAGTGTTGTCATTTTAGCTCTTACCTTGAGACCTTTGATCTACTTTGGATTAATGCTTGTGTGTGGCGTGAAGCAGGGGCTGGCTGCATTTGTTTGCAGGTGGACGTCCACCTGCACGTTTGTTGAAGAGACTCTCCTTTCCCCATTGAGTGGCCTCCACACCCTTGTATAAGTCTGCAGGGTAGGGAATGTTCTTGTTCACGCTTCTGTCCTTAGCACCTGGCAAACTGTCTGGCATGCACGTGACACTCATTACGTTCATCAGAAAAGGCTTATGTGGGCAGATCGTTGTCTGTAAACAGACACCTCCAAGAAACAGGAGCTGCTGGAAGGTTGCTTCTGCCTTGATGGCAGCACTCTGGGGGTTTCTCCCGCCCTCAGTCCCCTGGGGATCGGAGACATCTTACATCCCCCCACCTCTGTCACCAAATGACTAATTCTCTCTTCCCAATTCATTTTAAATACTGTTGCCAAAGAAATCTTCCTCGGATACACCTCAGATTGCACCCGTGGATTGCTGCTGACCCTCTGTGCTAGAAGGTCCAGGTACAAGTTCCTTGACCCACATGATGCTGCCCTCCCCACCTCGCCCTATGCAGAGCCAGCCTGCAGGGCCACCAGCTGCACCCCCTCCATCCTTGCAGTCCAGCTCCAGCCAGTCTGTGGGATCCCCGAGGCCAGGCCGCCCTCTGCATTCTAAAGCCTGTGACTTGTTTCGGGCGGTGGCTCCCCAGGGCCTAGCGTCCTCCATGCTACTGTTGCCCTCAGGTTCCCTGAAGGTCTGGACTCAATGCTGTCCCCTAGGAGGTGCCCAGAGTATTCTGAGGAAGCTGGTGTTCTGCCCACACGCACGCAGAGTACACTAAAAAGGGAATAAAATGCTATTCTTTGTTGAGAGAGAATTATCCCATTACATTTGTTTGAAAAGGCATTTTAAACAAAAATAACAATTGGTATTGCTTCTTTTAGGGCATAGAATGTTCGATTCTCTGCTTTTGAGCTTCTGTGTGCTCAGAAAATCTATTTTGGGAGCATCTCAACTTTGTTCTGCTAAAATCTAACACAAGCGAGGAGCGAACAGGAGAGCAGGCAGATGAGGCGACGCCACCATCCAGGGGAAGCCACCAGCCGCGCTGGCACGTGGGGCCTGTGTCTTCTGGGCAGGGAGGCTGTGCTGATGCCGAGGGCACCTCGCTGCTCGCCACGTTTGAACTGGGTCCACGTGGTCCTGTCCTTGATGTGCACCCTGATTTCTGACCCCAAACCTGACACAGCCCCGCCCTTCCAGGTGCTCAGGCCAAAAACCTTGCCTTTCCTTGCTCCACTCCCCCGCCCCTCACCTCTCTTCTGGCACACACCCTGCCCCCCAACACCAATAGCCTCTGGAGCCTTCATCCTGCTCCCTGTGGACAAGCCAGGAGGGTCCATTTATCTGAATTAGGTCAGGTGAGCCCAGACCTCAGGCCTTTCCTGGTGGCCTTGCTGCCCCTGTGCCCCCCAGGCCCGAAGAGGAGCTTCCTGCAGGTATCTGCTTGCAGGCACCTTCTTGGGGTTTCCTCGGGCGCCCTGAGGCTGCTGCATCTGCTACTGTCCTCTTCAGCCTCCCAGCGGGTGCCCCTCACACTCTACACCCTCCCCTGCCAGGTCTGTGCTCACGGGAGCACAAAGCAGCTGTCCGTCAGGCTCCAGTCTCCCTCCAGCTGGGGAGAGGAGGTGTCTGCATAGGGAAGGTACCTGCTGGATGACCATGAGCCTCTGGCCTTGCACCTGAGGCCTGCACAGCTGCCTGGCTCTGGGAGGTCATGGAGCAGAAGTGACAGAGCCTGGCCAGGTTGAGGAGTAGAGAGGAGATGGGGGCTTGGCCGGGAATTGCCCCACTCCAGGGCCAGTGCCAGTTGTGGAAGGTGTCAAGGGTACAGTGACCAGGTCGCAGTTTCGGGAGTTCCTTCTATCTTCAGCATGGAGAATGGCCTGGACGGGGCAGAGCAGCAGCCCAAGGGAGCAGGGGTTTGGGCTGAGGGTCAGGGTGACCTGACCCTCTGGCTGGGGCCTGGGGGTGTTGACAAGGCTCACTGCCAGGGACCAGGCAGGGCTGGGCAGCAGGTTGGGTTTGGTGGGGGCAGGAGTGTTTCTGGAGCTGAAGGAGACCCCTTGGCCCATGCCGAGACGTCACATGGTGACCGCTGCTGCCCCAGCGTTCTGCAGACTGGCCTTGAAGTCACTTGTGCTAAGCTGTTCTCGATTGCTATAAACACCTGATGGTGGGTGTCTTACGAAGAAAAGACGTTTAATTGGGTCATGGTTCTGCAGGCTGTGGAGGAAGCCTGGCGCTGGCATCTGCTCAGCTTCTGGGGAGGCCTCAGGAAGCTTCTGATCATGGCAAAGCAGGAGCAAGGGCCAGGGAAGGCACCGCACACCTAAAACAATGTGCTCTCACAACAGCTCACTCTCACTTGAGAGGATAGCACCGAGCCATGAGGGGCCTGCCTCTGACCCAAGCACCTCCCACTGGGCCCCACCGCCAACCCTGGGGATCACATCTCAACCTGAGGTTTGGGGACAAGCATCCAAACCATCATCACCAGTGGTGAGAAAACACAAGTGACCCGTAAGGGCCACTATACAGGGTCACCGGACGTGGCTGTGTCCTGATGACAGTGTTGGTGGCGTCTTCTGGAGATGGCCATGTCCTGACGACAGTGTGGACGGCATCTTCTGTCAGGCCCTGTCGGGAAGCCTTCTCTGACCTCTGTCCCATGCACCGCATGTTGTCCCTGGTGGCCTCACCAGGCTGGCCCTGTATTCTGCAGGATGACAGGCTAGAGACCCCTGGTGGCCTCACGTCAGTTGGGAACATGGGGGGCTAGAAGTTGGCTCCAGGGCCTTGTGGGCCCAGGCCCCAAGGCAGCAGTGACGTGTTGTTCCCCTCTCGTGGCTGGGGCTCCCACGTGTCTCGGCCTTTGTAGGTTCCTCACGCACCTCTGTGTCTCTCAGCCTGCAGCCCTTCTCCCTTCCTCTTCCCGAGGCTTCTGGAGGAGCTAGGGCCTGGCCTGAGCCCCCACCTTGCAGACGCCTGGGTTGCACTGGGGGATGCTGGTTCACACCAGAGGAAGAGCCGCAGGAGGCCTCCAGCTCGTCTTGGGTGTCTCTGCCACAGGCCATAGAGATGGACCTGGCTTCAGGGCCTGAGTGGATGGCAGCGTGTGCCAGCACCTGTGGGAGCTGCCCCTGCCCTGCGCACCAGCCCCTACCGGAACCTGGTTGCCCCTGGATGATGGGGTCACGGGAGTCCCTAGGGTCAGAGGGCCTAGTTGGGTAGGTGGCGGGCCCTCCTGTGTTTTGGTAAAGCTTCCTCATGGTCACAAAGTCAGTGTCCTCAAGAAGAAGAGTTGGAGCTCTGCCCCACCCTGTTAGTGTGGGAGGAGTTCACCCTCCCAGGAGGCTTCCTGCCGCCCTGCTCTGGGCGCTCCTGTCCCCGAGCCCCGCTGGCCCATGACTGCCTGCCCCAGGGTCGGCCCTGCCACAACAGGCTGCAGGGAGGAGCCGCTGCTGGCTGTAAACTGAGGCCGACTGTGCTGCTTGTGTCATTTATGGAGTATGGAATTAACATTGTCAAATATGGAAACTACTTAAAGTAAACTTCTTATTTTAGAACAGTTTTAGATTTACGTGGAAATGGCCCAGGCAGCACGGAGGCTCCATGTCCCCAGGGTCCTCTGGCCACTGACAGCTTCACCATCACACTGCCAGCGCCTTTACAGTTGATGAGCCCCTGCAGTGACTGTTATCAACTGAATCCAACTGTAGTCAGGGTCTTAGGTTTGCGCCTGATGTTCGTTTTCTGTCCCCGGGTCCCGCATGACATTGATCCTGGCGTCCCCATAGCTCCTCTGGACTCAGCCTCTCCTGGCATTTGGTGACCTGCATGGCCTGAAGGAGGGCTGGCCCAGTACTGCGTAGTGCACTCCTTGCTTGGACGTGCCTGACAGAGGCGACGTGCCACTCCCATCTCACAGTGTGGTGAGCACACACAAGTCCTGCCTGTGCTGGCCGTGGCCGCCCGGCCGAGAGTCCTGCCCACGGTGGCCGTGGCCGCCCGGCCGAGAGTCCTGCCCACGGTGGCCGTGGCCGCCCGGCCGAGAGTCCTGCCCACGGTGGCCGTGGCCGCCCGGCCGAGAGTCCTGCCCACAGTGGCCGTGGCCGCCCGGCCGAGGCTGCGGAGGCTTTGCTCTGTATATCCCCATGCTGCCTTCAGCTGCGAGTCTGACCCTCACTGGGTTTGACAGAGACAGGCGTGGGCCTCAGGCGGCCAGCCTGGGTCCCCAGCTCTGCCGGGTCGTGCCCTCCCCTTCGTCGGGCCCTGGGCAGAGGTTCTCCAGACGGCTCAGCGAGAACCCGCCTCCCGCACCCAGTCCAGTCGCTCCTCACTCCTGGCTCCCACAATCCCCGCAGCTCTGTCCCTGCCGCATACGGCTGCTCTTCCTGGCTGCTGAGGGAGGCCCAGGGCCGCCTCCCCCACAACGTGAGGCACATTGCTCTTTCTCTACGAACATGTTAGCTCACACACGTGTGTGCAGAGAAGTGTTTGAGGAGGCGCAGGCTCACGCCATGCCCACCAGGCAGGCAGCCTCTGGCATCACCATTGGGTTTCTGCGTCCATGAGTCTCGATGCACCCCACAGCCTGCAGGCCCCTGCCCAGTACGCTTGTGTGGCCTGCCTGCTCAGGACCCCGCGGGGCCGCCCTGCTCTGTCTTCTTGGGTCTGTGAGCCCTCTCTCTCGTTCCTGCCAGGTCTTAAGTTATAGGCTCAGGGCAGTGGCATCCAGCACACATGGCCAGCCCGTGTCCATGCCAGTGGTATCACCAGCTCCTTCTACCCCAGCTTCTCCGTGGGGCTGGGACCACCCGTGCTGGTTTTCCTTGGTGTCCCAAGCTCTGCATTTCCCTCATGGTGGTGGGTGCTCTCTTCTACCTGCAGAGACTGGCAGCTGATCTGTCTAAAATTGTTTCTTCTGGCCAAGTGCAGTGGCTCACGCCTGTAATCCCAGCACGTTGGGAGGCTGAGGCAGGCAGATCAAGAGTTCGAGACCAGCCTGGCCGACATGGTGAAACCCCATCTCTACTAAAAATGCAAAAATTAGCTGAGCATGGTGGCGGATGCCTATAATCCCAGCTACTTGGGAGGCTGAGGCAGGAAAATCGCTTCAAGCCAGGAGGCAGAGGTTGTAGTGAGCCAAGATTGCGCCAACTGCACTCCAGCCTGGACAACAGAGGGAGACTTCGTCTCAAAAAACAAAACAAAGTTTCTCTGTCCCTCACTCTTCCTCTCGTGGACCCGGCAGGCCTTTCCTGTCCCGCTCCCAGTCCTGCCTCTCCACGCATCGCCCCGTGCTGCCCGGCTTTGTCCTCTGCCCGTCCTGTGCTCATTCCCCCCGTCCTTCTGCATTCACTTGTTCTTAAACCTGTGTAACATGTTAATTTCAGGGATTTATTTTTACATTTTAGATTTTCCACTTAATTCTTTTTTTTTTTTTTTCTTATTTTCTTGTGTCACCTTAGAGGAAGATTTTTCACTTAATTCTTTATACATCCTGTTCGTTTTTCTTCATCTGAAGAAACTCATCGTGTCATGAACGTCAGTCACAGGCAGTTTGTATTCTACGCATGCTGGCTCTGAACCCGGGTCCCCTGAGGGTCTGCTGCTGTAGCCCCTTTCCTTCTCTCTTGGTTTTTGGTCAGTTCTTCCTTTCACTTGCCTGACTGTCATTTCTTATTTGATGCCTATATTAGCCCATTTTCATGCTGCCCAAGACTAGACAATTTATAAAGAAAAGAGGTTTAATTGACTTACAGTTCCACATGGCTGGGGGGTGCCCAGGAAACAGTCATGTGGAAGGGGATGCAAACAAGTCCTTCTTCACTTGGGGGCAGGAGAGAGAAGAATGAGAGCCCAGTGAAGGGGAAAGCCCCTTATAAAGCCACCAGATCTCATGAGAACTCACTATCACGAGAGCAGGATGGGGGAAGCCACCTCCATGATTCACTAATCTCTGCTTATTCCCTCCCATGACACATAGGGATTATGGGAACTACCAGATGAGATTTGGGTGGGGACATAGCCCATCCTGGTATATGACATGAGATTGCTGCTGTGTGCGGTGCCGAAGGCTGCTGTCCTGCGGAGCAGACCGACAGCAGCCCAGGCTGGCTGGTGGCAGAGGGAACCCATCCTTGGGACACGCCTGCTTCTGAGCTATCACCCAGGCCCTTTTCCCTGGGCAGGCTCTGAGCCCGGTGTCAGCATGGGCCCAGTGCCTGGAAGTGGGCATGGTACCAGAGTGTTCTGGCCACTGCCCCAGTTTGAAGCCCAGTGTCTGTGAATGAGCCACATTCAGAGGCTGTTACTGTGGGTTAGGGGAGCCTGGGACTGCCACGTGGGGCCTGGCCTCCTGGGGAGAGAACTGTCCCCAACACCGCAGCCACGGGAGGGATAAGACTAGAAGACACTTGGAGTGTCCCGGCGTACCCTGTGGGGCAGAGGAGAGTGGATCCCATCACCGGGGTGTGGCCCAGAGCTGGGAGTGATTCTGGACAGAGGGTTGAGCTGATTGTGTTTCCAGCAGCGTGAGAAACGTCATGGAAGGAAGTCCCATTGTGGCCACTGCTGGGTAATAATCAGCCCGAGACCAGGCCCGGTGGCTCATGCCTGTAATCTCAACACTTTGGGAAGTCAAGACAGGCAGATCTCTTGAGGTCAGGAGTTTGAGACCAGTTTACGCAACATGGTGAAACCTCATCCCTACTAAAAATACAAAAAAATTAGCCGGGGTGGCACATACCTATAATCCTAGCTACTTGGGGGGTTAAGGCAGGATAATTGCTTAAACCTGGGAGGTGGAGGTTATGGTGAGCTGAGATCACACCACTGCACTCCAGCCTGGGTGGCAGAGCAAAACTCTGTCTCAAAATAAAATAAAATAAAATCTTCCCTGAGGCACGGGAGTCAGGTAACAAAGCGTGGAGAGCCTGGGTGGGCCATGGGATGGGGGATGCAGGAATGCCCCATCGGCCCCTCAGGGAGAGCCGGGCTCCAGGGAGAAGGCAGGGCACCTACCCACCTCCTTTCAACACTGGCCATTTTTGTTTATTTTTACGATCCTAGGATTCTTTTTCCCATTTAAACTGTGGGCCCTGTAGGGCCCCATGAGGTTTGAGGTTTAAGGGCGTGGTGTGTGCATGGGACTACCACAACCAGTGCCATCCTCAGGAGGCCCAAGCTGCAGTGCGTGGCACCGCGGGCGGGAGGTCCTGACCCCCCCAAGCCTCGACCCTCCCTCCCTGGAGTGCTGACCTGTAGGAGTTCAAGGTACACCATATTGGTGTCCCTGTGTTTCTAACAATGGGAGACATTGACACTTTGTATCCTGGGCTGAGGTCAGGGTCTCCAGGGAGAGTTGCCCTGGAGCTAAGGGCAGGAGAGTGTACGAGGGGAAGCCGGGGCTGGGAGCCCCCGGCTGGCCCCTCCAGGTTCTCTGTGGTGTGGTGATTTGGAATGTCCATGGAGAGAAGGAAGGAAGATGGAGGTGATGCCGTCGGAAAGAGTGAGTCTGCCATTGCACCTGGGGCTGGGACCTGCAGAGGCTTCTGGGTAGTCCCAGCCCTTCCTGCTGCAGGGTTTCCCGTAATGGTCCTGTGGACGCAGAGAGGGACACAGGGGCAATTGAGAGAAGGCGTCCAAGCCCTCCAGAGACCTGGGTGAGTAGGAGACTCCTTGGCTCTGGGTGGAGACCAAAGTTCCACCGAGATGCCTGGTTCTCCTAAAATCATCCACAGGCTCAGTGCAGAGCCAACAAAGAGGCCAGTGGGGCCGTGAATGGAAGTTGACAAGCTGATTCTAAATTTCACTGGGAAGAACTGAGGGTTAAGAATGGCCTCCACACATGCCTGAGGGAGGGGAGGAGTGTTTGGCTTTGGAAGCAACTTTACAAAGCCTGGTAACTAAGACACTGCTCAGGCAGAGACAGAGATGGATAGATCAGCAAAGCCAATTGGGAGCTCAGACATGCTTATAGAAACTCAATTTTTTTCTTTTTGTTTGAGACAGAGTCTTGCTTTGTTGCCCAGGCTGGAGTGCAGTGGCATGATCTCAGCTTACTGTAACCTCCACCTTCCAGGTTCAAGTGATTCTTCTGCTTCTGCCTCCCAAGTAGCTGGGATTACAGGCACACACCACCATGCCTGGCTAATTTTTGTATTTTTAGTAGAGGCAGAGTTTCACCATGTTAACTGGGCTGGTCTCAAACGCCTGACCTCAGGTGATCCACCTGCCTCAGCCTCCCAAAGTGCTGGGATTGCAGGCATGAGCCACCACGCCCACACAGAAACTCAATTTAAATTTAAGACAGAGCTGCCAATGTCACTGAGGAAACAGTGCTATTCAGCAGGCTGCCAAGCCCTGTCTGTCCATATGGGAAAATGAAATTTTACACAGCAAACAAAAATCAGGGCAGGCAGATCAGTGACTTCCATGTGAAAAGCAACTTATAGGAGAATGTCCATGACCTCGAAGTAGGGAAGTTTTCTTTTAAAAGGTCAAAATAGAGACCGAGTATGGGGCTCATACCTGTAATCTGAGCACTTTTGGGAAGCCGAGGTAGGCAGATTACCTGAGATCAGGAGTTCGAGACCAGCCTGGCCAACGTGGTAAAACCCTCTCTACTAAAAATACAAAAAATTAGCCAGGCATGGTGGCAAGTGCCTGTAATCCCACTGAGGCAGGAAAATTGCTTGAACCTGGGAGGTGGAGGTTGCAGTGAGCCAAGATCATGCCACTGTACTGCAGCCTGGGTGACAAGAGTGAAACTGTCTCAAAACAATAAATGTCAAAAGAGGAGAAATTGGCCAGACAGGGTGGCTCATGCCTGTAATCCCAGCACTTTGGGAGGCTGAGGCGGGTGGATCACCTGAGGTCAGGAGCTCGAGACCAGCCTAGCCAACATGGTATAACCCCATCTCTACTAAAAATACAAAGAATCGGCTGAGCGTAGTGGTGGGCACCTGTAATCCCAGCTACCTGGGAGGCAGAGGCAGGAGAATCGCTTGAACCCAAGAGGCGGAGGTTGCAGTGAGCGGAGAGCGTGCCACTGCACTTCAGCCTGGGTGACAGAGCAAAACTGTCTCAAAAAAAAAGAATGCAGATACTTCATGGAAACATTTCCCACTAAATCTTTAAAACTTTAACATTTGACATTTGGAAAGATTCATTGCATGTCGTGCGCTGTTTTATAGGAAGATAATGTGTGTTTTAATTTTTTTTTTCCCCAATGACAGTAGTAATCTTGTGAACATTGTGGAACACTTGGAAAATACAGAAAAACAGAAACCACTGTAACCTATCATCTCACAACAGCAGTGCTAACGTGACAAATTCTTTATTGTGCGACTCTTATGATAGAATTCCAGCCAGCAAGGGTAGACAGTGTGCTGGCCAGCTCAGTGGAGTGTGAAAGAAAGAAGTGTCCACGATGCTGAAAGTCTTGGGAGAAAGTGCAGGAGAATCCCCACGGGATCCTCATAGCTACAGGGACAGCGCGGGGTGCTACAGTGGGGAACCCGGCCGGGCCGTGGGCAGACCCAGCTGTGCCGCCGTGTGCCCAGCAGGTGTCTCCTGAGCTGCCCCCCGGCCCCCCACCACAGTGTGTGCATCGATTCCTGCTGCGGTTTCAGGGTGGTGACATGCAGGGAATCGGGGTGAAGGCTGTTTTTTTTTTAACTTTTTTGAAAATAATGAAATTATAAAACAAAAAGTTAAAAATTTAAAAATAAAAGGAAGAGAACATGATCAGTGATATCAAGAGCGGCACAGCTTCCTCAGGACTGAAAGGTGCTGCCTAGATTCAGCCGTCAGGAACAACTGGGCCCTTTCTGTCCCTCACCTGGGGGAGCTGCAGGTAGCCGCCACTGGCCTGTGTCTGGGCCTGGTGTCCACTGGCCCTTCTGCCCTCCCTACTCACCTTCCCATCTGCTGAACCCCGGGGATCATTGCCTTTTCCCTGGAAACAAGACCCCTCACCCGCTGGTGATGGTGAGGACCAGGCCCATGGCAGGGTTAGGAGACAGCAGATGCACAGGCCCACAGCAAGGCCTCCTGGCGGTGTCCATGCCAGGAAGCGCTCTGCACCTCTAAGGGGCTTTTATTTCCATGTAGAAACATGGAAGCACCCTGAGAAACACCGTGGTGCTGGAGGCTGTGCCCCCGAGTTGGGGTCTGAGGGCCAGCTAGGGCTCTTGGCCTTGCTGCTTGGGGAGCCCTGGGAAGAACACACCTTGGGAGCCCAGCAGCATTTAGCTGGGCCTGAGGCCCCCCCAGACCCCCACCCAGTGTGGAGGTGCTGGTCCAGTTGCAGAGGAGGGGCTGCTGAGCAGGTGTGCAGGGGTGGCCCACAGGCCATGCCACAGTGCTGCGGGATGGAACAGTGGGCAGTGCAGTTGTGGCCTGGGTACCTATGAGGTCAGGAACCTGTCACCACAGACACTATGTACCCCTCTACTTAGGGCCCAGGATCCTCAGGGGGCTGCCCCACCCTGGGGCGAGACAGTATGTCCTCCCCCCTACCTGGGGCTCAGGACCCCCAGGGGGCTGCACTACCCAGGGGCCAGATAGTATGCCCCTCCCCCCACCGCCTGGGACCCACGATCCCCAGGGGGCTGCGCCACCCTGGGGCGCTGGCGGCTCCAGGGGCTCCCGGGGTGCAGGTGCTGTGGGCTTGGGTTTGATTTCCTCCGCGGCGGGATTTCTGGGTTTCGCAGCCGGGCGGGCGGCGTGGGCCTAGGCCTCCTTGGCTCCAGCCGCCCTGTCTGTCTCTCCCCAGGCTGGAGTGGGTGGAGATCATCGAGCCGCGCACCCGCGAGCGCATGTACGCCAACCTGGTCACCGGCGAGTGCGTGTGGGACCCGCCGGCCGGCGTCCGCATCAAGCGCACCAGCGAGAACCAGTGGTGGGAGCTGTTCGACCCCAACACCTCCCGCTTCTACTACTACAACGCCAGCACGCAGCGCACCGTGTGGCACCGGCCGCAGGGCTGCGACATCATCCCGCTGGCCAAGCTGCAGACGCTGAAGCAGAACACGGAGTCCCCGCGCGCCTCGGCCGAGAGCAGCCCCGGGCGCGGCAGCAGCGTCAGCCGCGAGGGCAGCACCAGCTCCTCCCTGGAGCCCGAGCCCGACGCCGAGAAGGCGCAGGAGCTGCAGAGGACCGGGCGGCCTGCGGCGTTCGGGGCCGTGAAGGAGGAGAGCGGCAGGTGAGGGCGGGGGAAGATGCTGTGGGCGGGGCCAGGTGAGTGGAGTGGGCGGGGCCGGGTGAGCGTGAGACAGGTGCGGGGGCAGGTGAGCGGTACTGGCGACGGTGGGGGGCGGGGCCGGGTGCGGGCGGTGGGTGGGTCCCAGTGTCCCCGAGTGGCTGGAACCTCACCTGCAGTCTTTGTCTGTGGCACCTACCACCGCCGTCCCGGCAGGACAGGTGAGCGCTTTCTTGTCTCCTTGGGCAGCAGAGTCTGTGCTCCACCTCAGTGGTCTCTGGGCCCTCCAACCCTCCTCGCTGGCCCAGCCTCTGGCAGCTGGTGGTTCCTAAGGGCAGTGTCTGAAAGGCTCACCCAGCTCTCCCTATTTATGGGAGATGTAGCTGTGGGGATTAGGGTGCGACATGAGAGGTGTGGGCCTGGGGGCTGCAGGTCGCTGTGGATACTGGACACAGCTGAGGGGTCTCAGCAGGCTTGGAGGTGGCCCTCTAGAGTCACAGTGGCTCTGAAGGAGCACAGCCTGGATTGGTGGGAGCCAAGGAGACCCCGCCCTCAGAAGTAGGAAGAGGTCAGGGTAAAGCGAAACGGTCTGGAGGTGAGTGGACCATAGGAAGCGAGTCCCAGAGAGGACAGTGGGGAAGAGCTGAGGCAGGTGGCAGGTGGGCAGGGGATGGGGGTGAGCGAGACAAGTGCCCCCTGGTGCCTCATGGCAGCTGCAGGGGATGCTCTGGGCTCTCATCGGGTCATAGATGGCAAAGGTAAGACTGGCCCAGGGACAAGAGGCAGGGCCTTCCCAGAGCCCAAGCTGTGGCCCAGGGCAGGGGCAGATGGAGGATCCTCTGGAGAGGACAGAGGAGAGGCTAGACCCCAGGGAGAGAAAGGCAGGGGATTGGTCTCCCCCAGCACCGGAGTTTAAGTGCTTGGCCAAGGTTCCCAGGGGAGCTAAGACCCAGGTGCTTTCTGCAGAGGTGGGAAGGAACCTGTCAGACTGCTGGTCTCATCTGAGGCTTCAGAAGAAGGATTGAGAGTGAACCGCAGAGCTCAGAGGACAGCAGGCTTCCATCCCACCCTGCGAAGGTGCAGGCCAGAGGGAGGCGGGCAGCAGGTTCACCGCATGGACCCAGCCCGCAGGCTGAAAGGGAGAGGGAGGCCAGGCATGGAGCCTGCTGCAGACTTGGCAGCGGGTGGGGCACGTCATGTGTGGAGGGGCCACTGGAGCACACGGGGAAGATGGCATTCAGAGCAGGTTGAGCAGTGGAGGCTTGGATGTGCCGTGGGTGAGCGGTGCAGAAGGCAGGCACAAAGAGGACAGCAGGGCCTGCATTTCACATCCCACCAGCAGATACGAGCATGTAAAGTTTCCCACCGCCCTGCCAGCACCACTCACTTCCCTTTTTTGATTTCTTTCAGCCGTTGTAGCGGCTGTGAAATGTCTCATTGTAGTTTTGGTTTGCATTTCCTTAATGACTAATGACTTCGAGCCTCCTTTCACTTTCTTGATGTTATCATTCAAGGAACAAAGATTTCTGTTGTTGCCGCGCGCGGTGGCTCAAACCTGTAATCCCAGCACTTTGGTAGGCCAAGGCGGGTGGATCACGAGGTCAAGAGATCGAAACCATCCTGGTCAACATGGTGAAACCCCGTCTCTACTAAAAATACAAAACATTAGCTGGGCATGGTGGCGCGTGCCTGTAATCCCAGCTACTCAGGAGGCTGAGGCAGGAGAATTGCCTGAGCCCAGGAAGCGGAGGTTGCGGTGAGCCGAGATCGCGCCATTGCACTCCAGCCTGGGTAGCAAGAGCGAAACTCCGTCTTAAAAAAAAAAAAAAAAAAAAAAAGGATTTCTGTTGTTTTTGTTAATTTGTTTGTTTCTGAGACACGGTCTCTCTTTGTCCCTGGGGCTGGAGTGCCCTGGGGCTGGTGTGATCTCTGCTCACTGCAGCCCTGACCTCCCTGTGATCTCTGTCCCTGGGGCTGGTGTGATCTCTGCTCACTGCAGCCCTGACCTCCCAGGCCCAAGTGACCCTTCTGCCTCAGCCCCCCACGTAACTGGGACTACAGGCACATGCCACCACGTTCGGCTAATTTTTGTAACTTTTTTTTTGTAAAGATGGGATTTCACAATGTAGCCCAGGCTGGTCTCCAACTCCTCAGCCCGGGCAGTCCGCCTACCTTTGCCTCCCAAAGCATTGGGATCACAAGGCACAAGCCAGCACGCATGGCCAAAATATGGTTTTAAATTTTGGCCAGGAAAGGTGGCTCATGCATGTAATCCCAGCACTTTTTGAGGCCAAGGAGGGCAGATCACTTGAGGCCAGGAGTTCGAGACCAGCCTGGCCAACATGGCAAAACCCTTTCTCTACTATAAGTACCAGAATTAGCCGGGTACATTCATGCCTGTAATCCCAGCTACTTGGATAGACGAGGCAGGAGAATCTTTTGAACCTAGAAGGTGAAGGCTGCAGTAAGCTGAGATCTCACCATTGTACTCCAGCCTGGGTGACAGAGTGAGACTCTGTCTCAAAAATAAAAAATTTTTTAAAAGTTGACCAGTCATAGATTTTGGTTTATTTCTAGCCTGTCAGTTGATCTGCATTGATCCTCAGGCCAGTACCACATGGTTTTGATCACTGTAGCTTTGTGATCGAAGTTTTGAAACTGGAAAGTGTGAGTCTTCCAGGTTTGTCTACTTTTTCAAGGTTGTTTTGGCTATTTAGAGCCCCTTGCCATTCCATATGAATTTGGGGATTGACCTTTTCATTTCTTTAAAACAAACAAACAAACAAAAAAAAAACCTTTGGAATTTTGCATCTGTGTGGGTGATCGTGTTGGATCTGTAAGGTTGTATCTCACCTAAGCAATATTAGTTTTCTTTTTTTTTTGTCTGAGACGGAGTTTCACTCTTGTTACCCAGGCTGGAGTGCAATGGCGCCATCTCGGCTCACCGCAACCTCCACCTCCTGGGTTCAGGCAATTCTCCTGCCTCAGCCTCCTGAGTAGCTGGGATTACAGGCACGCGCCACCATGCCCAGCTAATTTTTGTATTTTTAGTAGAGACGGGGTTTCACCATGTTGACCAGGATGGTCTCGATCTCTTGACCTCGTGATCCACCCACCTCGGCCTCCCAAAGTGCTGGGTTTACAGGCTTCAGCCACTGCGCCCGGCCGCAATATTAGTTTTCTAATCCATGAGCAGAGGATGTCTTTTCATTTGCTTGTGTCTGATTTTTCTTAGCAGTGTTTTGTATTTTGGACCATTCTTTCACCTCCTTGGTAAAGTTTATTCCTAGATATTTTATATTTTTAGATGCTATTGTGAGTGGAATTTCTTTTTTATGCCCTTCCAGATTCTCCATTCTGGTGTATGGAAACATAACTGATTGTGTGTTGATCTTATATTGTGCAACTTTGCTGAATTTCTCTATTAGCTGTAGTAACCTTCTTTTATATTCTCTGGGATTTTCTATATATAGGAAGGACTATGTCATCTGTGATTAGCAACAGTCTTACATCTTCCTTTCCAATTTGGATGCCTTTTTCTTCTTCTTAGCTGATTGCTCTGCGTAGAATTTCCAGTGAAGTGTTGAATGGCAGTGTTGAAAGAGGCATTCTTGTTCTGTTCCTGATCTCAGGGGGAAAGCTTCCAGGCTTTTTCTATTGATCAAGTTCCTTTATATTCTGTGTTCTCAGTGGTTTTATCATGTGGATTTTGTCAAATGCCTTTTCCACATCTGGTGAGATGATCACGTGGTCCCCCGCTTCAGTCCGTCTGTCAGTGTGGTGTATTACATTGCTGGGCCTCGTGTTGAACCATCCTTGAGGGTGTACTCCAGTTGTCACAGCAGCACCTGCAGGCATTCGAAAAACAGAGAACCTCCGTGTGGGCATTCATGTGATCCGTGAAACCCACGGGAACAACCTTAGGCTTCGGGTTAAACACTCACACCAGAGCAGGCCAGGAGTCCTTGGCCCTCCAGCAGAATTTCCCGAAGGAGATGATAATTTAGACTGTTACAGAAGTTAAGAACTAAAGGACATTCATGACGTGTACAGGTGGAGCTCCATGGAAAGGAGACTGCAGCATCTTGTTTATGGTTTCAAAGAAATAGTGAAAAATGAACCTATTGGTTTGCTGTAAATACTGACAGCAGTTAAATCCCGTCATCCCTCTGGAGAGCAACTTCTCCCAGCCAGAAATGGGCAGGGGCTCATCTTGTACAAGTCGAAGCTAGATTTTGAGAATCATGAATCATTTTAGAAACAAACGGACGAGCAGGCTTGGTGTTAACATTTTTAAAAATAACTCTCCCTCAAGAGCCCGTGCTGTGCTGCAGCACATAGAGTCTCCTGTTTCCTCTCACTGAATAGAACAGACAGCTTCGGAGCTGCACATAACTTCTCAGAGGATTTTTATCGGATGCAATAATTTTGAGTTTGTTATTAGTTTTGGCTCATCTCTGCAATTAGGTGAAGGAATTGGTTTCTTTTTAGGATTCTATTTTCAAAATGTGTCAGTCACTCACATTGGCAGGGCGTTTCTTCCCCAGAGAGGCCCTGGATCTGGCCTCAGCCCTGCCCTGTCACCCATGGATTAAGGCCCACTCTCTGGGGACTGGAATGTTCCCTTTTCAAAAATTTCTTGGGTATTCTGGGATGATGTGGGGCTGTTGGGGTCAGTATTAAGCTATGTTGGGATTTTGACTAGAATCATGTTGAATTGTGGATTAGTTTGGGTAGATGGATGTCTTCATAATACAGTCCTATGCCACATAACATTTCAGTCAACAGCACACCACATATATGAGGGTGCTCCCATAGGTTATAACGCAGCTGAAAAACTTAGATGACCCAGCGTGGTCACGTGCATATGAGGGCGGTCCCATAGGTCATAACGCAGCTGGAAACTTACATGACCCAGCGTGGTCATGTGCATATGTGAGGGCGGTCTCATAGATTATAATGCAGCTGGAAAGTTTACGGGACCCAGCGTGGTCATGTGCAACACTGTGCTCACGTGGCTCACGTGGTGCTCACGTGGCTGCAGTGACGCTGGCGTAGATCTGCTGTGCTGCCAGTTGTACGGAGGAGCAGCGCGTGTGGTTATGAACGGTGCGTAGTACTTGCTCATGATGATAAACGACTATGTCACTGCTTTATGTATTCACTATGCTATAGTTTTTATCATTTAGCATGTACTTAAGAAAAAAGTTAGCTGGGCGCGGTGGCTCACACCTGTAATCCCAGCACTTTGGGAGACCGAGGCAGGGGGATCACGAGGTCAAGAGATCGAGACTATCCCGGTCAACATGGTGAAACCCCGTCTCTACTAAAAATACAAAAAATTAGCTGGGCACGGTGGTGTGTGCCTGTAATCCCAGCTACTCAGGAGGCTGAGGCAGGAGAATCGCCTGAACCCAGGAGGCGGAGGGTGCGGTGAGCTGAGATCGCGCCATTGCACTCCAGCCTGGGTAACAAGAGCGAAACTCCGTCTCAAAAAAAAAAGAAAAGAAAAGAAAAAAGTTAGCTGGAAATAGCCTCAGGCAGGTCCTTCCGAAGGTGTCCAGACGGCACTATTACCTCAGGAGATGATGGCTCCACCCGTGTTACTGCCCCGAAGCCACAGTGTGGTGAGGGGAAGACAGTGGTTTTGATGATCCTGACATGTGTGGGCCTAGGCTAGTGTGTGTGTTTGTGTATTACTTTGTAACAAAAAGTAAATTTAAGAAATTTTAAATAAAAAAGCTTATAGAATAAGAATGTAAAGAAAGTATTTTTATGTAGTTGTACTTACAGTGTGTATGTTAAGCTAAGGGCATAGAAGACTCAAAGTTTAAAGAAACTAAAAAGGTTATAAAGTAAAAACGTTAGAATAAACTAAATTTATTACTGAAGAAAGACAAAGTTTTAAATGAATTGAGTGTAGCCTGAGTGTGCAGAGTTAGCCAGTCTGTAGCTATGTGCAGTGATGCCCGGGGCCCCCACCCTCACTAGCTGCTCACTCACTGCCGTGCACAGCAACTGCCAGGCCTGCAAACTCTGTTCATGTAAGTGTCCTGGACAGGCGTGCCGTTTTTTAATCTTTTACGCCATATTTGTACTGTACTCGTTCTATGTCTAGATATGTTTAGGCACACAAATACTCACCATTGTGTTACAGTTGCACAGAGCATTCAGCATAGTAATGCTGAGGTCTGGAGCCTCGGAGCAACAGGGTACACCATATAGCCTGGGTGTGGCGTGGGCCTTATGGCCTGCGTTTGTATAACTGTGCTCCATGATGTTCGCACAGTGACAGAATTGCCTAATGATGCATTTCTCAGAACATACCTGTGTTGTTAAGTGATGCATGACTGTGCAGAGCCTCCTCCATGTGTGAAGATGGTGTGAACTGGTGCAGTCATGGCTCACTGCAGCCTCTAACTCCCAGACTCAAGCAATACTCCTACCTCAGCCTCCCAAGTAGCTGGGACTACAGGTGTGCACAACCACACACAGCTAATTATTTTTTGTAGATACAGGCTATTGCCATGTTGCCCAGTCTGGTCTGGAACTCCTGGCCTCAAGTGATCCTCCCGCCTTGGCCTCCCAAAATGCTGGCATTACAGTGTGAGGCACTGCAACTAGCCCAGGCCACTTGTAAATATTTTCAAATTTTAATTACAATTTCTTCTTCTTCTTCTTCTTCTTCTTTTGAGTCAGATTCTTGCTCCATCACCCAGGCTGGAGTACAGTGGTGTGATCTCAGGTCACTGCAACCTCCATCTCCTGGGTTCAAGCAATTCTTGTGCCTCAGCCTCCTGAGTAGCTGGGATTACAGGTGGGTGCCACCATAGCCAGCTAATTTTTGTATTTTTAGTACAGACGGGGTTTCGCCATGTTGGCCAGGCTGGTCTCAAAGTCCTGGTCTCCAGTGATCTGCTTGCTTCGGCCTCCCAAAGTGCTGGGATTATAGGCATGAGCCATTACGCCCAGCCTAATTATGATTTTATTCTTTGACTCATTTGTAATCTAGGAATGTCTTCATTTCTAAAACT
This sequence comes from Saimiri boliviensis, assembly GCF_048565385.1. NCBI lineage: Eukaryota > Metazoa > Chordata > Mammalia > Primates > Cebidae > Saimiri > Saimiri boliviensis. The sequence continues at coordinate 92,171,353 of NC_133463.1, read as the reverse complement.
GCGGTTTATTTTTCATTCGTATTCTTGATTGTCAATGTAAGGAAAACGTGATTTTCTTATTTTTTTGAGGCTTACTTTGTGAGCTAACTCACAAATTTTTGTAAATGATTTTGACTCCTTCAAAAGAATAATTTCCATTTTCTTTTTGTTGTGCCCAGAGTTCTGCATATGTTAATTAAATCAAATCTGTTCATTATGTAAATCAAGTTTCATCCTATTTTTTTTTTCTACCTGCTTTCTCCATTCTGAGAGTTAAAGTCTTCTCCTGGAATAGATGAATTTGTTCGTTTTTGATTCTCCTTTAAAATCTGTCAGTTTCCTTTTTTTTTTTTTTTTTTTTTTTTGGAGACAGAGTCTCACTCTGTGACCCAGACTGGAGTGCAGCAGCACAATCTCGGCTCACTGCAACCTCTGCTTGCCGGGTTCAGACGATTCTCCTGCTTTAGCCTCCTGAGTAGCTGGTATTACAGGTGCATGCCACCACACTCAGCTAGTTTTTTGTATTTTTAGTAGAGACAGTGTTTCACCGTGTTAGCCAGAATGGTCTCCATCTCCCGACCTCATGATCTGCCTGCCTCGGCCTCCCAAAGTCTTGGGATTTCAGGCGTGAGCCACCCTGCTGGGCCCTCCACTTAGGTATTGAAGCTATGGGTTGGTTGCTCCTAAGTTTATAATCATTTTCCTACCACTTTTCCTGTTGTCATTGTCTCTTAGCCTCTTTACCCCCCACAGTGTTCTTGCCTTGTGTCAACTTTCAGAGTTTGTGGTGCCATTGTTTCTCTTTGATTAGAATTTGCCTCCTTTATTTGTCTGGTCTGTTTCTTGTAAATGATGTATAGCTGTTTGGTTTATTTTTTTAATCTAGTCCAAACACCCGTCTTTTGTTAGGCAGGATTGTTCCAGTTATTGACAAGATTACCGGTAACAACAAGAGGCTTCAGTTCGTCATGCCATGTTCTGCTCAGCGTATCAGCTTTTCTTTTCTTTTTTTTTTTTTTTTTTTTTTTTTTTTTTGAGACGGAGTTTCGCTCTTGTTACCCAGGCTGGAGTGCAATGGCGCGATCTCGGCTCACCGCAACCTCCGCCTCCTGGGTTCAAGTGATTCTCCTGCCTCAGCCTCCTGAGTAGCTGGGATTACAGGCACACGCCACCACGCCCGGCTAATTTTGTATTTTTAGTAGAGACGGGGTTTCTCCATGTTGGTCAGGCCAGTCTCGAACTCCTGACCTCAGGTAATCTGCCCACCCTGGGCTCCCAGAGTGCTGGGATTACAGGCATGAGCCACTGCGCCCAGCTAAGCTTTTCTTTTTTGAGACAGAGTTTCACTCTTGTCATCCAGACTAGAGTACAATGATGCGATCTCGGCTCACTGTAACCTCCGCCTTCTGGGTTCAAGCAATTCTCCTGCCTCAGCCTCCCAGGTAGCTGGGATTACAGGCACGCCACCATACCCAGCTAACTTGTATTTTTAGTAGAGACAGGGTTTTGCCATGTTGGCCAGGCCGGTCTCGAACTCGTGTCTTCAAGTGATCTGCCCGCCTCAGCCTCCCAAATTGCTGGGATTACAGACATGAACCACTGTGCCCAGCCTCGGCTTATAAGCTTTTCTGTTGCTCTCTCTGTCTTTGTTTTCCCTACACCACTATGTGTGTTTCTGCTAACACTTGGATGGATGTCTTCCTGCCCTTGCTCTGATGTTTTTATGTATCCGCTTAATGGAAGGAAAACTGAGAGGCCATAAATCGCACATGTTTAAAGCATACATTTTGATAAGTCTTGATGCGTGTATACACCCATGACCATCACCACAAATAAGCTAGTGCACTTTCCACTGGTGCCAAAAATCTCCTTGTCCCCCTGTTCCCCTCCCACCTATCTCTGCATGACCCCCCACTTTCCTACTGAACCATTCATCTACCTCCCTTAGGATAGATTAATTCGTGTTTGTAAAATTTCCCTAAAAGGACTCAAGCAGTATGCACTCTTTTTTTTTTTGGTCTGCCATCTTTTACTCCATGTAATTGTTTTGACATGTTGTTACACATATCAGTAGTTATTTCTTTTTCACTGCTGGGTAGTATACCATTGTATGGATGCACTACCTTTTGATGGGCATTTGGGTTGTTTTGCAGATTTGGGCTATTACAAATGAAACTGCTATGAACATTCACGTACAAGTCTTTGTTTGGACATACATTTTTATTTCTCTCAGAGAAATACGCAGAAGTATTTTGAAGCTCTGTAGTTAGGTACGTAAACATTTAGGATGAACTCTTGATGAACCTTTGTTTCTAGAAAACTTTGCTCCGAAATGGACTTACATTAATATTGGCACTCCAGGTTTCTTTTGATTCACGTTAGCATGACATCTCTTTTGTCAGCCTTTTACTTTCTACCTATTATTTTGTCTTTGTTATTGTTTTTCTTATAGGCATCATATTATTAGGTAACCCTTTTTTATTCAATCTGACCATCTCTGCCTGTTTATTGGGGGATCTAGATAGACCATTAACACAGTGTGATTGTTTGCATGGTTAGGCTTAAATCTGTCATCTTGGCTGTTGCACTTTTTGTCTCATTTGTTTTCATTCCCTTTTTCCTCCTTTTTTTTCTTCCGCATTAATCAAGCATTTTAAAATCCAACTTCATCTCCTTTTGTTGGATTCTTAGTTATGGCTCTTGGCTATTTTTTAGCCATTGTTTTTGGGTTTATATTAACTTAGTCAACTTTCAAATGATATTGTACCACTTCATAAATGTTGTAAGAACCTAACAACATTAGGTTCCATTTCTCAAATTTTGTTCTGCTGCTGTCAAATACATTATTTTGCTGTATGTAATCAGTGTCTCAATACATTGTTATTATCTTTGCTTTACTTAAATAGTTATCATTTAAAGAGATTTTAATACTAAGAAACATTTCTACATCAGCCCACACAGTTCCTGTTTCCTACTCTTGATTGCTTCTGTGGATCCAGATTTGTGTCCATCTGGTGGCATTTCTTTCTGCTTGAAAGACTTCACGTAACATTGATTGAAGTGCAAGTTTGCTGGTAATGACTTTCAGCTTTTGTATTTTTGAAAAAGTCTTCCATCTTCTTCTTTTTTTTGAGACGGAGTCTCACTCTTGCCCAGGCTAGAGTGCACTGGTGCCATCTCAGCTTACTGCAACCTCCACCTGCCAGGTTCATGTGATTCTCCTGCTTCAGCCTCCCAAGTAGCTGCAATTACAGGCCTGCACCACCACACTCGGCCAATTTTTGTATTTTTTTTTGGTAAAGATGGGATTTTGCAATGTTGGCCAGGCTGATCTCGAACTCCTGACCTCAGGTGACCTGCCCACCTTGGCTTCCCAAAGTGCTGGGATTACAGACGTAAACCATTGTGCCCGGCCTCATCTTCATTTTTGAAAGCTGCTTTTGCTGGGTCCAGGTTAAGGCTTATTCCTTTGCCACTCCGTTGTCTTCTGGCTCGCACTATTTCTAACAGGAAACCGGCTGTCATTCTCATCTTTGTATTACTTTACATAACGTGTCTTTTAACTCTAGCTCCTCTCTTTCTCTTTTTTTTTTTTTTTTTTTTTTTTTTTTTGAGATGGAGTCTCACTCTGTCACCCAGACTGGAGTGCAGTGGCGTGATCTTGGCTCACTGCAACCTTTGCCTTCTGGTTTCCAGCAATTCTCCTGCCTCAGTCTCCCAAGTAGCTGATGTTACAGGTGTGCACCACCATGTTGGCCAGGCTGGCCTCAAACTCCTGACCTCAAGTGATCTCCTCAACTTGGCTTCCCAAAGTGCTGGGATTATAGGCATGAGCCACCACACCCCCAGCCAATTTCATTTTACTTTTTTTGAGACAGGGTCAGGCTCTGTCACCCAGGCTGGAGTGGAAAAGCATGATCTCTGTTCACTGCACCCTTTGCCTCCCAGGCTCAAACCATCCTCTCACTTCAGCATCTGGGACTACAGGTGTGTACCACCACAACCAGCTAATTTTTGTATTTTTGGTAGAGATGGAGTTTTACCATGTTGCCCAGGGTGGTCTTGAACTCTGAGACTCAAGCGATCCACCCACCTCAGCCACCAAAGTGCTGCGTTTATGGAAGTGAGCCATTACACCTGGCTCTAGCTCCTTTATTTTCTCCATTTTGCTCATTTTAAGCAATTTGCTTAAGATAGGCTTTGGGGTTCATGTAGCTTCTTGGACCTATCAGTTTATAGTCTTCATCTTGTTGGAGAAATTTTCATTTTTTCTTCCCCCCCAAAAAAATTTTTTAGACAGGCTCTTGCTCTGTAGCCCAGGCTGAAGTGCAATGGCACAATCACAGATGATGATAGCTTCAACCTCCTGGGCTCAAGGAATCCTCCCATCTCTGCTTTCCAAGTAGATGGGACCACGAGTATGCGGACCTCCATGCCCAGCCAATTTTTTTTTTTTTTTTTTTTTTTTTTTAAGAGCTCTCACTGTGTTGCCCAGGCTGGTCTCAGACTCCTGGCCTCAAGTAAGTGATCCTCGCATCTTCAGCTTCTCAAAGCGCTAGGATTATAGGCCTGAGCCTCCATGCCCAGCCCCACTGTATTTTTTATTTCAGATGTTGTAATGCTTATCACTAGAACTTTGATTGGGTTCTTTCTTTTTGTATATTTTATGTCTGTACTTAACATGTTCAGTCTTTTCTCTAGCCTTTTGAACCTGTGGAATACGACTTTCTCTGCTATTTTTATTTGTGTCAGTTTGGGGTTAGGTTCAATTGATGGAGTTTTCTTGTTACAGGTCCCTTTTTTTCTCCTTCTTCAAGTTATTGGTAGAGCTGCAGTGCATTTTGAGCAAGAACTTAAATCTTGTGAGCAAAAGTTGTGTGATATGTGAGGGGAAGCTGTCCCAGCAGAGGCAGCACCAGGTGCACGTCCCAGGAAGGAAGAGCATCTGGTGTGCTCAGGGAGCAACGGGGCCAGTGCCGCTGCTCAGAGAACCCAAAAGGAGTTGGCCTTCCTGACTGTCAGAACCAACTGCAGATGTTCACCTGCTGTTATTGGTGATGACATTTTACATGCTTCATCTACAAAAATGTCTTTTTACACAGATCAGTACTGCCAAATACTGATATTAATCCATGAGCATGTGATTTGGAAGGCATTTATCAAATTCTGCTGGATCTGTATTTTCAGCTCAGAAAATAAATCTGCTGCAAATTTGTGTGGGAATGGAAATCTCACTTCTTGTTTTTAATTTTATACAGCATGGGAAGTAGATAAAGCAGCTTGACATTACTTATGATTCAGACATTAGTTGTCATCAAAATAACTTTACTGCAATATAAGTTTCGCATATAAGCACTATTTGCTTTGTAATGTTAGGTTGACTTCATTAAAAAATGTCAAGTCTGCAATAAAAATTAATTTCCAAAGTCATTAATTCTGCATTTATTTATTTATTATTATTATTTTAGAGACAGGATCTCACTCTGTTGCCCATGCTGGAATGCAGTGGTGCAATCATAGCTCACTGCAGCCTTGAACTCCTGGGCTCCAGTGAGCCTCCTCCAGAGCAGTAGGACTATACACATATGTATATCAGCCACTGTGCCTAGCTAATTTTTTTTTTTTTTTTTTTTTGAGGTAGGATCTCACTTGAACTCCTCACCTCAAGTGGTCCTCCTAACTCAGCCTCCTAAGGCATTGGGATTTTAGGCCTGAACCATGGTGCCCAGCCCTTTTCAATGTTCAAAAAATGTTAGTCTTCGTTCTGAGTTTTCTGAAACATGACAGTAAAACTATGCCATTGCTAAGCTGTTGAACTTTTGTGTGGTCAGGAAACTGAAACTATTCATCATCGATTTCTGACAAAGATTCATGGAACTAATGAGGGCTAAGTCATGAGAGTGCATGAAGTTCGCGTCGACACCACTGCTTCAGTAACTCATAGTAAATCGAAATATTTTTCACAAAGTGGCTGCTAATGAGTAACACAATAACCATAGGTTTATACTTTCACATTATCTTTAGTTTACATAAGCTTCGCGAGTTTGTCTAAGTAAGCCTTTTCTGATCCACATATATTCTTCGCATGATCAATTGTAGTTCATCTTAGTAGATTCCACTTCAGTTCATATAGAATTAGTATTTTCACAACTTATTTGAAAATACTGTGTGCTCTAGTTGTTCCACAGAGACAAGTGATAGAGGCTAATTCTTTGGTCACTTCAAGCTCAACATTGACTCCTTCAAACACAGCAGCAGCAGTAACATCTGTCAGCTCATCAAGAGCCAAAGAAACCCCTAGAGTCCTGTGGAAACCACTGGAGTCTGATGGAAACCAGTGGAGTGAATCTGATGGAAACCACTGGAGTGATTCTGATGGAAACCACCAGAGTGAGTCCAGTGGAAACCAGTGGAGTGAATCTGATGGAAACCACTGAGGTCTTATGGAAACCACTGGAGTGAATCTGATGGAAACCACTGGAGTGATTCTGATGGAAACCACCAGAGTGAGTCCAGTGGAAACCACCAGAGTGAGTCCAGTGGAAACCACCAGAGTGAGTCCAGTGGAAACCACTGGAGTGAATCTGATGGAAACCACTGGAGTCTGATGGAAATCACTGGAGTCTGATGGAAACCACTGGAGTGAGTCCGATGGAAACCACTGGAGTGAATCTGATGGAAACCATTGGGGTCTGATGGAAACCACTGCAGTGAGTCCGATGGAAGCCACCAAACTGAATCGGATGGAAACCACTGGAGTGAGTCCGATGGAAACCACTGAACTGAGTCGGATGGAAACCACTGGAGTGAGTCTGATGGAAACCACTGAACTGAGTCGGATGGAAACCACTGGAGTGAGTCTGATGGAAACCACTGGAGTGAATCCAATGGAAACCACTGGAGTGAATCTGATGGAAACTACTGGAGTGAGTCGATGGAAACCACTGAACTGAGTCGGATGGAAACCAGTGGAGTCCTGGGACTGTTGTGCTTCTCTTACTGTCCTCAACTCCTCAAGCAACTGTTCTTGCCAAAAGGCTAATAGTCTTAAGCAAGTTTATCATCTCTTGGCACAGAGTTTTAGATGCTGTAATCAACATAATGTAATTTAACTTCCCATCAGTGAACAGTTTTCCTTGGTTGGCTAACAAGTCAGCCACCTTAGAACATACATTAGTGTAAGGGTCATTTTCATTTTTGTAAAGTAATTCTGCTATGATGAAATATTCCATTTCAGAGTTTGTTTCTGTTTAAAATGTTTCTGACATTTTTGAAAGTTGAGTACTATTACTCAATAGTACTCAGTAGTTGAGTCTATTGTGATGAGTACTTGCTTTAGTAATGCTGACAAAATGTTCTTTTAGCACAGCTATAGCATTACTGCCTAAGGAACACGATACTCATCTAATTCAATAACAGAGTAACTCATACTCCGCTGGTCCTCAAGAGCATGACACTGAAGGCCCACTTGCAGGACCTCAGTCATCTTTCGGTGGCCAGTCAGAAATGGCAATGGCAGGAAGGATGCTCTGATATAGATACAGCATTATTATAAATGTGTCTGCCTATATGGTTTTCTGTATTTCTTATTGTTCTGTACCATAATTAAGTATTTGAAGATACTGACCACCAGCCAACTTTAACATTTGCCATTTTTTTTTTTTAATTTTGTTTCGTTTTTCAGACAGAGTCTCGTTCTGTCTCCCAGGCTGGAGTGCGGTAGCAAGATCTCAGCTCACTGCAACGTCTATCTCCTGGGTCCAAGCGATTCTCCTGTCTCCGCCTCCCAAGTAGCTGGAATTATAGCTGCCTGCCACCACACCTGGCTACTTTTTGTATTTTTAGCAGAAATGGGATTTCACCATGTTGGCTAGGCTGGTCTCAAACTCTGACCTCAAGTGATCTACCCACCTTGACCTCAGAAAGTGTTGAGATTACAGGCATGAGTCACTGCACCCAGCCTGTTTGCCATTTGTTTATACAACTTATTTAAAAACTTTTTTTTTTTTTTTTTTTTTTTGAGACAGAGCGTTGCTCTGTTGCCCAGGCTGGAGTACAGTGGTGCCATCTCAGCTCACTGCAACCTCCATCTCCCAAATTCAAACAATTCACTTGCCTCAGCCTCCCGAGTAGCTGGGACCACAAGCATACATCACCGTACCCAGCTAGTTTCTGTATTCTGAGTAGAGACAAGGTTTTGCCACATTCGTGAGGGTGGTCTCGAACTCCTGACCTCATGTGATCCACCCACCTCAGCCCCCCACAGTGCTGGGATTACAGGCATGAGCCACCATGCCCAGCCTAATTACGTAGCTTTATATTACTGTTTATATCATCTTTTCTGGATGACTTCTCAGCTATTTTTACATGAGGCTTTCTGCAGGGGGCAGAGAAGGGAGTCAACACACCAAACATTCTTAAGTTAAAAGCACTTCTGCTGAAACTTTTTTCCTTAGCTCCCTACTGTCACCGCTGAATGAAATTATTATTAGAATTACATGGCTGGGTGTGGTGGCTCACACCTGTAATCACAGCACTTCGGCAGGCCAAGGCAGGTGGATCACCTGACATCAGAAATTTGAGACCAGCCTGACGAACATGGCAAAACCCCATCTCCACTAAAAATAGAAAAATCAGCCAGGTGTAGTGGCAGATGCCTGTAGTCCAGCTACTCTGGAGGCCAAGGCAGGAGAATCGCTTGAACCCAAGAGGTGGAGGTTGCAGTGAGCCGAGATCAAGATTGCACCACTGCACTCCAGCCTGGGCGACAGAACGAGACTCCGTCCCCACCTCCTAAACAAAGACGTTAAGCATATTAACTAATTTAGAAAGAAGTCATATCTTTATGTTTACTGAGTTTTCCCATCCAGGAGTGTGTTTTCCTGTTACATAGTCAAGTCTTCCTTTATATCTCTCAATAAGACTTCGCAGTTTTATTTATGTATTTATTTATTTTATTTTAATTTTTTTGAGATGGATTCTCACTCCGTTGCACAGACTGGAGTGCAGTGGCACCATCTCAGCTCACCGTAACTTTCGCCTCCCAGGTTCAAGCGATTCTCCTGCCTCAGCCTCCCAAGTAGCTGGAATTACAGGCGCCCGCCACCACACCCAGCTAATTTTTGTATTTTTAGCAAAGATGGGGTGTCACCATGTTGGTCAGGCTGGTCTCCAACTCCTGACCTCGTGATCTGCCCACCTTGGCCTCCGAAAGTGCTGGGATTACAGGTGTGAGCCACCGCGCCCAACTTTACAGTTTCATTCATATTGATACAACACATCCCTTGCTAATCTGTGCCTAGTACTTTTGTTGTTACTGTTGCTTCACTAAAGGTGAGCTTGGTTTCCAGCTAGTCGCCACCACACAGCCCAGCCTCTGATGGCAGGTGGCGTGTTAGTGAAGTCTCTCAGCACTGCTGCTCCTTTCTCAGTTGATTTAGTTTCTCTAGGCTGACAACTGATGATAACTTTTATCTCTTACAAATATTGGAATACTTTGTGGTTTTTTTCTTGTCCGATTGCATTGACTAACACTTTGAAACCTGTATTAAATATTGGTGGTAAGGATAATTCTTATCCGGACTCATGGGGGTGCTTTCAGCCTTTTGCTACTGAACACTATTAAGGCCTTGAGTTTAATTTGGATATTCTTCATTAGATTAAGTAAATTTTCTTCTACTTCTGGACTACTGAGAATTGTTATCCTAAGTACTTATCAGTTTGATCACATTCCTATGAATATCTGTCATGATAATCACCTACTCAGTCATTCATTTCACAGATACTTGTTGTGTTCCAGTCCCTGACCTTCAGCAGTCGCAGTCTCCAAGGGTATTTCTAACCACGCTTCCTTTCCAGGTCGTCGTTTTATGTCAGCTGAAGCTGTGATACTAACCCCATCTCTGTGCCCTTTGAACAGTAGCCCCAGTTCCAGTGGTTCAAGCCTCTGAAACCCGGTGTCCTAGCCGCCCCCTGACCTCTGGATGGGCCACAGTGGTGTGTCCCTGATGGAAGGAGGTGCGCTCAGGGCAGAAGATGAAGAGCACAGCCTGTGGGCAGGAACCAGGTCATTCCCAGGAAATGGAGGCGGCAATGCCATGTTCTTAAGTCGGGGAAAGGCCGGTTATTATAAATGTGACGTATTTTTCAGTGACTGCCCTTATGTTCATGCCTCTTTCATTTTACTGTATTTCAGTTCTTCACCACCGGGAGTGTTCCTTGAGAAGGACTATGAGATTTACCGGGATTACAGTGCGGATGGCCAGCTTCTTCACTACAGGTAGATCTCATTTCTCAGGTGTGGCCCTGTTTGCTAACCGGAGGATGGCTTCCTCAGTGAGCCGGGTTAGCTGCGAGTGGGAGGTGCGTGGCACACGGGGGCAGTGCCATAGACCCAGAGCTGGAAAGGCTATGGAGGCTGCAGTGCCAGGGGCCTGGGCGGAAGCCCCTTAGAGCTGCCTCAGGCCCATTGGCAGCCCCTGTCTGGGAACCTTGTCTCTGCCTGGCTTAGGCAGCCTGGAGCCTGTGGCGCTTCCCTCAGCCCCTGGTGGAGCAGCAGAGTGCTAAAGGGTCCTCAGTTAGGTCCGCCCCTGGCAGCTGAGGCCACACGTGCCAAAGCACTTGCCAGGCCTGTCTGGAAGGTTGGCACTAGTCACAGCGGAGGGGTGGGCTTTGACTTCCAGTAGTCCTGGGTCAGCCTCACAGACTGCTGGAAGGTTCTGGAGACCCCCATCAAACTGCCTTCATGCTGGGTGGGCAGGGCCCTCCCTCCGTCCTACCAGATGTCTAGGGAGGGGCAGGTACCCGGATTTCTCCTCCTTGGCTGGGTGGTGACCAGTGTGCTGTGGGGGATGCAGGACCAGGGCCAGCTGCTGCTTCTAAGGGGGTGGGTGTCCACAGCATGGACACCCAGGAGCACCGTGGTGCTGGGGAGGAACTCGAAGTCCGGTCTGGCAGTCTGCACAGACGATTGAACAGCCAGAGCCTGGAAGTGGTAATGGTTTGTCTCTTACCGTTTGTACTTGTTGAACATTAGGGCTGTGGGAGGGAATCAGAGCCTGCCCTGGTCCCAGCCGTGTGGCAGTTTAATGGAGGGCAGGTTTTTTTTAATTCTGAGACAGAAGTCAGCTATCGAGGGCGGGTTTTATAGCCTTCCCGAGCTTCCGCTTCCTCATCAGGGGGACAGTCTAGGCAGCTGACTCAGTGGTCACTGCAAAGTGACAGAGCCCGCAGGCAGAAGGAGCACCCCACCGTGGCAGATGAGGTCCGGGCTGTCATCAACAGCCTCGGAGCTCCTGTGGACCCAGCATGTGCTTAGCGGACCAACATGACTGCGTCTTCATGGTGGCACGTGACCACCTGGTCTTTGATTGCCTCAGCTCTGCTGTCCCCAGGATGCTGTGCCACCCTCCCCCAGAATCAAGGGCCCGACTCACTGGCGGTAACTCTGACCTCATTTTGGCACCCACAGAGCTTTCAGGGAAACAGGTGTCCCACATGTGGTGAGGGGGACCCTCCGGGTCTCTCTGGGGATGTCAGGTGGGGGGTGGGTCGCCAAGGTAAGCTCGCCCCAGCACCCTGCCCCTCACACCTGCAGGGATACTCTGGTGGCTCAGCTGCCTTTGGCCACATGAGCTGACATATCAGGTCCTGGTCTCCACGAAGGTCCAAGGATCCTTCTGGAGGTCCCCATGTCCCGCAGCCCTCCTGTGGCTGCATTTCCTGTGGCTGCTGCCTCTGTTGTGCCTTTAGCGCCTCTCAGGCTCGCACCTTTCAGCCTGCTGACGATTCAGCCGCTGAAGATCCCTGTTCAGACCATGGGTGCGTCCATGTGCTGGCCAGGCCCCCTGACACAGGGCCGGCAGCTGTACCTCTAGGCCAGGCGTCCCCAAACTTTTTACACAGGGGGCCAGTTCACTGTCCCTCAGACCGTTGGAGGGCCGCCACATACTGTGCGCCTCTCACTGACCACCAATGAAAGAGGTGCCCCTTCCTGAAGTGCGGCGGGGGGCGGGATAAATGGCCTCAGGGGGCCGCATGCGGCCCAAGGCCCATAGTTTGGGAACACCTGCTCTAGGCTGTAGGCGAATGGCTGGGAGGAGACATAGCCCACATGGGGCTCTGTGTGAGGGCAGCAGGCTCCCTCTGCACCTGTCAGGGAGGAGAGGACATGGGGCTCTGTGTGAGGGCAGCAGGCTCCCTCTGCACCTGTCAGGGAGGAGAGGACATGGGGCTCTGTGTGAGGGCAGCAGGCTCCCTCTGCACCTGTCAGGGAGGAGAGGACATGGAGCTGTGTGTGAGGGCAGCAGGCTCCCTCTGCACCTGTCAGGGAGGAGAGGACATGGGGCTCTGTGTGAGGGCAGCAGGCTCCCTCTGCACCTGTCAGGGAGGAGAGGACATGGAGCTCTGTGTGAGGGCAGCAGGCTCCCTCTGCACCTGGCAGGGAGGAGAGGACATGGAGCTCTGTGTGAGGGCAGCAGGCTCCCTCTGCACCTGTCAGGGAGGAGAGGACATGGGGCTCTGTGTGAGGGCAGCAGGCTCCCTCTGCACCTGGCAGGGAGGAGAGGACATGGGGCTCTGTGTGAGGGCAGCAGGCTCCCTCTGCACCTGTCAGGGAGGAGAGGACATGGGGCTCTGTGTGAGGGCAGCAGGCTCCCTCTGCACCTGTCAGGGAGGAGAGGACATGGAGCTGTGTGTGAGGGCAGCAGGCTCCCTCTGCACCTGTCAGGGAGGAGAGGACATGGGGCTCTGTGTGAGGGCAGCAGGCTCCCTCTGCACCTGTCAGGGAGGAGAGGACATGGAGCTGTGTGTGAGGGCAGCAGGCTCCCTCTGCACCTGTCAGGGAGGAGAGGACATGGGGCTCTGTGTGAGGGCAGCAGGCTCCCTCTGCACCTGTCAGGGAGGAGAGGACATGGAGCTGTGTGTGAGGGCAGCAGGCTCCCTCTGCACCTGTCAGGGAGGAGAGGACATGGGGCTCTGTGTGAGGGCAGCAGGCTCCCTCTGCACCTGTCAGGGAGGAGAGGACATGGAGCTGTGTGTGAGGGCAGCAGGCTCCCTCTGCACCTGTCAGGGAGGAGAGGACATGGAGCTCTGTGTGAGGGCAGCAGGCTCCCTCTGCACCTGTCAGGGAGGAGAGGACATGGGGCTCTGTGTGAGGGCAGCAGGCTCCCTCTGCACCTGGCAGGGAGGAGAGGACATGGGGCTCTGTGTGAGGGCAGCAGGCTCCCTCTGCACCTGTCAGGGAGGAGAGGACATGGAGCTCTGTGTGAGGGCAGCAGGCTCCCTCTGCACCTGGCAGGGAGGAGAGGACATGGGGCTCTGTGTGAGGGCAGCAGGTTCCCTCTGCACCTGTCAGGGAGGAGAGGACATGGGGCTCTGTGTGAGGGCAGCAGGCTCCCTCTGCACCTGTCAGGGAGGAGAGGACATGGAGCTGTGTGTGAGGGCAGCAGGCTCCCTCTGCACCTGTCAGGGAGGAGAGGACATGGGGCTCTGTGTGAGGGCAGCAGGCTCCCTCTGCACCTGTCAGGGAGGAGAGGACATGGGGCTCTGTGTGAGGGCAGCAGGCTCCCTCTGCACCTGTCAGGGAGGAGAGGACATGGGGCTCTGTGTGAGGGCAGCAGGCTCCCTCTGCACCTGTCAGGGAGGAGAGGACATGGAGCTGTGTGTGAGGGCAGCAGGCTCCCTCTGCACCTGGCAGGGAGGAGAGGACATGGGGCTCTGTGTGAGGGCAGCAGGCTCCCTCTGCACCTGTCAGGGAGGAGAGGACATGGAGCTGTGTGTGAGGGCAGCAGGCTCCCTCTGCACCTGTCAGGGAGGAGAGGACATGGGGCTCTGTGTGAGGGCAGCAGGCTCCCTCTGCACCTGTCAGGGAGGAGAGGACATGGAGCTGTGTGTGAGGGCAGCAGGCTCCCTCTGCACCTGTCAGGGAGGAGAGGACATGGAGCTCTGTGTGAGGGCAGCAGGCTCCCTCTGCACCTGTCAGGGAGGAGAGGACATGGGGCTCTGTGTGAGGGCAGCAGGCTCCCTCTGCACCTGGCAGGGAGGAGAGGACATGGGGCTCTGTGTGAGGGCAGCAGGCTCCCTCTGCACCTGGCAGGGAGGAGAGGACATGGGGCTCTGTGTGAGGGCAGCAGGTTCCCTCTGCACCTGTCAGGGAGGAGAGGACATGGGGCTCTGTGTGAGGGCAGCAGGCTCCCTCTGCACCTGTCAGGGAGGAGAGGACATGGAGCTGTGTGTGAGGGCAGCAGGCTCCCTCTGCACCTGTCAGGGAGGAGAGGACATGGGGCTCTGTGTGAGGGCAGCAGGCTCCCTCTGCACCTGTCAGGGAGGAGAGGACATGGACTCTGTGTGAGGGCAGCAGGCTCCCTCTGCACCTGTCAGGGAGGAGAGGACATGGGGCTCTGTGTGAGGGCAGCAGGCTCCCTCTGCACCTGTCAGGGAGGAGAGGACATGGGGCTCTGTGTGAGGGCAGCAGGCTCCCTCTGCACCTGGCAGGGAGGAGAGGACATGGGGCTCTGTGTGAGGGCAGCAGGCTCCCTCTGCACCTGTCAGGGAGGAGAGGACATGGGGCTCTGTGTGAGGGCAGCAGGGCTCCCTCTGCACCTGTCAGGGAGGAGAGGACATGGAGCTGTGTGTGAGGGCAGCAGGCTCCCTCTGCACCTGTCAGGGAGGAGAGGACATGGGGCTCTGTGTGAGGGCAGCAGGCTCCCTCTGCACCTGTCAGGGAGGAGAGGACATGGGCTGTGTGTGAGGGCAGCAGGCTCCCTCTGCACCTGTCAGGGAGGAGAGGACATGGGGCTCTGTGTGAGGGCAGCAGGCTCCCTCTGCACCTGTCAGGGAGGAGAGGACATGGAGCTGTGTGTGAGGGCAGCAGGCTCCCTCTGCACCTGTCAAGGAGGAGAGGACATGGGGCTCTGTGTGAGGGCAGCAGGCTCCCTCTGCACCTGTCAGGGAGGAGAGGACATGGGGCTCTGTGTGAGGGCAGCAGGCTCCCTCTGCACCTGTCAGGGAGGAGAGGACATGGGGCTCTGTGTGAGGGCAGCAGGCTCCCTCTGCACCTGTCAGGGAGGAGAGGACATGGGGCTCTGTGTGAGGGCAGCAGGCTCCCTCTGCACCTGTCAGGGAGGAGAGGACATGGAGCTGTGTGTGAGGGCAGCAGGTTCCCTCTGCACCTGTCAGGGAGGAGAGGACATGGAGCTGTGTGTGAGGGCAGCAGGCTCCCTCTGCACCTGTCAAGGAGGAGAGGACATGGGGCTCTGTGTGAGGGCAGCAGGTTCCCTCTGCACCTGTCAGGGAGGAGAGGACATGGAGCTGTGTGTGAGGGCAGCAGGCTCCCTCTGCACCTGTCAGGGAGGAGAGGACATGGAGCTGTGTGTGAGGGCAGCAGGCTCCCTCTGCACCTGGCAGGGAGGAGAGGACATGGGGCTCTGTGTGAGGGCAGCAGGCTCCCTCTGCACCTGTCAGGGAGGAGAGGACATGGGGCTCTGTGTGAGGGCAGCAGGCTCCCTCTGCACCTGTCAGGGAGGAGAGGACATGGGGCTCTGTGTGAGGGCAGCAGGCTCCCTCTGCACCTGTCAGGGAGGAGAGGACATGGGGCTCTGTGTGAGGGCAGCAGGCTCCCTCTGCACCTGTCAGGGAGGAGAGGACATGGAGCTGTGTGTGAGGGCAGCAGGTTCCCTCTGCACCTGTCAGGGAGGAGAGGACATGGAGCTGTGTGTGAGGGCAGCAGGTTCCCTCTGCACCTGGCAGGGAGGAGAGGACATGGGGCTCTGTGTGAGGGCAGCAGGCTCCCTCTGCACCTGTCAGGGAGGAGAGGACATGGAGCTCTGTGTGAGGGCAGCAGGTTCCCTCTGCACCTGGCAGGGAGGAGAGGACATGGGGCTCTGTGTGAGGGCAGCAGGCTCCCTCTGCACCTGTCAGGGAGGAGAGGACATGGAGCTGTGTGTGAGGGCAGCAGGCTCCCTCTGCACCTGTCAGGGAGGAGAGGACATGGAGCTGTGTGTGAGGGCAGCAGGCTCCCTCTGCACCTGTCAGGGAGGAGAGGACATGGGGCTCTGTGTGAGGGCAGCAGGCTCCCTCTGCACCTGTCAGGGAGGAGAGGACATGGAGCTGTGTGTGAGGGCAGCAGGCTCCCTCTGCACCTGTCAAGGAGGAGAGGACATGGGGCTCTGTGTGAGGGCAGCAGGTTCCCTCTGCACCTGTCAGGGAGGAGAGGACATGGAGCTGTGTGTGAGGGCAGCAGGCTCCCTCTGCACCCTGTCAAGGAGGAGAGGACATGGGGCTCTGTGTGAGGGCAGCAGGCTCCCTCTGCACCTGTCAGGGAGGAGAGGACATGGGGCTCTGTGTGAGGGCAGCAGGCTCCCTCTGCACCTGTCAGGGAGGAGAGGACATGGAGCTGTGTGTGAGGGCAGCAGGCTCCCTCTGCACCTGGCAGGGAGGAGAGGACATGGAGCTCTGTGTGAGGGCAGCAGGCTCCCTCTGCACCTGTCAGGGAGGAGAGGACATGGGGCTCTGTGTGAGGGCAGCAGGCTCCCTCTGCACCTGTCAGGGAGGAGAGGACATGGGGCTCTGTGTGAGGGCAGCAGGCTCCCTCTGCACCTGTCAGGGAGGAGAGGACATGGAGCTGTGTGTGAGGGCAGCAGGCTCCCTCTGCACCTGGCAGGGAGGAGAGGACATGGGGCTCTGTGTGAGGGCAGCAGGCTCCCTCTGCACCTGTCAGGGAGGAGAGGACATGGGGCTCTGTGTGAGGGCAGCAGGCTCCCTCTGCACCTGTCAGGGAGGAGAGGACATGGGGCTCTGTGTGAGGGCAGCAGGCTCCCTCTGCACCTGTCAGGGAGGAGAGGACATGGGGCTCTGTGTGAGGGCAGCAGGCTCCCTCTGCACCTGTCAGGGAGGAGAGGACATGGGGCTCTGTGTGAGGGCAGCAGGTTCCCTCTGCACCTGTCAGGGAGGAGAGGACATGGGGCTCTGTGTGAGGGCAGCAGGCTCCCTCTGCACCTGTCAGGGAGGAGAGGACATGGAGCTCTGTGTGAGGGCAGCAGGCTCCCTCTGCACCTGTCAGGGAGGAGAGGACATGGAGCTCTGTGTGAGGGCAGCAGGCTCCCTCTGCACCTGTCAGGGAGGAGAGGACATGGAGCCTGTGTGTGAGGGCAGCAGGCTCCCTCTGCACCTGGCAGGGAGGAGAGGACATGGGGCTCTGTGTGAGGGCAGCAGGCTCCCTCTGCACCTGTCAGGGAGGAGAGGACATGGAGCTCTGTGTGAGGGCAGCAGGCTCCCTCTGCACCTGTCAGGGAGGAGAGGACATGGGGCTCTGTGTGAGGGCAGCAGGCTCCCTCTGCACCTGTCAGGGAGGAGAGGACATGGGGCTCTGTGTGAGGGCAGCAGGCTCCCTCTGCACCTGTCAGGGAGGAGAGGACATGGAGCTCTGTGTGAGGGCAGCAGGCTCCCTCTGCACCTGTCAGGGAGGAGAGGACATGGGGCTCTGTGTGAGGGCAGCAGGCTCCCTCTGCACCTGTCAGGGAGGAGAGGACATGGAGCTCTGTGTGAGGGCAGCAGGTTCCCTCTGCCACCTGGCAGGGAGGAGAGGACATGGGGCTCTGTGTGAGGGCAGCAGGTTCCCTCTGCACCTGTCAGGGAGGAGAGGACATGGGGCTCTGTGTGAGGGCAGCAGGCTCCCTCTGCACCTGTCAGGGAGGAGAGGACATGGAGCTCTGTGTGAGGGCAGCAGGCTCCCTCTGCACCTGTCAGGGAGGAGAGGACATGGAGCTGTGTGTGAGGGCAGCAGGCTCCCTCTGCACCTGGCAGGGAGGAGAGGACATGGGGCTCTGTGTGAGGGCAGCAGGCTCCCTCTGCACCTGTCAGGGAGGAGAGGACATGGGGCTCTGTGTGAGGGCAGCAGGCTCCCTCTGCACCTGTCAGGGAGGAGAGGACATGGAGCTGTGTGTGAGGGCAGCAGGCTCCCTCTGCACCTGGCAGGGAGGAGAGGACATGGGGCTCTGTGTGAGGGCAGCAGGCTCCCTCTGCACCTGTCAGGGAGGAGAGGACATGGAGCTCTGTGTGAGGGCAGCAGGCTCCCTCTGCACCTGTCAGGGAGGAGAGGACATGGGGCTCTGTGTGAGGGCAGCAGGCTCCCTCTGCACCTGGCAGGGAGGAGAGGACATGGAGCTCTGTGTGAGGGCAGCAGGCTCCCTCTGCACCTGGCAGGGAGGAGAGGACATGGGGCTCTGTGTGAGGGCAGCAGGCTCCCTCTGCACCTGTCAGGGGAGGAGAGGACATGGAGCTCTGTGTGAGGGCAGCAGGCTCCCTCTGCACCTGTCAGGGAGGAGAGGACATGGGGCTCTGTGTGAGGGCAGCAGGTTCCCTCTGCACCTGTCAGGGAGGAGAGGACATGGAGCTGTGTGTGAGGGCAGCAGGCTCCCTCTGCACCTGTCAGGGAGGAGAGGACATGGAGCTCTGTGTGAGGGCAGCAGGCTCCCTCTGCACCTGGCAGGGAGGAGAGGACATGGGGCTCTGTGTGAGGGCAGCAGGCTCCCTCTGCACCTGTCAGGGAGGAGAGGACATGGGGCTCTGTGTGAGGGCAGCAGGCTCCCTCTGCACCTGTCAGGGAGGAGAGGACATGGGGCTCTGTGTGAGGGCAGCAGGCTCCCTCTGCACCTGGCAGGGAGGAGAGGACATGGAGCTCTGTGTGAGGGCAGCAGGCTCCCTCTGCACCTGGCAGGGAGGAGAGGACATGGGGCTCTGTGTGAGGGCAGCAGGCTCCCTCTGCACCTGGCAGGGAGGAGAGGACATGGGGCTCTGTGTGAGGGCAGCAGGCTCCCTCTGCACCTGTCAGGGAGGAGAGGACATGGAGCTCTGTGTGAGGGCAGCAGGCTCCCTCTGCACCTGTCAGGGAGGAGAGGACATGGGGCTCTGTGTGAGGGCAGCAGGCTCCCTCTGCACCTGTCAGGGAGGAGAGGACATGGAGCTCTGTGTGAGGGCAGCAGGCTCCCTCTGCACCTGTCAGGGAGGAGAGGACATGGAGCTGTGTGTGAGGGCAGCAGGCTCCCTCTGCACCTGTCAGGGAGGAGAGGACATGGAGCTGTGTGTGAGGGCAGCAGGCTCCCTCTGCACCTGTCAGGGAGGAGAGGACATGGGGCTCTGTGTGAGGGCAGCAGGCTCCCTCTGCACCTGTCAGGGAGGAGAGGACATGGAGCTGTGTGTGAGGGCAGCAGGCTCCCTCTGCACCTGTCAGGGAGGAGAGGACATGGGGCTCTGTGTGAGGGCAGCAGGCTCCCTCTGCACCTGTCAGGGAGGAGAGGACATGGAGCTCTGTGTGAGGGCAGCAGGCTCCCTCTGCACCTGGCAGGGAGGAGAGGACATGGGGCTCTGTGTGAGGGCAGCAGGCTCCCTCTGCACCTGTCAGGGAGGAGAGGACATGGAGCTGTGTGTGAGGGCAGCAGGCTCCCTCTGCACCTGTCAGGGAGGAGAGGACATGGGGCTCTGTGTGAGGGCAGCAGGTTCCCTCTGCACCTGGCAGGGAGGAGAGGACATGGAGCTGTGTGTGAGGGCAGCAGGCTCCCTCTGCACCTGGCAGGGAGGAGAGGACATGGGGCTCTGTGTGAGGGCAGCAGGCTCCCTCTGCACCTGGCAGGGAGGAGAGGACATGGGGCTCTGTGTGAGGGCAGCAGGCTCCCTCTGCACCTGGCAGGGAGGAGAGGACATGGGGCTCTGTGTGAGGGCAGCAGGCTCCCTCTGCACCTGTCAGGGAGGAGAGGACATGGGGCTCTGTGTGAGGGCAGCAGGTTCCCTCTGCACCTGTCAGGGAGGAGAGGACATGGAGCTGTGTGTGAGGGCAGCAGGCTCCCTCTGCACCTGGCAGGGAGGAGAGGACATGGGGCTCTGTGTGAGGGCAGCAGGCTCCCTCTGCACCTGTCAGGGAGGAGAGGACATGGGGCTCTGTGTGAGGGCAGCAGGCTCCCTCTGCACCTGGCAGGGAGGAGAGGACATGGAGCTGTGTGTGAGGGCAGCAGGCTCCCTCTGCACCTGTCAGGGAGGAGAGGACATGGAGCTGTGTGTGAGGGCAGCAGGCTCCCTCTGCACCTGTCAAGGAGGAGAGGACATGGGGCTCTGTGTGAGGGCAGCAGGTTCCCTCTGCACCTGTCAGGGAGGAGAGGACATGGAGCTGTGTGTGAGGGCAGCAGGCTCCCTCTGCACCTGGCAGGGAGGAGAGGACATGGAGCTGTGTGTGAGGGCAGCAGGCTCCCTCTGCACCTGTCAGGGAGGAGAGGACATGGAGCTGTGTGTGAGGGCAGCAGGCTCCCTCTGCACCTGGCAGGGAGGAGAGGACATGGGGCTCTGTGTGAGGGCAGCAGGCTCCCTCTGCACCTGGCAGGGAGGAGAGGACATGGGGCTCTGTGTGAGGGCAGCAGGTTCCCTCTGCACCTGTCAGGGAGGAGAGGACATGGAGCTGTGTGTGAGGGCAGCAGGCTCCCTCTGCACCTGTCAGGGAGGAGAGGACATGGAGCTGTGTGTGAGGGCAGCAGGTTCCCTCTGCACCTGGCAGGGAGGAGAGGACATGGAGCTGTGTGTGAGGGCAGCAGGCTCCCTCTGCACCTGGCAGGGAGGAGAGGACATGGGGCTCTGTGTGAGGGCAGCAGGTTCCCTCTGCACCTGTCAGGGAGGAGAGGACATGGAGCTGTGTGTGAGGGCAGCAGGCTCCCTCTGCACCTGTCAGGGAGGAGAGGACATGGAGCTGTGTGTGAGGGCAGCAGGTTCCCTCTGCACCTGGCAGGGAGGAGAGGACATGGAGCTGTGTGTGAGGGCAGCAGGCTCCCTCTGCACCTGGCAGGGAGGAGAGGACATGGGGCTCTGTGTGAGGGCAGCAGGCTCCCTCTGCACCTGGCAGGGAGGAGAGGACATGGGGCTCTGTGTGAGGGCAGCAGGCTCCCTCTGCACCTGTCAGGGAGGAGAGGACATGGAGCTGTGTGTGAGGGCAGCAGGCTCCCTCTGCACCTGGCAGGGAGGAGAGACCCTGGCACTGCATCAGCCGGCCCAACCCAGCATCTGCTCCGAGTAGGGCAGTGTCTCTCTGAGGGCGATCCCTTGCCCTCAGCCAGTGTGGTGGTGGTGGCCTGGCCTCCTCCAGTGACCTGTTGGGGGCTGCTTCAGACCAGACAGCTCAGCCCTCCTCACATCCCTCACCTGTCACTGTCATCCTGTCGCTGTGACTTTGGGACAGAGGTCCAGTGGTGTCCGGAAGAAGCGGCTGGACCCACAGGGGGATGAGGGAGGCCTGCCAATGTGTAGCAGCAGGATACTGCCTCCGAGGGGTTCTGTGCCCTGGGGTGATGCATGTATGTTTAGCTGGGAGGGTAGAGCAGTGGGGGTAAGTGGACAGCCAGACCCTGTCCTTTTTGCTGAAACCTGCCACCTCTGTGTGTTCTAATGATATGTGGATCGGGGACTCAAGCTCGCCAGATTGACACTTGTAGATTCAGCTGGCTAAGAGCAGGCACCCAGCTGAATCTGCCAAGCCAGTTCTTCCTGTGATCTAGGGCTTCTGGAATGAGAGAACTTAATTTCCTTGGGGAGCCAGTGAGAGGACCTGCCATGCAGCAAGCTGGGCACAATTACAGACGGTGCTGACATCTCCTGGGGTGGAGTGCTGAGTGTCCCAGGGTCCCACGATAGCCGCTCCTAGGAGGTCCCACCCTCAACCAACCTGCACTCCCACTCTGGACTCCCATGTGCAGAGTGAAGCTTCCCTCTGGACAAGCTGGAGGCCTGGGCGTGAGCTGCCACAGCCATGTGGGGGCTTCCGGGAGTGGGGGGAGGGCTGGTATCCAGCGCCACGCCAGCCCCACGGAGGCTGAGAGCAGAACAGATGCAACCGGGCGCCGTGGCTCACACCTGTCATCCCAGCACTTTGGGAGGCCGAGGCAGGAGGATCACGAGGTCGAGAGATCGAGACCATCCTGGCCAACATGGTGAAACCCCGTCTCTACTAAAAATACAAAAAACATTAGCTGGGCATGGTGGCCCGTGCCTGTAATCCCAGCTACTCAGGAGGCTGAGGCAGGAGAATTGCTTGAACCCAGGAGGCAGAGGTTGCGGTGAGCTGAGATCGCGCCATTGCACTCCAGCCTGGGTAACAAGAGCGAAACTCCGTCTAAAAAAAAAAAAAAAAAAAAAAAACAGAAAGCAGATGTAAGCCAGTCAGGCCTGCTGGGCTCGGGAGGCCTGGAAGCCCCACTCTGCCCCCAGAGCATGCCTGGTGCTTCCTTTCACAAGTGTGCCACCAACATAATGGACCAGTGTGATGCCATGTGGGATGACAAGAAATAAAGTCCCTGTGAAATAAACTACATGAACTCAGTTCACTCAGGAAAAAAAAAATTATAAACAAAAGCCAGGGAGCTGCTGACCCAGCCCTGAGATACAGTGAAGGTGTGCTACTGCCTCAGCCTGGTAAAAGCACATTGCTTCTGGTGTTCTCTGTGTATTGAGATAGAAAAAAAAACTCAGCAGCTTGATACCAGCACTCAGGGATATCAAGAGACCACATCTAGAACAGCAGGGACACAGTGGGGGCAGCCTGGCAGGGGCAGGCCTGGAGGGAGCACAGGTGAATGTGAGACCACATCTGACCAGCAGGCCTTTCCCTGCGCTCGCCTCTCCTCACACTCACCCCACCCTCCTGGCAGCCTGCCAGCCCCCTGCCCTCCCTCAGCAACCCTAGACCGGCAGTGGAAAAGCGCCTCCCTAGGGCCATGGCAGGGCACCCTGTGCTGAGACCATCTGCCAAGACCTTCCCCAGGCCTGACCCAGGCTAAGGCGTGTCTGTTAAGAGGCAAAAAGAAGCACAGATTGCAAAACTGATGCTTTGCATTTACCGAGGGTTTTCTGTGTCAGTGCTGAGCTCGGCCTTACTACATGCACATTGTTTTGTTGAATCTTCATCATAACTGAAGAGGAAACTGAGGCAGAAAAATGTTAAGTGAAATCCAAGCCTTGCAGCCACAGAGCAACCCCAGATCTCCCGAAACCCAGAGCCCTTCACTGTTCAGCGTCCCAGGCCATGGAGGGGCTGACTCCGCACCTGGCCCTCAGGGTTTGGTGGCTTCTGTCACACTGGCTGCCACTGTCCATGCTGCCTGGCTGGTCCCTGGTGTCAGGCTAGGAGCAGCCTCCAGCAGCCATAGGCAGAAATCCCAGGAACAGGCACCTGCACTCTGCCCCCGGCTGCTGCCCTGACTTCTCAACTGGGTGCTATGGCCATGCCAAGTGGGCCCATGGCCCGGCGTTCTGAAACGGATCGCCCCATGGCCAGCAGGTCAGGGGGCCCCGTGTCTTCCTGGCCTCACCTCACCAACCCCCCAGGCAATGGGGAGTGTGGCCTTGTCCAGAAAGACCCCACCTCAATCAGAGGGACACAACTAGCTTATACAATGTGTGGGGTTTCTACGTTTAGAGATGAGGTCTCACTGTGTTGCCCAGGCTGGTCTCAAACTCCTGGCTTCAAGTGATCCTCCTGCCACAGCCTCCCCAAGTGCTGGGATTACAGATGTGAGCCACCATGCCTGGCCAAATTCCTGGAGTTCTTTTTATTTATTTAGTTTTTTTAGACAGGGTCTCACTCTGTCACCCAGGCTGGAGAGCAGCGGTACGATCATGGCTTACTGCAGCTTTGACCTCCCTGAGCTCAAGCGATCCTCTCACCCAGCCTCCTGAGTAGCTGGGACTACAGGAGCACACCACCATGTTCAGCTGATTGGCTTTTGTTTTTGTAGAGATGGGGTCTTGCTATGTTGCCCAGGCTGGTCTTGAACTCCTGGGCTCAAGTGATCCTCCTGCCTCAGCCTCCCAAAGTCCTTTGGATTACAGGTGTGAGCCACCATGCCCAGCCATTCTATTTTTGTTTTTTGGGGGGTTTTGTTTGTTTTTTGAGATGGAATCTCACTGTGTTGCCCAGGCCAGAGTGCAGTGACGCGATCTCAGCTCACTGCAACCTCTGCCTCCTGGGTTCAAGTGATTCTCCTGCCTCAGCCTTCTGAGTAGCTGGGATTACAGGCATGAGCCACTGTGCCTGGCCCCGGCCATTCCCTATTTTTAAGCTACCTCATTTGTAGTATTTTGTTGTAGCAGCCTGAATAGACGAAGACAATGCATTTAAGAGCAGATTAAACATATCTGAATAGAAAAGTAGTAACCTGGAAGATAGTTTAGAAGAAGATATTCTGAAGTATGGAGTTGCCAAGCGATGGGAACTGCACAACACCGTGAAAACCAGCGGGGCTGGGTGCAGTGGCTCACACATGTAATCCCGGCACTTTGGGAGGCCAAGGTGGGCAGATCACCTGAGGTCAGGAGTTCAAGACCAGCCTGCCCAACATGATGAAACCCCCTCTCTACTAAAACCACAAAAATTAGCCAGGCGTGGTGGTGCACCCTGGAATCCCAGCTATTCCGGAGGCTGAGGCGGGAGAATCACTTGAACTGGGGAGATGGAGGTTGCAGTGAGGTGAGATCACGCCATTGTACTTCAGCCTGGGTGACAAAGCAAGACTTCGTCTCGGAAAAACAAAACCAAACCACGTGATGCGCAGTAAGAAAGACTGCAATTGGAGTCCCAGAAGGGAGGGGAGAGGACAGGGTAAAAGCAACGTTTGGAAATTGTAGATGACGTCAGACTGCAGATGGAGGAAGCGCTGTGCGTCCCAAATGGAGGACCACACCCAGGAGTCTCCAGGAGACTGAAGGTGGCAGAGGAGCCCTCATCTCTCCCTGGGCCGTGTCCTGGGTGCAGTGCCCTGCATGGCAGGCACAGCTGCGGACACAGGACCAGTGCTAACCTTGGGCGCCGGGGCAGAGCACATGTGGGCTTCACGTCCATATATCCGCCCTGCGTTGCGGCCCAGGGCAGGGTCTCCCGTGTTGCAGATAAGCGAGGGGGGCTCATGCACTGGGTTGGGGGGACTGGTGAGGACGCAGACGGCATGACTCCAGGGACTGTGGTGCCCTTAGCCAGGTGCTGGTGTTAGTGGGACACCTGCAGATGTTGGAGTGAGCGTGGTGACTGGGGCAGGGTCAGGGGAGGACAGTCTTTTTGGAGCTCACAGGAGCCCCAGTTGGAAAATGGGGCCCTGGGACGCTGGTATTGTACCCTGCTCCTGGTGGGCTCAGCGGGAACACAGGGCCCAGGCCTGCCCTGCAGCTCAGGCAGCTCAGGGGCCATCTGCCCAGCATCCACAGTAAGAGGGCCCTGGCAGGGCTGCCCTGGGTTCTATTACAGAAGCAGCTCTGTGCCTGGTCAGGGGCTGGGATGGCAGCAGACAGATGCCTGGTCGTGGGCGGTAGCTCCAGGCAGTCGAGAGTAGTCCCAGAGGGAGGGCTAAGGGGCTGGGGCCGGGCAGGTGTGAGGGGCTCCAGGCCACACTGCCCAGGGCACACCTCCACGCTGGGAAGGTGTACAACAGGGGGTTCGTGGGAGCCGCCACCTGCAGCCCCCAAAAGGGTGGGGCGTGCCCAGAAGCAGCAGGTGGGTACCACGCTGGGAAGGTGCACAACAGGGGGTTCGTGGGAGCCGCCACCTGCAGCCCCCAAAAGGGTGGGGCGTGCCCAGAAGCAGCAGGTGGGCACCAGTCAGTCACCTGTGCGCGCCCGCTCCTTTGCAGGACCTCCTCGCTGCGGTGGGACTCAGGTACCAAAGAGCGCATGCTCATCAAGGTCGCCGACCGCGAGCCCAGCTTTCTCGCCGCCCAGGGCAATGGCTACACCCCAGATGGCCCCCCCGGGGTCCGCTCCCGCAGACCCTCTGGCAGCCAGCACTCGCCCAGCCTGCAGACCTTCGCCCCAGAGACTGACGGCACCATCTTCTTCCCAGAAAGGAGGCCGTCACCCTTCCTGAAGAGGGCCGAGCTCCCCGGGAGCAGCTCCCCGCTGCTGGCCCAGCCGCGAAAGCCCTCCGGGGATTCGCAGCCCTCCTCCCCGCGCTACGGCTATGAGCCCCCGCTCTACGAGGAGCCCCCAGTAGAGTACCAGGCCCCCATCTATGATGAGCCCCCCATGGACGTGCAGTTCGAGGCAGGCGGGGGCTACCAGGTCGGCTCTCCCCAGCGGTCGCCGGGCCGCAAGCCCCGGCCATTCCTTCAGCCCAACAAGCAGGGGCCCCCCTCGCCCTGCCAGCAGCTGGTGCTCACCAAGCAGAAGTGCCCCGAGCGCTTCCTGAGCCTGGAGTACAGTCCCGCGGGCAAGGAGTACGTGCGGCAGCTGGTCTACGTGGAGCAGGCGGGCTCCAGCCCCAAGCTGCGCGCCGGGCCTCGGCACAAGTTCGCGCCCAACCCCGGCGGCGGCTCCTACTCGCTGCAGCCCAGCCCCTGCCTGCTGAGGGACCAGCGCCTGGGCGTCAAGTCCGGAGACTACAGCACGATGGAGGGGCCTGAGCTGCGGCACAGCCAGCCGCCCACACCGCTGCCGCAGGCCCAGGAGGACGCCATGTCCTGGTCCAGCCAGCAGGACACGCTGTCCTCCACAGGCTACTCCCCGGGCACACGCAAGCGAAAGAGCAGAAAGCCCTCTCTGTGCCAGGCCGCCAGCGCCACCCCCACCGAGGGCCCCGGGGACTTGCTTGTTGAGCAGCCGCTGGCCGAGGAGCAGCCCCCGTGCGGGACCAGCCTCGCCCCTGGGAAGCGAACGGAAGGTGAGGCCGACGGGGCGCGGGGCACGGCCGAGCCCTTTCTGGCGCAGGCTCGGCTGGCCTGGGAGGCGCAGCAGGCCCACTTCCACATGAAGCAGAGGAGCAGCTGGGACTCCCAGCAGGACGGCTCTGGCTACGAGAGCGACGGCGCCCTGCCACTGCCCATGCCCGGGCCCGTGGTGCGCGCCTTCAGCGAGGACGAGGCGCTGGCCCAGCAGGAGAACAAGCACTGGAGGAGGGGCACCTTCGAGAAGCTTGGCTTCCCCCAGATCCTGCTGGAGAAGAGCGTCTCTGTGCAGACCAACCTGGCCTCCCCGGAGCCCTACCTCCACCCCTCACAGGTGAGGGCCTGGCGGGTGGGCTGAGCTGGAGAGCCTGGGCCCAGCCTGGGGTCAACTTGGGGTCGGGGTGGGCCCCATGGGCTGGGCACAGGAGACTTGGTGTCGAGGGCGTACATGCAGCACACAGAGCTCTGAAGCCCCGTGTCTCGGCCTGGGCACTCCAGCAGGCTGTCAGGGTGCAGCCGAGAGTCCACAAGGAGTCCCTTGTGGGGTGTGGGCTTCTGGGGGTGCCCTGGCAATGCCTTCCTCATTCTCGGGGCGCCTGGGAGCAGGAGGCCACACCCTGACTCAAGCCATAGAACAGAGGAGGCCTCAACAGACTGGGAGGGTGGCGGCCACCAGTGCTACGGCCTGGGCTCCTGAGGAGCGGGCAGACGGTGTCAGGGGCTCCCTGGTGGTTCTTAAAGCCAGTGCCCAAGCCTTCCTCTGGTAGGAAGAGCTGCTGAGGACGGACACCCCAGGAATTCTGGGATGTTGCACACAGCCCAAGGCCTCTGACAGGTTCCCCACCGGGTGGCTGCAGCTGGTGGAGGCTGGATTCCACAGAGGCCACGTGCACTTGTTCTCACCTCCCAACCCTGGCCTTTCACACTGGTCTGCTGCAGACACAGGAAGCCAAGGCAGAGGGCAGGCCTAGTGTCCGAGAGCCAGGGGCAGGAGGAAGAACCCAGGGAGCTTCCTGGGGTGGGGAGGCCTCAAGAGCCTGGGTGGCCTTCATGGCCTCCAGGGTGGAGAGCTCAGGGCAGCTTCCAGTCCGTGCTTTTGTCCACTGCTCAAGTTGCAGGAGGACAAGAGGACAGGCAGGAAAGAGGGCAGAGAGGCCTGGGGTGCAGAGCAGGGTCCTCGGAAAGCAGCAGCCAGAGAGGGGCCTCCTGGAGCTCGGCCTGGGCTGAAGGCTGGAGTAAGGGCCTGCGGTCCCAGGAGTGAGGGATTGGGAACCAGATGGCACCTTCACCTGGTGTGAACTGCAGCCTTCCGTGTCTGAGCGAGGGCACTGGCACTTCCTCAGGGGGCAGCAGAATGAGGTCAGCCGCCTGGGGATGCCAGTGGGTGCTCGCACCTTCCTCCTACCTCACCCTCAGCCAGGTCATCTGGGTCACCCAACAGCAGTGCTGCTCTGGCCGCCCTGCCTAACCCAAATAGTGCAGGACTCTGGTGCCCTGGCCACCTGTGTGGACAGGCAGGGCTCCCCTGGGTCTCCCACCTCGGGCAGCCTTATGGGGAGCAGACGGTGCCTCTCGCCTGGCTGGCTCTGGTGGGGTCCCGGCTCACACTTCTCGGGGCTGTGGCCCAGTGGGCCCCTCTGCCTGGCCCTCTCCCTCCCCCTAACAGCACAGCCCCGTTTGTCCTTCTCAGTCTGAGGACCTTGGTGCCTGTGCCCAGTTTGAGAGCAGCCGGCAGAGCCGCAGCGGCATGCCCAGCTCCAGCTGTGTCTTCCCCACCTTCACGCTGCGCAAGCCCTCCTCGGAGACGGACATCGAGAACTGGGCCTCCAAGCACTTCAACAAGCACACGCAGGGCCTCTTCCGGCGGAAGGTGTCCATTGCCAACATGCTGGCCTGGAGCAGCGAGTCCATCAAGAAGCCCATGATCGTGACCAGCGACCGGCACGTGAAGAAGGAGGCCTGTGAGCTCTTCAAGCTGATCCAGATGTACATGGGCGACCGGCGGGCCAAGGCCGACCCGCTGCATGTGGCCCTGGAGGTTGCCACCAAGGGCTGGAGCGTGCAGGGCCTGCGGGACGAGCTCTACATCCAGCTGTGCCGGCAGACCACCGAGAACTTCCGCCTGGAGAGCCTGGCCCGTGGCTGGGAGCTCATGGCCATCTGCCTGGCCTTTTTCCCTCCCACTCCCAAGTTCCACTCCTACCTGGAAGGCTACATCTACCGGCACATGGACCCAGTCAATGACACCAAAGGTAAGGCGTTGCTCAGGCTCTGCCACCCGCTCAGGTAAGGGCAGTGAAGAGGGCTCATGCTGTGCTGGGCAGCACCTGGTGAGTCCCTGCAGCCTCCAGCACAGGGCTATGGCTCCACACACATCTGAAACACCACACACCCTGGGCCTCCGTTGGATGTGGGCCTCTTCCTGGAGCCCCACCTGTGCACTGAGGTGAAGAGCCCTGGAGCCCTGGCAGACACGAAGCGTGGGGCCTCGACGGCTGCATCCACTCTGCACCAAGCCCACCACGGCCAGTCCCGCTCCCTGGCAGAGGCAGGCACAAAGAGGCCAAGGGCAACGCAGCTGCAATCAGGCCCCTGCATGCCTGCCGCACCTGCCTTCTGCCATCTGTCGCCTGGAGGGGTTACTACCCTGGCAAGACCCAGGCTGCCTGTTCCGGGCATGGTCCTGGCAGAAGGCTCCTGTGAGCAGGCAGGAGCACGATGGCAGTGGCATACAGCACCTCAGCTGTCCCAGAGCTACCCCGTGGGGTTGTAAGTTAGAGCCATTGTCACCCTGGCGCCTGCCTGGGGCAACATGGGAGGCCAGAGTGTGCCTAGGGCTCTCCAAGGCGATACTTCAGGTGTCCTGGGCCCAGGCCATGGTGCCATCAGCTGGGCAGCCCTGTGTCTGCAGCAAGCCATCCTCTACCTCACATCATGGGTGTCTACAGGGCACAGCCACAGAACTGATGTCCAGAGATGCACACAAGTGCACACACACATGCACACGAATATGTGGGTACACACACCCATATACAGGCATGTACGAGCATGAACATGTGCACGCATGCATGCATGTGCACTCACAAACGTGCATACATGCATGCACAGGAACACGTGCACACATGCACGAACAGGCACACGCTCACACATGCACGAACACGTGCACACACACGTGCACACATGAGCACGTGCGTGCACACGGGCACACATGCATGCACACGAACACGTGCACACATGCACGAACAGGCACACATGCTCACGTACACGTGCACGAACACGTGCACACCCACGCGTGGACACATGAACACGTGCATGCACACGGGCACACATGCATGCACACGGGCACACATGCATGCACACGAACACGTGCACACTAGCATGTGCACATCCATGTGCGCACACGGATATGTGAATGTGCTCACATGTGCATGAACACGTGCATACACACCCACACATGACGTGCACATGCTCACACAAGCACGTGCACACACCCACATATTCACACACATGAACGTGCACACGCATGAACATGTGTGCACACCCAAAAACGTGCACATGCTCCAGGTGAACATGCCATACTCTGCTCTATGCCAGTGAGAGCCCACCTTGGTCTGGCCTTTGCCTCTGCAGAGATTGAGCTCCTGACTGGGGCCTTGCTGGGCCTTACCCCAGAACCCCCAGCCCAGATGAGGAAATCTAATGCTGCTGTGGGCACACAGAGGCAGGGTGGGGGCCACAGGGCAGTGGGAAGGTCCTGGGGACAGTGTGTTGGGTATAGGCACCACCCAGCCTGTCAGCTATTTGTGGGGAGATTTTGGAAGCCATGTGGTTTCACCTGATGTGGACTTTTCAACATAAGATCACAGCAAAGGCAGAGCTTGGCAGGTGGCCCAGGCTCCTGGTGTGTAGAGGACCAGAGCAGGGAGCCAGGCAGGCTGGGCTGGCCCGTGAACCCCATCCCTGGTCTTGGGCCCATCAAGAAGCAGGTGGAGTCCTAGGGACTGTGTTCCTGTTAGCATCGTAGCTCACCTCCTCGGCCTCTTCCAAAGGGGCCTGGAAATGTCGTGCCTGAGCTGGAGGCTGTGAAGCTGAGCCTCCGCTGCTTAGCCCAGCATGCAGCCACAGTGGGTACCCAGGAGTAGGCAAGAGAAGGGCCAGAAGACAGATAGCCAGACAAAGGCCTGAGGTTCCTTGGGCCCATCTTGGGCCAGCTGACTAGCCAGTATGTGGCTGGGGCTTCCTGGGAGTCTGTGCCCCAGCCTGCCGCCCTTCACACACAGGCTGGTGTGCTTTAATCCTCGCGTCTTACACTTGCAGGGTCCCAGCCTGCATGGAAAAAGCAATCGGTCCAGCCTGGGCGTCCATGGCTTCAGAGCTCTGCCAAGGAAGGCCCATGAGGACCAAGAGCACTACATGGGTTGGAGTGACAGTGGGCCTGGGATCTGTGTGATCCTACTGGCAGGTGGCCCACAGCTAGGCTGTGGCACCATGGCCACCCTCACAGCCAGAACACCATCTCCAGCCCCAAGATCCACTCCTAGTTTCATCTGTCAGGGTCCCTGATTGGCCTGAGCCCAGAAGAGAGGCCTCTATATACAAGGTGGCCATCCCTGCCCAAATGGGCCTCACCCCCTCTCCAGCCAGCCTCCCATCCCTAGGAGGTCCCACCTTTCATATGCAGGTGCTGCTCAGAAA
Organism: Saimiri boliviensis; assembly: GCF_048565385.1. NCBI lineage: Eukaryota > Metazoa > Chordata > Mammalia > Primates > Cebidae > Saimiri > Saimiri boliviensis. Next base: position 92,140,001 of record NC_133463.1, on the reverse strand, counting down.
GACAGGCCCAGCCAGGCACAGTGTCCCACACCTGTCACCCCAGCACTTTGGGTCGAGGCGAGAGGATCCCTTGAGCCTGGAGCAGACCAACCTGGGCAGCAAAGTGAGACTCTGTCTTTTTTTTTTTTTTTTTTTTGAGACCTAGTTTCGCTCTTGTTGCCCAGGCTCAAGTGCAATGACATGATCTCGGCTCACCACAGCCTTCACCTCCCGGGTTCAAGCGATTCTCCTGCCTCAGCCCCATGAGTAGCTGGGATTGCAGACATGCGCCACCACACCCGACTAATTTTGTATTTTTAGTAGAGACGGGATTTCTCCATGTTGGTCAGGCTGGTCTCAAACTCCTGACCTCAATTATCCACCCATCTCGGTGTCCCAAAGTGCTGGGATTACAGGCGTGAGCCACTGCGCCCGGCCGTGAGACTTGTCTTTATGATTAATTTTAAAAAGGAAATTAGCCAGGTGTGGTGGTGCCTGCTTGTGGTCCCAACTACTTGGGAGGCTGAGACAGGAAGATTGCTTGAGTCCAGGGGTTAAGGCTGCAGTGAACCATGATGGAGCCACTGCACTCCAGCCTGGGCAACAGAGAAAGACCCCCCCCCCACCCCGCCTTTTTTTTTTTTTTTTTTTTTTTTTTTTTTTTTTTTTGAGATGGAGTCTCCTCTGTCACCCACGTTGGAGTGCAGGAGTGCAGTAGGGCAATCTCGGCTCACTGCAGCCTCCGCTTCCTGGGTTTGAGTGATTCCCCTGCCTCAGCCTCCTGTGTAGCAGGGACCACAGGCACACGCCACCACACCTGGCTAATTTTTGTATTTTTAGTAGAGGTGCAGTTTCACCATGTTGGCCAGGCTGGTCTCAAACTCCTCAGGTGATCCGCCTGCCTCAGCCTCCCACAGGCATTAGCCACTATGCCTAGCCAAGACCCTGTCTTTAAAAGCAAGCAAGCAAGCAATAAACGCAGACCCTATTAGCCCAGAAGGAGGTAGCTTATGCTCTGGAGGGCCAGCTAGGCTGTGGCACAGTTCTTAGAAAAAGGAAACTAACCTCAGGGCCAGGGCACCTGCCTGGGGACCCTCAGTGAGGGGCAGAGCTGAGCCTGGTGCATCGCCCTGAGCACCTTACCTGCCTCAGCCTCAGGAATCTTTGATTGACTCATCTACCAGCATCTGTGTGACCTGCACTGTGTGGCTACCACCCTCAGGGACTGAGGCCCCCCCAAGGTGATGTCCCCAGCTTAGCCTTGTGTCATGCATGGTCACAACTTTCACACCAGCAGAGGGTGTCCTGGCCGGTCCCTGGGACCTCCCTCAACAAGTTCTCAACACAGACACCGAGGCACACTGGCAGTGGGTATGTAGCCTTCAGCTCCCCCACCCTCCCACCTGCTCCACTTCTGGATTTTGGAAGGCTGGAGACCCTTAAAGGTTTAATTCACTGCTCACTTCTTCATGCATTCAGCAAGGCCTCCTGGCTTCCAGCTCAAGCTGGCCGATTGAGCATGTGCATTTGATTCACCTCTGCCTTGAACTCACTGAAACGACAGTGAAGGAATTTTTTAAAGGAAGAAAAAACCCACAAAGGAATGTAAAATGGTACAGCCACTATGGAAACTGTTAGGCAGTTCCTCAATTAAAAATAGAATTCCCATGTCATGTAGCACTTCCACTTCTGGAATTACCCAAAAGAACTGGAAGCAAGGACTCTAATGGTTACTCGTACGCCCATGTTCACAGCAGCATATTCCTGTAACTAGAAGGTGGAAACAGGCCAAGGATCCATCAGCAGCTGAATGGAGAAACAAAACGTATCCAGCCATTAAGGGGAAAATTATTTCCGGCCTTAAAAGGGAAGGAAATTGGCCAGGCACAGTGGCTCACGCCTGTAATCTCAACACTTGGGAGGCCAAGGTGGGCGGATCACAAGGTCAGATGGAGATCATCGTGACCAACATGGTGAAACCCCATCTCTACTAAAATACAAAAAAACTAGCCGGGTGTGGTGGTGCACGCCTGTAGTCCCAGCTGCTCAGAAGGCTGAGGCAGGGAATGGCTTGAGCCCGGGCAGCAGAGGACGCCGTGAGCTGAGATCATACCACCGCACCACAGCCTTGGGGACACGGCAAGACTCCGTCTCAAGTGAAAAGGAAGGAAGGAAATTTTGACGTGCATATGGATGAGCCTTGAGGACATCATGCTGAAGGAAGGAGCCAGTCACAGGACAAAGATTGTATGATTCCACTTCTATGAGGTCCCTAGAGTAGTCAGATTCCTAGAGCCAGAAGACAGAATGGTGGGTGCCAAGGGCTGGTGGGGAGAAGTGGGGATGCGTGTTTAATGGGGACAGAGGTTTACTGTGGGAAGATGAAAAAGTTCTGGAAGTGGACATTGGTGATGGTTGTACAACCTTGTAAATGTACTTAACGCCACAGAACTGTATATTTTAAAATGGTTAAAGTGGTAAATTTTATGTTACGTGTATTTTACCACAACTTTAAAAACTCACAAACAAAACGAAAATGGGAAAGGAAGAAGCTGGAGCACGTGGACCAAGAACAGTGAATCCTGGGCAGATGGTGGAAAAATGAAGAGCTAAAGCAGATAGCAAACCCGTAGAAGCTCAAAAGTGGGTAGAGCCAGATTCCTCTAGCAAAGGGAGTGACCCTGAAGTTCAAAACAAAAGGATTGGTTAAAACTCTGCTTAAGAAGCAAAGCAGTCTGGGTGTGGTGGCTCACGCCTGTAATCCCAACACTGGGAGGCTGAGGCAGGTGGATCACTTGAGTCCAAGAGTTCAAGACCAGCCTGGCCAACATGATGAAACTCTTGTCTCTACTAAAAAAAAAAAAAATTAGCCAGACATGGTGGCGTGCACCTGCAGTCCCAGGTACTCAGAAGGCCGAGGTAGGAGAATCACAGGAGGCGGAGGTTGCAGTGAGCCAAGATCATGCCACTGCACTCCAGCCTGGGTGACAAAGCAAGACTTCATTTCAAATAAATAAATAAATAAACTACTCTTTTTTTTCCCAGACAGAGCCTCACTGTATGAACAGGGGAGTGCAGTGGTACCATCACTAGTTACTGCAGCCTCCACCTCCCAGGCTTATGGGATCCTCCCACCTCAGCCTCCCGAGTAGCTGGGACCACAGGCACTACCCAGCCCAGCTAATTTTCTTCTTATTTTTTGTAGAAATGGGGTTTCACCATGTTGGCCGGGCTGATCTTGAACTTCTGGGCTTACCCACCTTAGCCTCCCAAAGTGCTGGGATCACATGTGTAAGCCACCAAGCCTTAGCATATGTTTCTATATACTAGCAACAAACTATTAGAAACTGGTATTTTAAAATGCCGTTTGCAATTGCATGTATTTATTTATTTAGAGACAGGGTCTTCAGGGTGGAGTACAATCACATTTAATTTTTTTTATTAATTTTTTTCATATATTTTTAATCACATTTACTTACTTTGAGAGTCTGTTGCCCAGGGTGGTGTGCAGTGGTGTGATAGCTTACTGCAGCCTCCAGCCCTTGAGCTCAAGCTGCAATCCTCTTACCTTAACTTCTCTGTGCCTGCCTGCAGTAGCATTTTAAAATGTGACATACTTAGAGATGGATCTGACAAAGGACATGTAAGGCCCCTGCAGTAAAAACTGTAAACGATTCCTGAAATTAAAGCGGGTCTCAGTGGATGAAGAGGTTTGCTCTGCTTATGAATCAGAAGACTCAGTCCTGTTAGGCTGTGAGTTCTACCCAGATCCATCCAGAGATTAATTTGGAATGCAAATTTTACTACATTTCTTTATTTTAGAAATTGACAGGCTGATTTTAGAATTCGTAGGAATTGCAAAGGAGCTAGAATAGCCAAAACCCCTTTGAAAAAATTCAAAGTTGGAGGACTTACTGCACCTGACTTGTTAGAAAGCTAGACTCATCAAGAGGGCGTGTCACTGGCTTCAAGGTAGACAGGTCAGTGCAACAGAATAGCGACCCATGTATGCATGGGTCAGCTTTCCACAGTGCTGCAAAGGCCACTTAAGAAAGGATAGTCAGGCCGGGCGCGGTGGCTCAAGCCTGTAATCCCAGCACTTTGGGAGGCCGAGGCGGGTGGATCACGAGGTCGAGAGATCGAGACCATCCTGGTCAACATGGTGAAACCCCGTCTCTACTAAAAATACAAAAAATTAGCTGGGCATGGTGGCACGTGCCTGTAATCCCAGCTACTCAGGAGGCTGAGGCAGGAGAATTGCTTGAATCCAGGAGGCGGAGGTTGCGGTGAGCCAAGATCGCGCCATTGCACTCCAGCCTGGGTAACAAGAGTGAAACTCCGTCTCAAAAAAAAAAAAAAAAAGAAAGAAAGGATAGTCATTTCCTTCTTAGTGGCTGGGAAAACTGGATATGCAATTGCAAGCAAAAGATGAATTTCAATGCATATTTTGGAGCGTACACAAAAAATAACTGCAAATCATACGTAAACTAAGACATAAAACCTAAAACTATAAAACTTCTAGAACAAAACAGGAGAAAATGCTTGCTTTCCTGAGTGAGGCAAAGATTTTTATATGTAATTCCAAAGTACTATCTATAAAAGAAAAACATTGACCAATTGGACTTCAAAATTAAGTCTCCTACAAAAGATGTTAAAAGAATGAGAAAGCACACCAGTTACAGACAAGCAGAAGGAGGAAGGCTGGGTCACAAGCGGCAGTAGTGGAATAAAGTTAGAGGCCATGTTTGGCTGATACGGAGACCGATGGTCACGTACAGAAGTATCTACAGATGTGCGTGTGAACAGGAGCTCGCGCACACAGGTGTGTCCTCACTGTCAGCTGAGAGGGCCTACAAACATTTCCCAGCAGTGGAAACCACATCTCACACCCAGATCCTGGTTTCTCAATACCATTTTCCATTATAAGGATTCAGGGCCAGGTGCAGTGGCACATGCCTCTAATCCTAGCACTTAGGGAGACTGAGGCAGGTGGATCACAAGGTCAGGAGATCAAGACCATCCTGGCCAACATGGTGAAACCACCTCTTTATTAAAATACAAAAAAATTAGCTGGGTGTGGTGGCATGCGTCTATAGTTCCAGCTACTCAGGAGGCTGAGGCAGGAGGATCACTTGAACTCGGGAGACGGAGGTTGCAGTAAGCCGAGATTGCACCGCTGCACTCCAGCTTAACCACAGAGCACAAATCTATCTCAAAAAGAAAAAGGATTCAGAATTCAGAGTTCTTTGGAGAAACGGGTGATTCTAGGGCTGGTGCAGGTCATATACAAGATGTCAGAAGTGAAGAAGTGCCAGAGGCAGGGGTGATGTTTGTCACAGGGACAACGGAGCTGGCGGAATGAGCTCCCAGTGGCCAAAGCTGGAGCAAGTTGAGCAACAAGATAAAAGACCCACTAGATTATAACCCATAAGTGGGCCAGGCACAGTGGCTTATGCCTGTAACCCCAGCACTTCGGGAGGCCGAGGTGGGTAGATCATTTGAGGTCAAGAGTTCAAGACCCACCTGGCCAACAGGGTGAAACCCTGACTCTACCGAAAATACAAAAATTAGTCGGACGTGGTGGTGCATGCCTGTAATTCCAGCTACTCAGGAGGCTGAGGTGGGAGTTGCTTTAACCCAGAGGGTGGAGGTTGCAGTGAGCTGAGATCGCGCCCCTCACTCCAGCCTGAGCGACACAGTGAGATCCTATCTCAAAAAAAAAAAAAAAAAAAAAAAAAACTCTTAAGTCTACACGGATACAAATGAATGATGCAATAGATAGGAATAGACAAGTCTGTGCAGAACAATTACAAATAACTGATGTAGATGTCCACCGTCCAGGAGCTGGAGCCCAACCCCACCCCTCAGGTGTGGGCCAGGCACAGTGGCAACTCCTACAGAGTGTGGCACAGAGTGGGAAGAGGCGGTGCCTCACACAAGCCTGCCAGCCTCGGCCTCAGCCAGGTCACCACAGCCCGTGGCCACGGTGCCCAGCTGTGCTCTCCAGAGCAGGAGGCAGGCCCAGGTCAGCCTGAGGGGAGCCCCCCTCCTCTCTGACTGCAGTGCCTGGCTTGGGGCCAGCTGCCTTGGCCCACTTGTTTCTGTTGGTTTTCTGACCAGCAGGCAGGGAGTCCAGGCCCACTGCCGCCCCAGCCTTGCCCCCAGCCAGAGGGCAGGAGCTGCCTGCTCCCCTCCTGCTGCCTGAGTGCCTTCTCTGCACCTCTGCTTGCCCCAGCATGGGCACAGCAGCTTCCTGGCCCACACAATGCTCAGAAGGGCCCCTGTCACCTCTCTCACTCACACACACAGCCACGTCCCCCCAGACGTGCCCCACCCCCACCTCAACAGGGTCAGCCCCACCAGGCCCAGGGGCCTCCTCACCAAGTGCGGGAGCTGAGTGGGCATTGGCTCCTGGCGTTGTGTTCTGTGGTCCTCATGGTTCTCTTTGCTCCCCAGTGACACAGCACATAAAAGAGCTTCTGGAAAGAAACACTAAGAAGAAGTCCAAATTGAGAAAGAAACCCAAGCCTTATGTTGAAGAGCCGGATGGTAGGGCCTCTCCCGGCAGCCCCTGGGCGCTGCGTCTGCATAGCTCTGCTCTCCAGCCTCGGCCGCCTGGCCTCCTCTTCTCTAACCGCTTCTGGGCAGGGGGGGATGGGGCCACTAACCTCAGGCCTGCGGCCTCCTGAGCAAGGTGGAGGGCCCAGGTGACTGTCGGGACCCCTAGAGAGGCCAAGCCTGTCTGCACCTGTCTTGGTGGTTCCCGGAGCCATTTCCAACTTGCTTGCTGGGTTCTTGATGGGGGGAGGGAGGTGTGAGGACTTGCCCGCTGAGGGCTACGGGAGGCGCCCCCAGGTGAGTGAGTGGCCCTGACCCCGAGAGTGAAATTTGCAGGTGGAGGGGTGTGTGGTGCCCTGCAGACAAGCACCCCTCAGCCCTGTCTTTCAGCCCACGGCTGGCCCTGAGCCACAAGAGCCAGGCCTGGCATCAGCAAGGAGTTGTCCCTCCCTTTGATGGTGTGCCCCTGCACAGCCCCCAGAAGCCGAGGGAGGGCTTTCCCACCCTCCCCTGCAGTCTCTCACCCAGCTCTCCCCTCTCCACCCTCCCCGACAAGCCCCTGGCTCAGGAAAGCCCTGTGAACCCAGGGCTGTGCCCTCCCTTTTGAAAGGCGTGCCCTTTTTTTTTTTTTTTTTTTTTGAGACAGAATCTCGCTCTGTAGCCTAGGCTGGAGTACAGTGGTGCAGTCTTGGCTCACTGCAACCTCCGCCTCCCAGTTCAAAGCAGTTCTGCCTCAGCCTCCCAAGTAGCTGTGATTACAGATGTGCGCCACCACACCCAGCTAATTTTTGTATTTTTAGTAGAGACGGGGTTTCACCATGTTGGCCAGGCTGGGCTTGAACTCCTGACCTTGTGATCTGCCCCCCTCGGCCTCTCAAAGTGCTGGGATTACAGGTGTGAGCCACCGCACCCGGCCAAGATGTGCTGTCTCACCAAGTCAGCTACACACACACGCATATCTGCACACACACACATCTGCACACGTATGCACACGCACATCTGTGCACATGCACATCTGCACACACGCACATCACACGTACGCACATCTGCACACACCCACATCTGTACACGTACACATCACACGCACATCTGCGCACACACATGTACACACATCACACACACACCTCTGCACACGTACACACCTGCACACGTACACACACCTGCATACAACGCGTACGCACATGCAGGCTTCCGCAACCATCCTGCCCACCCCTGCAGTGGTCTGGTCCTGCCATTCTGTGCCTCACCCACTCATCTGTCCAGAACCCCGCCACCCACCTCTCTGCTCCACTGCGCTTCCTTCGAGACCGCTTGGCTTAGGCACCCCTTCCTCCAGGATGCCATCTCTGACTTTACGCTGCCCATGCAGGCCCAGAACAAAGCTAGTGAGCTTTCTGTGGATGAGGTTTGCTTAGGGCAAACTTCAGGGTCAGCAGGAGGCTATAGGGGCATGAAGGGCCCTTATGGGGCATGCTGGGATGGCATCTGCCAGGCTGGGGACTTGTCCTCACCCTGGTGCCGCCAAGGCTGCCACCAGCAGGTCTGTGCCAGGGGCCCCTGGTCCAATCCGAGGTCAACAGCCTGGCCTCACCCAGGACCCTGGGAGAAGAGGGCCAGCTGCAATCTAGGGGTGGGATTCCTGGCCACAGAGGTAATCAGACCACTCCATCTGGGGCAATGTAGAAGGAGCTCTGCGCTCCTGCCTGAGCTGGCATCCGGTGGCCTGAGAGCTGACCGACACCACTGGCCGTAAGAGTCTCCTGCTGCAGCCAGGCGGAGCAGGGAGCAGATGACCCTGTGCCTGGAGTGGAGCCCAGTGGGACATTGCAGCTCGAGGATGTCAGGTGGGGAGCAGGGTCGACACCAGGAGGCCCTGGCCACACCCGGTGGCCTGGGAGGCCTGTGACCTGGTACTGTAGCTCTGAGGTCCCCGGGGCAGGCCTGGCCCCCAGCAGACCGTCACGCACCATAGGAGAGCTGCTGCTGTTGGCCCCTCTGTGGGCGGCCATCGCACTGGGCTTGCCTGCAGCCAGACGGGGATGGCGATGAGTGCTGAAGTACGGGCAAAGCCAGATCAGGGCAGTGGGCTCAGAGCAGAGCACCCCATACAGGTGAGGGTCTTCCCAGGCTGGATGGGCACTACCCACTCTTCCGCCACAGGTCAGCAGACGTCTTGGTGCCTGGCCCTGTGCCTGATGCAGCGTGAGCAGGAGTCATCCCAGCGTCCTAGACCTTGAGGCACAGGCAGCCTGACCCGCAGAGTGAAGTTTGCAGGATGAGGAGTAAGGCCTCAGTCCCTGGCCTACCCACTACAGTCACCAGCAGCTGCTTGCTGAGTACTGCATGAGACAGGCGTTGTCATGGTCCCATCCTACAGAGGAGTAAACTGAGGCACAGGGAGACTGCATCATGCCCTCCATCACCAGCTGAGAGATGGTGGCCCCAGGGTATCCCATTCAGTGTAGGAGAGTGTACTAGTCCCAAGCAGGCTCAGGCCTGGGTATTTGTCCCACCAGGGGGCTGGGGACAGCAAGCAGGAGGCCTGGCCCTGCCGTCTGCCCCAGACCCCTGCTGCCTAGTGGCTGCATGTCCCAGCTGCTGGGCCAAGGCCCTGGGTTTCTGCCGCCTTCCTGCAAAGCTTACTCCCTCCTGCCTTCTTGGGGCTATGAAGCCTGGGTCCAATGTGTGTGGTCACCATCCATTCTAGAAAAACAAGGGTAGGTACCTCACAGCCTGCCCCAATGTCCGAGAGGGACCCTTGGCAGAAGGTTCCATGCTGGGGGCTGGGGCCAGATCCTCTGCCAGGACCCCGTTGTCCCAAGTCCCGTGGCAGATATTCTAGGACCTAAACATCTATGAAAAAATATTTTTCCTTCTGGTCACTCTAAAAAAGAATCTCCTTAGCAATTACATCAACTGTTTTGTGATAATTAGAGATGAAAAGGCATTCATGGACTCAAGGCACGAGTGTTTCTGAACCTGGGTTCAAGGACCCCATGTCCTCAGCTGTCCACCAGAAACTGCTCTTTCAAATAAGACAAAGGCGTTCCAATCGGGGGTCAGGGTCCAGAGGCCCCCCTTACCCTGGCAGGTCGTGGGCGCCGGGGCGGCTCCTGTGTCCGGAAGCACAGGGTCCTGTCGGAGGTCCATGGCTCCCCTGGCCCAGGACGGCTTCTCTTCATGTGTTCTCTCATCTGCTGCTTCCCGACGGAGCGGGAAGGTGCTGCACCTTCCAGACCCAGCCTGGGAATCCTCTCCCCTCTACACCTTCCCCTGGGGCCAGTGTCTGGAGACTCCAGGCTGAGGTCCCTGAGTCCCTGCCCAGGTGCTGACTTAGGCACGCTGCCCCTCCCCTCAAGGACCATCATCGGTGTCCCTGCTGTCAGGGGCTGAGTTTTAGAAAGCCCCTCCCTTGAGAAAGGAGACTGGGCCCTCTCATTGCCGCCTCAGTCCTTCGGAAGAGCCGAAAGGTGGTGGTTAAGGCCCAGGGCTGCAGCAGAGCTGGGCTTGCTGTTCAAATAGCCCAGCGCTGGCCCCAGGTGCTGGGTTGGTGGCCAGGGGCTCCTGCCCACAGCCGCAAAGCCAGGGAGGGGCCCGAAGAAGAGAAGAGCCAAATACCTGAACAGCCCTGTGGGAGAGAGGAGTGGGGTCTAGAGGCCCTCAGGCCCAGGTCCTGCCCTTCCTGTTCCTGCGTGGCTGTGGGAGGGGTGGGGGGGCTGCCAGCACGGCACCTCCCCAGACTGTCCCTCCGGAGGTGGGGAAGCACCCCTTGGGTCTCTGCTCTAAAGGACACTGCGTGGGAGAGCATGAGGTCCTGCTGCAGTGGGCAGGGGGAAGCCCAGCCAGCCCCCAGGGCCCTTGAAGGGGCCGCGTCTATTCACCCCTCTCCTGGCCCCATGCTCACACATCCACACCAGACTGATCGGGCCCCATTCCTTTCCAGGGGTGGCGATAAGCACATATGCCAAGTACTGTTACCACAAGCTGCAGAAGGCAGCCCTAACCGGGGCCAAGAAGGTACGAGTGCGCCTGGGAGACTGGGAAGGGCAGTGTGGACACAGGGACCCTTGGTGAACAGCCTGGGGGCCTAGCCTGCAGTTTGGTCTGGGGCAGCAGTCCAGAGGGTGCCACACAGCCCACCTAGGTGGGTGGGAGGGTGTGCAAGGCAGACCCTGTGCTCTCCTGGGCTGCACCTTCCCCCGGGGGCTCTTCCCCAGGCCCAGACCCCCAACTTAGGAGCAGGGCAGGCAAAGGGCTTCAGTCACATGGCATGACAGTACCATCCTGTCCTCCCAAGCCTGACACAGCACCTATACCCGGGAAGTACCTTGGGCGCCCCGGACGTGTCCAAGATCCTGGCCTGGCCCCTTCCCCACACCCTCTTCCCTGATGCGCTGCTCCCATCACATCAGGGCTCTCAGCCCTTCCACAGACTTCTGGACGTTTCACTCCAGATGAGTTGGCTTGACCCCTACTGTGACCCCCAACAGCCCTGGCTGGCCCAGAAGTCACTTCCACCTTCCCAAGGGACTATGAGAGCTGGTGCTGTAGGCAGTGACTGCGGCCAGGGAGCTGGGCTCGTCCCTGGTCTAGTTGGAGCCAGGGGTTCACAGGGATGAGAGGAGTGGGAGCAGAGCCGGGGCAGCCCAGGAGGAGTTAGGGTTTGGGGGACGAGAAGGGCTGGGAGCAGAGCAGCCAGGCCAGACCAGGACGGAGCCACTGTCTTCACAGGGGCTAAAGAAGCCCAACGTGGAGGAGATCCGGCATGCCAAGAACGCCGTGTTCAGCCCATCCATGTTCGGCAGTGCGCTGCAGGAGGTCATGGGCATGCAGCGGGAGCGCTACCCCGAGCGCCAGCTGCCCTGGGTGCAGACGCGGCTCTCTGAGGAGGTGCTGGCACTCAACGGTGACCAGACAGAGGGCATCTTCAGGTGCCGTGGCAACCCCGGGCCCCAGGTGTAGGGGCCACAGCCCTGGGTCATCCATCCATCTCTGGCATGCAGGGGCCATTAAGCCTCAGGCCCACTGGGCTGCTTCTGCACCCCTACCTGAGAGTAGGTGGTAGGTTGGGGCCCCAGTGTGGAAGCTGACCCCGAGGGTGTGCAGGCCAGGAGAGAGAGGGCAGGACCCATTCTGAAGAGGCAGCACAGACGACGGGAGGGGGCTGCCCCTGCAGATGTGGCCACAAGGGGTCTAGAGCATGCTTGGACACCACCCATGGGCAGCCCGGGGCGTCAGCCTCAGAGATGACAGGCAGCCCCCCGACTCACCAGAGGGGCAGCTGGGGAAACTGAGGCTTGCGGGTTTAAGCCCCAGTGGTCCTTTGGAGAGGGCATCCACACGGGGGGCCAGCAGTGGTCCAGGGAGGGATGGTGGACCTTGGGAAACCAGACTCAGACCCAGGTGTGTGGGGCAGAATCCCGAAGACTGCCACCCAACCATCTTCAGCTGGGTGGTGGTGGGGGTGGCAGGGGGCCTGAGGTTCTGCTCCCCTCCCTGGGTCAGCAGGGGCCAGCAGGATCTAGTGTCCAGGCAGAATTGGGAAGCCCTGGCGCAGGCTCCTGTAGCCTGAGACCTGCCTTGTGCCCTGCAGGGTCCCAGGGGACATTGATGAGGTGAATGCCCTGAAGCTGCAGGTGGACCAGTGGAAGGTGCCCACAGGCCTGGAAGACCCCCACGTCCCCGGTGAGTCCTCGGCACTCTGCAGGGGAGGAGCCCAGCTCAGGCAGTGGTTCTCAAGGGGCCCCTGTCTCCACCTCTGAGGCCCACCCTGATCCCGCCCCCTGCCCAATGACATGATGGCCAGCCCACTCCCAGCACAGACATTCTCCTGCCCATTGAACAGTCTCCCCAGGTGTCCTCGAGGCACCCCGAGTTCTGCCTGTACACTGCAGCCCAGCCCACTCCCAGCCTGCTGCTGTCTGCCCCGGTGCCCTTCAGCCATGCCTGCTGTACAGACCGCCTCACGGCAGCTGCAGAGGCTCCTCCTGAGAAAAGTCCTGTTGTACACGTTTCTGCGGGTATGATCCCGCATGCCTCCAGGATCAAGTTCAGGTCCCTAGGAGCTGAAAGGCCTCCTGGGGTCCGGGTCCAGCCTGTCACCCACAGCACCCTTCCATGCGTGACTGCCACTGGATCCCACTTGGCCCAGGGGTGCCCGCCGAGCAGGCCAGCTGAGCCCCGTGCTGTGTCCCCAGCGTCCCTGCTGAAGCTGTGGTACCGGGAGCTGGAGGAGCCCCTGATCCCGCACGAGTTCTACGAGCAGTGCATTGCGCATTACGACAGCCCCGAGGCGGCGGTGGCCGTGGTGCACGCCCTGCCCCGCATCAACCGCATGGTGCTCTGCTACCTCATCCGCTTCCTGCAGGTACGCGGGCGGGCCGCCGGGCTTCCCTCCCCGGGTCCCCGCTGCTTGCCCCGCCCCGCCCCCCGCGCCCCTCCGCGCCCACCCTCGCTCCTCCGGCAGGTGTTCGTGCAGCCGGCCAACGTGGCGGTCACCAAGATGGATGTGAGCAACCTGGCCATGGTGATGGCGCCCAACTGCCTCCGCTGCCAGTCCGACGACCCGCGCGTCATCTTCGAGAACACCCGCAAGGAGATGTCCTTCCTGCGCGTGCTCATCCAGCACCTGGACACCAGCTTCATGGAGGGCGTGCTGTAGCGGGGGCGCCCGGGGATGGGAGGGGCGGCCCGCCGCCCTCAGCCAGGCCGAACGCCGCACTCGCTCGCTCAGCAGAGGGGCCCGACTCGCCCGGCCCAGCACCGGAGCCCCCCTCCCGTCTTCCCCAGGCCCTCGGCCCCGCGCTCCCCAGGTCTTTTGCCTGATCTGAGGGTGCAGCCAGGGCAGAGCAGCGACGGGGAGGGCGCCTCTGGCCCCCCACCTCACGGCCAGTTCCCGCGGAAACCGCCTCGCCCCCCGCTGGCCGCGGGTCAGCTCCGAGAAAGTGCCTTCCGTGTCCTGGAGCCGAGCGACACTGCCCGCCTTGGGGCCGGGCTGCCTCCCGCGCGCCCCGGCCTGGGCCTCGCCCGGCCGCCCCCCTTTCTCCAGGCCTTGTCCTCCAGGCCTGCAGCTCTTCCCAGCCCCGAGGGAGCTTCCCGACCTGTCCCCGCCTCCTCTTTCCCCCGCTCGGCCCGCGGTCCCCAGCTGGAGACTGCTCAGGAGTTTGGGGGCTCCAGGGCAGTGGGCCCAGGGCCTGGCAGGCGCTCTGTGGGTGGGGTGGGGCCCCCAAACCAAAGTCGTCTGGGGCAGGGGGCAGGGCTGGGGGCAGGGCTGGGCAAGCATTTTGGGGGCAGGGCGGGGGAGGGGCGAGAGTATTTTTTCTTCGTGTAACTATAAATCCAGAATCTATCCTGCATCGCAGCCCACCTGTGTATAGAGATATAAATAGAGGGAAAGATATAAGAACTAAATTTGCTAATGACATAGTTTTAAGCTAAATGCTATTTATCTCTGAGCCGTCCCCGTCCTCCGTGCAGAGCAAGTTGACGTCATTCCTTCTTTTCTTCTCCAATCTTTTTTCTTGGCTTCTGACCAAAAACCAAGCCCCACCCCATCCCATCGCAGACCCGCGGCCGACGAGCGGGAAGGCGCCGCGCCCAGGACTGCCTGTCCTCGAGGCCAGAGCTGCCGGGGGACCGAGTTTGTATATTTTCCATTTTGGAATTTTGAGTTCCAACTGTTGTAAAACTTAATTTCTCCCCAGTTTTTATATATCTATTTTTTAGAGTTCCGTTTTTATTTATTAAAAACAAAAGGCCCAGCCCTGCCGAGGCCCAGGCGGCGTCCTCAGTCGGGTGGTCCCCGGGCCGTCGCGGCCCAGCCCGGCCGCAGGCGCTGTCCCGACGCACGGACCGAGAGGCGGCGACGCGCGTGAATAAAGTGCACGTGGACCCTGCGCCGCCTCCAGTTCCTTGTGGGCGCGGCCGGGGGCGGGGCGCGGCCGGGGGCGGGGCCTCCCTGGGGCCGGAAGAGGCGCGGGGCGACCAGAAGGGGCCGCACCGGCGCCCGCGGCTCGGAAAGCCAGCGGGGGAGGGAAGAGCGCCGGGCCCGAGTCGGGGAGGCGGGCGCCGCCGGAACGCGAAGCGCGGGACTCCTGCTGCGGGCGGGCGCGAGTTCGCGCAGCACCGCCCCCAGCGTGACCTGCCGGCCGCTTCCGGCGCGGAAGGACAATGTGGCCGCCGTGCGCGGCCCTGCGGACCGTGGCCTTGGCGCGGTCGCGGGGTGCCCGAGCCTGCAGCGTGGACGGGGGCGTTTCTTACACGCAGGGCCAGAGTCCCGAGCCGCGGACGCGCGAGTATTTCTACTACGTGGACCACCAGGGCCAGGTGGGCGGGCGCAGGGCCGCAGGCGGGGGGGGGGTCTCTGTGGGCGGGGCCGTTGCTCGAGGGGCGGGGCCGGGAGTGGTCCCTGTGGGCGGGGCCGTTGCTCGAGGGGCGGGGCCGCAGAGAAGTCGCACGTCGATGGGCGGGACCTGGGCGGTGGGCGACCCTAATGCCGCAGAGCTGGAGCGGCGCGCGCTAGAAAGCCGGGAACCTGGGTCGAGCTGGGCCGAGGCTCCTGCACGGGCCGCGCCCCTCTGCGCTGTGCAGCTCCGGACTCTGACTTGCAAGCCCCCACCCCGGGCGCTGAATTCTTGCCGCTATCGGGTAGACGCCCGGGCCGCCCCTCCTTTTTCGGAAGCCCTGTCTAAGGCATCCGGCATGTCCGGGAGTCAGCAGGCCAGGCAGCCTCCGCGGAGGTGGCACAGCTGGTTACAAACTTGAGAAGAGGGAAAAGGTGCGAGAAAGACTTGCCTGACCAGGGAGCAGAGGTGCGCACAGATGCGGAGACGCCGGCAGGGCCCCCAGGTTTACCTTCCACGCGCCTCCCTGCATGCGGTGTGCTCAGACTAGCAGGCAAAGTGGGCTCGTCCCGGCTCAGGACCGCCCGAGCTTCCCCGCCCCACCTGCCCGCTGGGACTCATCACGGCCCGGCCGTCTGTCCGCAGCTTTTCCTGGATGATTCCAAAATGAAGAATTTCATCACCTGCTTCAAAGGTACCGCTGTGCCGCCCTCCCCTGCCCCTTCCTTCTCCCTTCAGGGCAGCTCCGGATGGGCTCCCCGACTCTGCCGATGGGCCCAGCGCGCCAAGGAGTGAGCGTCTGCCCTCAGTGCGGTCCTGGGCCCGGAGGCCTTGGGAGCCCAGCGCGCTGAGCACCCGTCCCCTTCATCCCCCAGACCCGCAGTTCCTGGTCACCTTCTTCTCCCGCCTGAGACCCAACCGCAGCGGGCGCTACGAGGCCTCCTTCCCCTTCCTCTCGCCCTGCGGCAGAGAGCGCAACTTCCTGCGCTGCGAGGACCGGCCGGTGGTCTTCACGCACCTGCTGACCGTGGGCCACGGGCCCCCGCGCCTCTCCTACTGCGGCGGAGGCGAGGCCCTAGCTGTGCCCTTCGAGCCAGCGCGCCTGCTGCCCCTGGCCGCCAACGGGCGCCTGTACCACCCGGCGCCGGAGCGAGCGGGCGGCGTGGGCCTGGTGCGCTCCACCCTGGCCTTCGAGCTCAGCGCCTGCTTCGAGTACGAGCCCGGCGCGCCCGCGCTGCCCTCGCACGTGCTCTGGCAGGGCCGCCGCCTCGCCCTCACCATGGATCTGGCCCCGCTGCTGCTCGCGGCTCGGCCGCCCTGAGCAGGGGCGGGAGAAGGGCGGGAGGCCGCGGGCGCCCCTCACCCTGCTCCCCGGGAGCCCGCGCCCTGGAAGGCCGGCGCCCCGGCACTCGCGGCAGCCTAGTGCGCCTGCGCGCCGCGGGCCCCGGACACCCCACCCCGCCCCGCCCCCGGCTCTGTCCTTGGTGCTGCCGCGGCCCGGCCGTTCCGGACCCTCCGCTCCCCACGGCGCGCGCCCCCCGCGCACCCAGCTCGGGCGCCCTCCGGATTGGCTCGCGCTGGAGACGTCAGGCCCTGGCGGCGGGCGCGGTTGGTGCGGGGCTCTGGTGCGCGTGCGCGAGCGTCCCCCGCCCCCTCCCGGCCCGGCCGCTGCTCCAGCCCGGCAGCCACCTGCACCGCGGGGGAGCCGCTCGGCGCGGGAGCGTCAGGTGAGGGGACGCCCGACCCAAGGTCACCAGGCGTGCGGGGGGAGGGGTTCGGGGACCATCCCGGCTCTGATCCTGGCGCGCTCCCAGAAGGGCGTGAGTCCTGGAGGGGGATGGGGAACGCGGAGGCCACGCCCTCCCTGAGCTTGGCCGAAAAACGACCGGCGCTCAGGGGTGGCAGAGGAGGCCGTGGGGCTTCCTGGCACCGGGTCGCGGCGCTGCAGAGGTGCGCAAGGGCCGCCCAGAGACGCTGGCTTGGGCCCTTGCACTGGCCGGAGGGAGGCACAGGGCGTTCCGTCCTCTTCTCTCCACCCCTCCCGCACAGAGGGGCGCCCGGGAGGCAGTGACAGTCGTCGCGGAATCCTGCATGTGACGCCCGCCCCTGCCCAGCGGATTAGGGGGTTGTCCTCTGGTAAAAGGATTTCTGGGCTTCTTCCAGCCTGGGGCCCCTGGCCGGCCCTTCTACACCGAGCTGCATCTAGGGGGGTCAGCGTGAGCAGCGGCGCCCTGAGTTCTGAGGAGGCTACTGGGCCAGGCCTGGAGCCAGTCCTCTTTATCCAGGGAAATGGATCCCAAGGGCCCAGATAAATGTCCCCAGTTTCTTGGGGTTCACACACGTCCTGAGACATTTGGGAACTGCCTCTGCCCGGGCCAAAGCTGTTCCATTAAAACTTTGTTGCTGTGCTTACTAATTTCTAGTGACTTTAAATAATCATATGAGTTACAATTTAGGGCAAGAATTAAACACCAAGGCCACTTGGTCCCTTTCCACGTGACTGGGCAAGGAGGAAGAGCTGGTGGACAGGCAGATGTTCAGAGAGGGAGGCCAGATGACGCTGGGAGACGCTGCAGCCTTGTCTTCCCTGGCATCGGGTGGGCTGCATCTCGGCCCAGATCCCTACTTTTCAAACTGGGCTCTTTGTGCCTGAAACCAGACCCCAGCCTTCCCATTTCCTTAGGACAAGTGCACGCATATGGTCCCCACATACTCCGTGCTCCTTCCTGACCTCAGGAGGTCACACTGCCCCCAGAGCCCACTAGGGACGCCACGCCAGAAACCCAGTTGGTGGCCCAGGGCTTCCCCGTCACAGTGCAGCTTTCCCAAGGGCCCCATCTATCCTCAAAGACGGGACATGTTTCTGGGGACCAGCATGGGAAGCGCAGACCCGTGGCTCCTGAGCCGACCTTCCTATTATTTTCTTCATTCCCCAGTTCTCTGACAGGTTACCTGAGAAAAAGCCCCTGGTTTTTAGTTAAGCTACCCAGGCCAGCAGGAGCAGGTGCTGGATAAAGCTGTGCCTCGACTTCCCTGGGGCTCGTAGCTCCTCTGAGGCCAGCTCTTCCCCGGGGGTCCCCATCAAGTCATGACAGATGAACCCCAGAGTGGGAGGCAGAGCATGAGTTCCGGGGACACGAAGGACATGGGTCAAGGTCAAGTGGGGCTCTGGACTTCGTCTTGGGGGCACAAAGGGACCTCTGCTCTGGGCCTCGGGAGGTCGCATGCCAGCCCCCACAGGAAAACAAGGGGGCGTGTCTGCCCCGGGCCTGCTCTCCCGCTCCTAGCCATGCTTGGGCAATGGGGACCTCGGTTTTGTCACCTGAGCAGAGTTCCCAAACCCATACCCTGTACTTCCAGCTTCTTGCGCCCTAGAACCAAGCAGCAGCCACGTGCCTGGGGGGTAGAGTCAGGGGCAGCAAGGGCCGAACATCCACGTCCTGAACAGGAAGCTCCTGAGCCCCTGGGCATGGGTGGAGTAGCAACAGAAGGGGACGGGGCTGGGTGGCTCCCCCTACATGGCCACATCCTGTGAGGAGACTAAGGACACGAGGAATTCTAAATTTGAACCTGATGCCCCAGATCTTTAAGAAAATGTTTTTGTCAAGGGAAGAAACGACGTTTTATTAGTTTCTTGAACTGATTTATAGCTTCCAAGTTAGCCCCCCGCTGGACGCGGTGGCTCACGCCTGCAATCCCAGCACTTTAGGAGGCCGAGGCGGGCGGATCACAAGGTAAAGAGATCGAGAGCATCCAATATGGTGAAACCCCGTCTCTACTGAAAACACAAAAATGAGCTGGGCGTGCTGGCGCGCGCCTGTCATCCCAGGTACTCGGAAGGCTGAGGCATGAGAATCGCTTGAACCCGGGAGGCGGAGGTTGCAGTGAGCGGAGATCGCGCCGTGGCACTCCAGCCTGGCGACGGAGCGAGACTCCCTCTGAA
Organism: Saimiri boliviensis; assembly: GCF_048565385.1. Lineage (NCBI taxonomy): Eukaryota > Metazoa > Chordata > Mammalia > Primates > Cebidae > Saimiri > Saimiri boliviensis. The sequence continues at coordinate 92,121,179 of NC_133463.1, read as the reverse complement.
AAACAGAGGCAGACGCAGGCCCCCATCCCCATGCCTGCTATTGGCCGGCTCTCGGCTGCCGAGACTGGCCTGCCGCCCTGTGTTTCAGGAGGGTACGCGTCCGCGGCCGGACCGCGGGGGGCCGGTGAGGAGCCGGGGCTCGGGAGATGGCCCCAGGGGGACCCGCGTCGTTGCTGCTGCTGCTTCTGTTGTTGCCGCCGCCGCCGCTGCCCGGGCTCCCGTCCCGCGCCGCCGGCTGCCCGGTCGCCTGCCGCTGCTACAGCGCGACGGTGGAGTGTGGCGCCCTGCGGCTGCGAGTCGTCCCGCTGGGAATCCCGCCAGGGACGCAGGTGGGCACCGTGTGAGGCTGCTGGAGGATGGGGTGCCCCAGGGGAGAGGAAGACCCCCGCGGCGGAGTAAGCGCCTCCTCTCTCCTCCGCTCGCAGACGCTGTTCCTGCAGGACAACAACATCGCGCGCCTGGAGCCCGGAGCCCTGGCGCCGCTGTCCGCCCTGCGCCGGCTCTACCTGCACAACAACAGCCTGCGCGCCCTGGAGGCCGGCGCCTTCCGCGCGCAGCCGCGCCTGCTCGAGCTGGCCCTCACCAGCAACCGGCTGCGCGGCTTGCGCAGCGGCGCCTTCTTAGGCCTGGCCCAGCTGCGCGTGCTCTACCTGGCGGGCAACCAGCTAGCACGACTACTGGATTTCACCTTCTTACACCTGCCGGTGAGCGCCTGGGGTCTAAAGTGGCGGGATGCTCCATTATGGCCCCTCGCCCTGCAGGGACGGAGTAGTTAGAAGAGGCAACTTAGTCTAGCTTGGTAAGAAGGGGACCTGCCCCCAACCGCGGCTTCCTTTTTTACTCACGATCTGCTGTCCCTACTTCAGCGACTGCAGGAGCTTCACCTGCAAGAAAACAGCATTGAGCTGCTGGAGGACCAGGCTCTAGCGGGGCTGTCCTCCCTAGCACTGCTGGACCTCAGCAGGAACCAGCTGGGCACCATCAGCCGAGAGGCCCTGCAGCCCCTGGCCAGTCTGCAAGTCCTGCGCCTCACAGGTACCTCCTCCCCTAAAGCATCTCTTGTGTCTACTGTCTTGGCCACGGTGGTGGCAGTAGTGGGCAGGCTCATGTGTGGAGGGGCCCTGACAGGAGGCAACCGGGCAGGTCTGGAGGGCCCCACCACCACCGGCAGCCACGGTGGAGGGCTGCGGGAATGGGCGTGCTGGGGTCACAGCTCAGGCACCCTGCCTGAGACAGAAAAGACAGGCACCCCACAGAGTGACTTGACAGAATTAAGGGCTTTGTACACCTTTCGGGTATGAGAGGGCAAGCAGACAAAAACTGGAAAGGAGAGAGACAGCTGACCAGGACTGGGGACATCCCCAGGAGAGGGCATCCAAAAACAAGGCTAAGAGGATTTGCAAGGTTTCAGTGTTGGTGAGATGTCCATGTGGATCCTCAGGTTCCCAAAAACTGTGGGACTTGTTTCATAAAGACTTCGGGAGCAGGTGCTTTCTCAGAGACCAGCGGAGAAGTGATCTGTGATAGGCATCACAGAGCTTAATGGGGGAGGAGGGTGGAGGGCCTGGCGCCACCGCCAGGAGCTTGGGGTCAAGGAAAGGGTGGCAGTTGCCATAGATTCCCGTGTGATAAGGCTGTAGGAGGTGGAAAAGAGGCCCCGTCCTGGCCTGCAGAACCCCAACTGCACAGGCTGTGTTCTAGCACTACCTCCAAGCCACCTGCCTGATGCTGCTCTCCCACAGAGAACCCATGGCGTTGTGACTGCGCCCTGCACTGGCTGGGTGCTTGGATCAAGGAGGGTGGCCAGCGGCTGCTCAGCTCCAGGGACAGGAAGATCATGTGTGCAGAGCCGCCGCGCCTGGCGCTCCAGAGTCTCCTGGATATATCCCACAGCAGCCTCATCTGCATTCCGCCCTCGGTGCACGTGCAGCCGCTGGAGCTCACGGCTAACCTGGGTGAGGACCTGCGGGTTGCCTGCCAAGCCTCCGGCTACCCGCAGCCCTTGGTGACCTGGAGAAAGGTGCCCCAGCCACGCGAGGGCCGGCCACGAGCCCAGGCCCAGCTAGAAGGCGGGGCGCCGGTGCTGGGCGGGCACTCGGCATCCGACACGGGCAGCGGCATGCTCTTCCTCAGCAACATCACGCTGGCGCACGCTGGCAAGTACGAGTGCGAGGCTTCCAACGCCGGCGGCGCCGCCCGCGTGCCCTTCCGGCTCCTGGTCAACGCGTCCCGGCAGCAGCCACAGCAGCCCGCGCAACCGCCGCTCCCGGCCGCCCGGCCCGCCGGCCGCGAGCCCCGGCCCGTGGCGGGCAGCATGGCCTTCCGCGCCCTGGGCCTGGCTACGCAGACGGCCATCGCGGCGGCCATCGCGCTGCTGGCGCTCACGGCGGTGCTCCTAGCCGCCATGATCTGTCGCCGGCGCCGCAGGCGGAAAAAGGCGCGGGGGCCGCCAGGGGAGGGCGCGCTGTTCGTCAACGACTACTTGGACGGCCCCTGCACGTTCGCGCAGCTCGAGGAGCTCCGCGACGAGCGCGGCCACGAGATGTTCGTCATCAACCGTTCCAAGCCCCTCTTCGCCGAAGTCCCAGCGGAGGCGCCCGCGGACTGCGACCCGGCAGAGGGGGCGACGCCGGGACTCCGCGTGCCCCCGCCGGTTGCCTACGAGATCCACTGCTAGGTCCGCGGGCGCGCGCGGATGACGTGGCCGCCGGGGATTGGCCGGCGCCGCCTCGCGCATGCTCCGTCAGTAAAGGTGGAAGCCGCGCACTGTGCGCCGAGCCGTGTGTGGGGCGCGGGGCACCCAGGCCGGGAGCGTTGCACTTGGGAATCCTGGGGTAGCAATGGAAGGTGGCCAGCTAGGCCCCGGCGCCTCACTTGAAGCTCTTCCGAAAAGACATCACCCCCAACCTCCGGTTCTGCAGGAGGCAGCTCACTAGCCCCGGCCGACCACAGTTAAGATCTTGGGCCTCCAGCAGGTGGGGAAGAGCAAGCACTGGCAGGCAGTGCCAATGGCGCTGCCCCGCAAAAGGCGGAACGACAGGCTGGAGGCAGTTGTGGCCCAGTGGCCATGCTGGGGGCGACAGCAGACATAAGGATAAGGGTGACCAACTTGGACATAAAAAAACAGCCACAAATTAAAAGTTCCAGGCACACTTGCACCTTGATGATTCCCTCCAGCCCAAGGCCATCCCAATGGGGTGGCTGGGTGGCAGGGCAGGGAACACATAAGAGGCCTGAGTGCCTGGGGACCCCAGCCTCCCTGAAGCAGGCCCCTTTCCAACTTCAACCCCAGAACACTGAGCTCTCCATAAGGGGATGGGAAAGGCCCCGAGAGACCATCATCTCTCTCAACCCACAACAGGGATCCCAAAGCATTTGCACAAAGGATCAGGACTCCAGAGGGCAGCCAAACTGAGCAGGGTGATGCAGCCCTGACACCCAACCCTCGGGCCCACAGACAATCAGCCAATTATGGAGCAAGTGCAGGGCAAATCGCATGGGGCACCGCAGAAAGCAGGGGGGACTCAACGTGTGCCCAGAAGCAAGGTGGACCCAGCAGGAAACCAGAAACAAGTGCTTTTGTGACAGGCCTCCAGGGCGGGGTCCCAGAAGGGACCTGCCTACTCAAGGAGACTGCAGAACGGCCTGTGTCTCACCCAGAGCTACTTCATCATAGGCTGAAGTAGTCCGCAGCCAGTCGCCCGTAGATGTCCGTAGTCCAGAGCACATGGGCACGGCCCGAGGCTAGAAGCAGTTGGTGCAACTCTGCCTCTACACGGGCAAACTTCTCCTCATTAATGGAGGCCTCCAGCAGGACAGAGGCAGGTGGCGGCCAGGGCAAGCCCTCATAGCAGTCCACAGGGAAGGGGTGCACCACAGTACGCAGCTCAGCCTGCACTGCTGAGTCCCGCAGCAGCTCCTTGAGGCCGGCCATGGACAGTGGGTTGCCATAGAGGCCAAGGTAGCGGAGACTGGCGCATCGAGTAAGAATGGGTAGTGTGGCCAACAGCTGGGTATCTGCGAGCTGGCACTCAGTCAGCTCCAGGTGTAGCAGTGTGGCCGCTGATGCCTGCAGCAGACCCTGGAAGGGTGCCAGCTGGCTGCCAGACAGGTCGTTGCCACTCAGGTCCAACTTCTTGAGGTGAGCAGCATGGGGGCTCCGTGCCAAGAAGCGCAGGTCCTCAGGCAGCAGAGCACAGAAGGCCAACTCCAAGCTCTCCAGGGGACTCTGCAGGGTGCTACAGGGGACACAGAGGTCACAGACAGGCAGAGGTGGGGAGGGTGCCTACTGAAGGGAGGGGCAGGGCAGTGGTGGGGCCCGCTCACCTGAGCAGCTGGTCCAGCCTCCCAGAAAGGAGTGAGGAGCCCATGCTGAGCTCTCGCAGACAGGTAAAGCGGCCCATCTGGGCTAGGAAGTAGCGGAAGTTGTCCTCGCCATCCACGGAGGGCTGCCTTGAGTCCCCATGCACGTAGTGGAGCCTCAGGCTGGCGAGGTGCTGGAAGCGGGCCACGTGTGGGATGATCACAGACAGGCCACGCAGGCCCAGGTTGTTGAAGCGCAGGTCCACGCGACGCAGGCAGCCCGCATCCAGAAGCTGCAGCAGCGCCACGGTGTTGCGCATCGGCAGGTCCTCGGCTCGCAGGTCCCGGCAGCAGAGCCGCAGCGGGCTGCCCACGCTGCTTCGGAGCGCCTCGCGCAGGAACGCATAGGACGCCCGGTTTACCCGAAGGTCCACACGCACCTCCACTGGGACAGGGGCCGGGCCCGGCTCCGTGGCCCCACCCTGCTGCTGGGCGATGCATGTGCGGGCGACGGCAGCAGTACAGTCCCACATGCTCATGGTGCCAGGGTCCTGTTCCACACCATCATCCAAGAGGCCTGTCATGTCCAGCACCCGCAGCGCATGCTTCCTGGGAGTAGGAACGGTCTGAGGAAGGGGTCAAGGGCAGGGCCCATACATACCCCCTCCCAGCTACCATGGGACAGGAGCGACGTGCCTGCTCCTGCGTGAGCTCTTGCTAACTTTACGACCCAAACCTAGACCCTCCTACAGTGGCCCACTTACATACCCCTGGCCTGACGACCCTTCAGGTAAGTCCATACCTGCAGAGGGGCTGTGTGCTGGCCCCAGGCTCTGGGGTGTGGAGCCGGGCAGTCAGCCCCAGGATCACGGCCTGCATGCTCTCAGTGCTAGGCCGCTCCTGCAGGAGGGCACGGCTGCAGTGGGCACACTCCTGTAGCAGCTGCTGGAAACTGAGCAGCGGGAAGGGCCACGTGTGCACCAGCTCGCGCAGTACTACCGTCTTCTTGTCCATGAAGGCCACCTTGAACAGCAGGGGGAAGAGTTCGCGTGGCAGTAGGGGCAGGGCCTGGCAGGCAGCTGGCTGGCACTGCAGCACCTGCCGCGTGCTCAAGAACACAAGCGTGTGCATGGCGCTGGGCCAGGCAGGCAGCCACCTGCAGGAGAGGGACTTCAGCAGGGAGGAGAGACCCTAGGCCACTACCAAGCCACACACAGTTGGTAGGAAAGCCCAGCATAGTGCCTGGAACAAAGTCAGCAGTTAGCAGAGAACCACCTATTGGAAAGCACCTATTAGATGCCTAGCTCTGGGCTGGGTGCAGTGGACTAGCAAACAAGGACACAGCTCAGCCCCAGCCCTCCAGAAGCACAGGACCTCTTCAAGAAAACCAAGCATCAAGCAACGTGGCGTCTTTGACAACTCACTTGCTTGGGTGTGCTTCTGACAGATGACTGCTGCCTTGCAGGACCCCCCCATGGGTACTTCGGGCCTCCCAAATTACAAAGCTGCTTTGCAAAGCCTTCTTTGAAACCTGAATAAAGCCCAGACCACTCCCCACCAATCTTTGTCAGCATTAGTGTTGATTGGACACTCCAAGGGGTCAGTCACATCCCTTCCCTCCCCTCCTCACAGAGGGTCTACAGAGGGTCTGCAGGGTTACCCCTGGACTCCACAAAACACAACAAAGAACAACTGGAAGCACACACATAGGTTCGTAAGCAACAGGGCAGGCTGAAAAGACTGAGACCCAGGGAACACCGAGTCCAGATGATGTGGCCTATGAAATCCAAGCCTTCAATCTAAGATCCCCAAAATACTACTATTGTCCAGCGTGTCACCAAGCACGGAGACCCCTGACAGAAAGCAACTCTCATCTTTGGTGGCCCTTACCCCTGGTCTAGACCTCCCTCTTTCCTGGAGAGCCACTGTGGAAAGACCCAAATCTTAAGTATGTGAGATTTGGAAGGTGCAAGGCTACAGACTGTCAGGCAAAGCAAAGAAAGCTGCCTAAGCAGCATCCAAGAGGCAGAGATGCACACAAACACTACCAAAGAAACAAGGTGCCTGTGACACCGGGTGCCAGCCCTGCTGCTGACTGCAGCACCCTCAAAACTAAATCGCAGCCGTCCCCCTGTGAGATCAGAAAATGAAGGCCTACGCCTAGCCCAAGGTCAGCCTGAGTGACCAGCCAGGGAAGGGAGCTGGGGAGAAACTCTGGTCCCAGGGCCCTTGTTTCTGCCGACTTTTCCGCATACAAAGAAGTCCTTAAGGCACCGGTTCCTGAAAAGTCCCAGACGCCAACCCTCGGCCTCGCTCTGCCCGTGGACGAAATCTCGACGATCATACCTCGCTCTGACAGGACAGAGCAACCGAGCACCTGTCACGAGAGCACACGAGAGCAGCCAGCCTGGCCACCGAGGGAGGCAGGAGCCTCCGTGCGACGCCTCCGCCCCTCCCGCCGGCGGCAGGGAACGCGTTGGTCCCAGGCTGCCCGCGTTTCGCGAAGACGCCCCCGCCCGGCTCCTCAAGGCCTTGAGCCGCGGGAGGCGCCCGACGCTCCGCTCTTTCACTTCCCGGGCGGGGCCTGCTCCTCCAGGCCCGGTGCGTCTCCCACCAGGGCCTGACGCCGCTCCGACCTGCCCGGGAACTCCCAGTCCTTCGCCGCCCGCGGTGGCGCCGCCCGGGCACCCGGCCTCGGCCCGGGGCTCCCAAGCGTAGCCACGCCCTCCCTCGGCTGGGCCGCCCCGCGCGACCGGCGCCCCGCCCCTTTAGGCCAGGCCCGGCCAAGGACGCGCGCCGCCCCGCTCCGAACCCCTCTCGGCGGTCCGCGCTCACCGGTCCCGCAGCCGCAGCCACCGCCTCCGGCCCCGCCTCGATCGTCCGTCGCGTCCCGCCCGGCGCCCCGCGATGACGTCGACTCTTCCCATTGGCTGCTCGTCCAGGGCCTGGCGGATTGGCTGCCTGGGCACGAGGGCCCCGCCCCCGGCTCGCCGCGCGCCCGCATTGGCCGTCGGCCGCAGCGCGGGAGGCTGGTTGAACCGCCGGGGGCGCCGAGGCCGGGCGGGCGCGCCATGGAGCGGCTGCGGGACGTGCGGGAGCGGCTGCAGGCGTGGGAGCGCGCGTTCCGGCAGCAGCACGGGCGGCGGCCGAGCCAGGTGCGGACTGCCCAGGGACCGAGGGGCTGGGGGCGCGGCCCGCTGCTGACGCCTTCTTTTTACAGGACGACGTGAAGGCGGCGCCGGAGGAGACCCGCGGTGAGCGCGCGCGGGTCGGCGGGGCGGGGCGGCGCCGGGTCGGCGGGGGCCCAGCCCCCACCCTGACCCCGCCTCCCGCCCGCCCACGCAGCGCTCTACCGGGAATACCGGAGTCTGAAGCGGACGGTGCGTCAGTCCGGTGGCGGCGGCGGGCCCCGCAGCCCGGAGTCGCTCCCCGCGGCGGCCGAGGAGGTACCCAGGCCCCGCCACCCCAACCTCCTCCCACTTTCCCGTTTGGCGGAGTGGCGGAAGCCACGGAGTCGTGACCAGCCCTCCGTGGGGCACAGAACTTGGGAGGAGGACTGGGCAAAGTGGGGAAAGTCCGGACCTCGCTCCAGGTGTGGGAGGCGCGGCTGGGAGCGCCTCTGCGCGCACACCAGCCTGTCTCCGGCTTGTGCTCCTACTGTCTCCTGCAGGCGTCAGAGCCACACTGCTGGGGGCCCCACCTGAATCGGGCTGCGACCCAGAGTCCACAACCTACCCCGGGGCGGAGCTGCCAGGGCTCGTTCCGGGACTATGGGCAGCGACTCAAGGCCAATCTGAAAGGCACCTTGCAGGTGACGGATGGGCAGGCAGTGCGTCTATGCTAGACCCAGGGTGGCAGGGCTACCCATATCCTTTCTGTCACTCTTTCCACACAGACAGGCACAGGCTCCGAAGCCAACCAGGGCATCACTCTCCTGGGAGGGAGCTTCTGGGGATCTCCGCTCTTGACTCCCTTTCTAGTCTAGCCCAGTGCTTCTTAGCCTGCCCTACGATTGAAGGTGCGGGCTCAGGTTTCGGAGTCTACAGCAGCCTAGGGGCCTGAGTTCCTGCTGCCATTCTGTTCCTCCCCTTCCAGGCCGGCCCAGCCCTGGGCCACAGACCTTGGCCTCCAGGAAGATCCTCATCCAAGACACCCACCCCAAAGCTCCCAGGTACAGGACCTGTTCCCACCTTTGCAGAAAAAGTCAGTGATGTGTCTTCACAGTCTTCCGGGCCCTGGCCAAGGCCAGGGCGGCTCCAGCACCTTTGGGCCTCCCTGAGCCTGCGGCTGGGCTCTCTAGATCCTGGCTGGTTGCAGCGCTGTCACAGTGGGGTCCCAGACTTTTTGGGGGCCCCCAAACCCTGCAGGCCTGGCCTAGGCTCAGAGGAATCACAACTTCTGACCGCGGGTGAGTCCGCTATCCTTGGTCCTGGTGCTCGCTCCCAGGGCCCAGAGGCTTCAGCCCTCCAAGAACTCAGCATCGGTGCAGGGAGCCCCCAGCCCAGCAGCAGTCGAGGTGAGAAGCGGAGACGGAATGAGGTGCCCTGGGGGAGCCCCACACAGGTCCAGCAGCCAAGCAGCCAGGCTGGACCTCCGTTGGAGGCGGCTGAGGCTATAGCACTTGAGGAAGACTCTCCAGGGGAACCTGTCCAGGCACAGCCCCCTCAGCCCTGCAGCAGCCGGTCGACCCCCAGGTACCACAGACTCAGCCCCTCCAGTCAAGCCAGGGCAGAGAAGGCTGAGGGCATAGCCCCCTTGCACATTTTCCCCAGGCTTGCTGGCCATGACAGGGGCAATTACGTACGGCTCAACATGAAGCAGAAACGCTACGTGCGGGGCCGGGCACTCCGTGGCAGGCTCCTCCGCAAGCAGGTGAGACAGCGACAGGCTGGGACAGTGCTCCCTTCCCTTCTCTCAACCCCGGCATCTCCCATCCAGTGACACTCCTATGTGGGCCCCCCCAGGCATGGAAGCAGAAGTGGCAAAAGAAAGGGGAGTGTTCTGGCAGTGGTGATGGCACAGTCACAGTCAAGGAGTCTTGTTTCCTGAATGGGCAGTTTGATCACAGGGCACCCCAGTGTCTCCAGCCAGGTGAGATGTCTGCCCTGGGCGGGGGTCGGTCCAGACAACACTGGAGAGAGCAAGGTGCTCTTTTGGGGGACACTTCCGTCCCAAACAGAAGGCCCTTCCAGGTACCCCTGGTCCAGGCCCTACCCTGGCTCCCCTGAAGGAGGGTGGCGGGGATGAGGTTGGCTGTCAGCCCCTTCTGCTTTGGAAGAAGTAGGCCAGAGGAAGGGCACTGCTGCCAGCCTCCTTTGGGGGAAGGGAAGGTTGTGGCCAGTGGTTGTCTTGCCAGTATTGTCTTAGCCCAGACTGGAGCTCAGACTCCACTCTCTCCTGCCTGACCCCAGCAAGTGAGGAAGACGCAGACCCCGCTGGGCCTGGGCCACTGGTGCCTGAGCCCGAGGTGCCTGAGCCTGAGGTGCCTGAGCCACTGGAGGTGCCTGAGCCCGAGGTGCCTGGCCTGGCCCCCGCCGTGCCGCCACTCTACTCCCCAGAGCCCTCAGGGCAGGTGGCAGGTGAGCAGTCGGCTTCTGGCCCAGAGCCTTTACCAAGGGCTTGAGGCAATTCCATCTTGCTAATCAATAGCTGTGTCTGCAGAGACGCCAGCTGAGGTGTTCCATGCCCTGGAGCAGCTGGGGCACCGAGCCTTCCGCCCCGGGCAGGAGCGTGCAGTCATGCGGATCCTCTCTGGTACGCACAGCTGCCAGGGCTGAGGCCGGGCTGAGGCCAGGCTGCAGAGCCTTGCCACTAACTCCTGCCCCACCTAGGCATCTCCACGCTGCTGGTGCTGTCCACGGGTGCCGGCAAGTCCCTGTGCTACCAGCTCCCGGCGCTGCTCTACGCCCGGCGCAGCCCCTGCCTCACACTGGTCGTCTCTCCCCTGCTGTCACTCATGGACGACCAGGTGTGCACACAGGGTCTTGGGCACACATACACAGCTGAGGACAAGCACTTGTGACTCCCAAAGGCAACTGCTGCTTGTCTCCAAACCACTCCCTCCCCCGGGAGCTTCAAGGAGTCTGTGGCTGCAGTCCCAGTCCTGGCAGCAGGTTGAGGCAGCCCAGCTCCACCAGCACCACGGCCACCCCCACGGGAGCTGTGCTGGGAAGGGAGCCATCCCTTGGGCCAGGGCCCACAGGTGGCTCTGAACCCTTGTCCCTAGGACCCGGGGGTTGGTTCTCCTCTCTCCAGAGGGCTTAGGATGGAGGTAGCAGCAGCTGTTGGGTTAGAATCTCTGGGATGACTTGGGGAAGGGCGAGGACCGGGCTGGCCTCTGATGGCCTTTGCTCCTGGATCTGCAGGTGTCTGGCCTGCCCTCCTGTCTCAAGGCAGCCTGCATCCACTCAGGCATGACCAGGAAGCAACGGGAGTCTGTCCTAAAGAAGGTGGGGGCCTCATGGGCCTAGGGGTGAGGGAGGCAGCGGGCGGGCACCTGGGCTGTGCCGCTGATCCTGCTGCTTTCAGGTTCAGGCAGGCCAGGTACACGTGCTGCTGCTGACCCCCGAGGCGCTGGTGGGAGCCGGGGGTCTTCCTCCAGCCACGCAGCTGCCTCCAGTGGCTTTTGCCTGCATCGATGAAGTCCACTGCCTCTCCCAGTGGTCCCACAACTTCCGGCCCTGCTACCTGCGTGTCTGTAAGGTGAGCTGTGTGTGAAGTGGGGTGGGCGGCTAGGACCAGGTAGGCTGGGCGGCCTCACACCACCATGGCCTCTGGTACAGGTGCTTCGGGAGCGCATGGGCGTGCATTGCTTCCTAGGCCTCACAGCCACAGCCACACGCCGCACAGCCCGTGACGTGGCCCAGCACCTGGCTGTGGCCGAAGAGCCTGGCCTCCGTGGGCCAGCCCCAGTTCCCGCTAACCTGCACCTTTCCGTGTCCATGGACAGGGACACAGACCAGGTGGGTGTGCGTGCTTTGGGGACCCCACAGGGCCCCAGCTTCCAACTACGCACACTGATCACTCCCCGACTCCTGTACCCGTGCTGACCACTTCTCACTTCTGAATGCCCACTCTGACTACTTCTTGTCAGGCTCTGTTGACATTGCTGCAAGGCGGACGCTTTCGAAACCTGGATTCCATCATCATTTATTGCAACCGTCGGGAGGACACAGAGCGGGTTGCTGCACTTCTCCGAACCTGCCTGCATCCGGCCCAGGGCCCAGGGCCTAAAGGTGAGGCATGGACAGGACTGGTGCCCCCATGGACCCACCTTGAGCACATATGCCCCATCCCACTGACTATATCTGCTTGTGTTCCTTAAAGGTGGTGCCCCCAAAACCATGGCCGAGGCCTACCACGCAGGCATGTGCAGCCGGGAGCGGCAGCGAGTACAAAGGGCCTTCATGCAGGGCCAGCTGCGCGTGGTGGTGGCCACAGTGGCCTTCGGGATGGGGCTGGACCGGCCGGACGTGCGGGCTGTGTTGCATCTGGGGCTGCCCCCAAGCTTTGAGAGCTACGTGCAGGCTGTGGGACGGGCCGGGCGTGACGGGCAGCCTGCCCACTGCCACCTCTTCCTGCAGCCGCAGGTGGGCATCCCCGCAACCGGCAGTGTTCAGGCCCCCTAGCGCTCTGCCCCACCTTCCAGCGTTCAGGCCCCCGGCGCTCTGTCCCACCCTCGTGACTGTTGCGCTCCAGGGTGAAGACCTACGAGAGCTGCGCAGACACGTGCACGCTGCCGGCACCGACTTCTGGGCTGTGAAGAGGCTGGTGCAGCGCATATTCCCACCCTGCACCTGCGCCAGGCTGCCCCCAGAGCAGGAGGGGGCTGGGGGTGGGGAGACGCCTGTGGCTGGGTCCCCCGCTCAGGAGGTGGAGCAGCTTGGTGGCCGCCAAGCGGCCCCAGGACCGAGAAGGTCCTGTGTGGGCCACGAACGGGCACTCCCAGTGCAGCCGACTGTGCAGGCCCTGGACATGCCAGAGGAGGGTGAGGAACCCAGGGTAAACCACGGGGGTGTGGATGGGCTGGCCCTGCGCCCCCTGAGCCCTGCTCTGCCCCCAGCCATCGAGACTTTGCTGTGCTACCTGGAGTTGCACCCACAGCACTGGCTGGAGCTGCTGGCGACCACCTATAGCCATTGCCATCTGCACTGCTCTGGCGGCCCTGCCCAGCTCCAGGCCCTGGCCCACAGGTGAGACGCCCTGCCTTGAGCAGGGGTGAGGTTGGAGTCAGGGCTGCTGGCCACATGTTCCTTTGTCTTCGGCACAGGTGTCCCCCTTTGGCTGTGTGCTTGGCCCAGCGGCTGCCTGAGGACCCAGGGCAAGGCAGCAGCTCGGTGGAGTTTGACATGGTCGAGCTGGTGGACTCCATGGGCTGGGAGCTGGCCTGTGTGCGGCGGGCTCTCTGCCAGCTGCAGTGGGACCATGAGCCCCAGACAGGTACAGCGCTCCCCACCCCTCCCCACCCCGCCCCAGGTGCTGCCTGCCTGCCTCTGACATGCTTTCCGGCAGGTATGTGGCAGAGCACAGGGGTGCGTGTGGAGTTCAGGGAGCTGGCCTTCCACCTTCGCAGCCCAGGTGACCTGACCGCGGAGGAGAAGGACCAGATCTGTGACTTCCTGTATGGCCGTGTACAGGCCCGGGAGCACCAGGCCTTGGCCCGTCTGCACAGAACCTTCCAGGCCTTTCGCAGGTTGGGAGGAGGTGGGCAGGGCCTGGGACCATCCACTCCTGCCATGGCCCGTTGTAACAGGCTCTCCTCCACAGCGTAGCCTTCCCCAGCTGTGGGCCCTGCCTGGAGCAGCCGGATGAGGAGCGCAGCACCAGGCTCAAGGAGTTGCTCAGCCGCTACTTTGAGGAAGTGGAAGAGGAAGCACAGGGTCCCGGGGGCGTGGGGGACACACACGGTCCCGAGCCAGGGCAGGCCAGGGTGAGTGCCGTGAGGCCAGGCAGGGACGTGCAGACAAACCAGAGCTGCAAGTTCCCTGGGCCACGTGGGCTTGCTGTGTGGACACGGTGCCACAGGAGCTCAGAGGAAGCCCGAGTTGCCTGTCCACGCACAGCTCCAGGATTGGGAGGACCAGGTCCGCCGTGACATCCGCCAGCTCCTATCCCTGAGGCCAGAGGAGAAGTTCTCGGGCAGGGCTGTGGCCCGCATCTTCCACGGCATCGGTGAGGGCTTGGGGGCTCTACCTGATAACAGGCCAGGGGCGGGGGCCACGGCCAGGGCCAGGACGATCCTCATGACTGTGTCTCGGCTCCACCGCAGGAAGTCCCTGCTACCCGGCCCAGGTGTTCGGGCAGGACCGCCGCTTCTGGAGAAAATACCTGCACCTGAGCTTCCACGCCCTGGTGCGCCTGGCCACGGAAGAGCTGCTGCAGGTGGGCCGCTGACTGCACCGTGTGGAGCATGTGGGGCAGAGCTGGGATTGTCATCGGCAAGGACGATGACAAGCCCTGGGCAAAACCTGCCACAGGGTGTGGGACGAGGAGGCTCAACAAGCAGAATTAAAAGTGCTTACCTTTTTCTTTTGATGGAGTCTTGCTCTGTCGCCCAGGCTGAGTGCAGTGGTGTGATCTCGGCTCACTGCAGCCTTGGCCTCCAAGGTGTTGGTTCAAGCAGTTCTCCTACCTCAGCCTCGAAAGCAGCTGGGATTACAGGCACAAGCCACCACACCCAGCTGCTTACGTTGTCTTACGGGCCCTCCTGTCCGATGAGGCAGCCCCCACAGCCTGGGGACACGCACGTTACATATTCCAGGCAGAGACACATCTGGTTCACAAGCACGTGGCTTTATTGAGCTGTCCAGCCGCCCAGCTCAGAGCAAGGTGCTGGGTGCTAGACCCAGATACACAAGGGGCAGGGCAGAGAGGATGAGCAGGAGGATGAAGCAGGGATGTGGCCCTAGCCCATCGGCCAGGGCTCCAGCCAGAGCACCCAGCAGCAGCTTCCCCAGCAGCTCCAGAGTGGCCAGCAGGCTGTAATGTGTGGCCTGAGGGTGTGGAGGTCAGAGTCAGGCTCACACACCCGCCAGTTGCAGTCCCTGTGTCCCTGCTGCCTGTGCTCACCTGCAGGGCCCTGGGGGCCAGCTGGCTGCAGCGCATCATCCCAGTGAAGGTGGCTGTGGTGACCAGGCCTCCCAAGAAGTGCTGCAGACATAGGCTCAGCAAGGCTGCCCCTGGAAGAGCAGAGGTCAGCAGTGCCCCAGGCTCCTGGCCCCTCTCTTCCTCCCTCCCCAAGACCAGCCACTCACCTCTCAAGATTGTGCCAGGACCCAAGCTGGCACCCAGGGCATCCAGGTGGAAGAGCAAGGCAGTCTGGCAGGCCAAACCCCCGAGGCGGAGCCGCAACACCGACTTCAACAGAGGCAGCAGCTCCCTAGGGTGGGGGTGAGGAAATTGGGTACTTTAGGGGATCCGAGCAGATTGGATACAAGTAGGTGGGTGGGGCACACTGGGGAGGGCTCACCAGTGCTTGGCCAGCAATGTCCCACCCAGGGAGGAGCCAGCGATGGAGCACACCATGGCACCCACACCATTCCACAGTCCCAGCTCGGGGGCAGAAACGCCGCGGTCCAACAGGAGAAGCGGAAACAGGCTGCTGGCACCCTGCTCGCCTGGGGCAGGGAGGTGGGCCGTGAAGGGGGGGGGTCCCATAGCTACCTCTCCTCCCCACTAGGGCCTCGGGCCTGCCCTGCCCTCAGTGTTCCTGAGCTGCAGGTGCTGGAGAAGTGGAGCAGCCCCAGAGAGCCCTCAGGGCTGTGGCCAGAGCTGGGGGAGGACACGACGCAAGGCCCAGCTGTAGAGCCCCCATGTCAGGGCCAGGTCGAACAGGTCATACCCCAGAAAGAGGGTGGCCCTGCAGTGGGTTGCAAGCCCCCGGGGACACGCCTCCGCTGTTACCCGGCTCGAGGCCTCACTCACCCAGCTTGTAGGTGAGCACGAAGCCTGCAGTCCACACGGTCCCCGGCACGGCCAGCACGTCCCGCAGAAGGCGCACCGTGTGGGGACGCCGCTCCGAGGGGGGCGGCCGTGGGAGCCGCCGCAGGGCCGGTGCAGCCCAGGCCAGGGCCGCGGCCACCCAGTAGGCGGCAGCCAGGAGCAGGAAGAGCCGCGTCCACGACAGGGTGGGCAGGAGCGCCAGCAGCGCTCCCCCGGCCAGCGCGGCGCCCAGCTTGTACGCGACCACCTGCACGGTGCTGCCCGGCCCCAGCTCCGCCGGCTCAAGCAGCTGCACGGCCAGCGCGTCCAGGGCCACGTCCTGCACGGCGGCTCCCAGGTGCAGCAGCAGCAGCAGCCCCGCCACGGCGGCGGGCAGCCCGGCCCGGCCGGCTCCGGGCGGGGGCAGCCCGGCCAGCAGCCCGCACACCAGCCCCAGGCCCGCCGTGCTGCGCGTCAGCCAGGCCCTCGCCGAGCCCCGCGCGTCCACCAGCGGGGCCCACGCCAGCTTGAGCAGCCACGGAGCGTACAGGGCCTTGGCCAGCCCCACGCGCGTCAGCGAGAAGCCGCGGGCGCGCAGCAGCAGGGGCAGGAGGCCGGACTGGAGCCCGTAGGGCAGGCCCTGCACCAAGTAGAGGCCGGCCAGCGGCAGCAGCTTCCCGCGCATGGCGGCTCGGGCCGGCGGCGAGGCCGGGAGGTCGAGTTCCAGGTGGGGTCCCGCAAGGCGAGGTCCCCTCCGCGTGGGGTCAGGGGCTACGCCCCGGCATGGCTTTGGTTCTGGGACCGGGCGGAGTCAGCGTCGGACGGGCAGGCTGGGGTCTGGACACGTGCTCTCACGCCTCGGGAGTATCCACACCCCGGAACCGAACCCGGAACCAAACGGGGACGAGCGGCCCGGACACTGGCAGCCGGCGGCTCCCGGCATGCTCTGCGCGGCCTCCGGTGAAGGGGGCGGGGCCCCTGCCTCCCGGGGCTCCCAGCATGCTCTGCGCGGCCTCCGGTGAAGGGGGCGGGGCCCCTGCCTCCCGGCATGCTCTGCGCGGTCTCCGGTGAAGGGGGCGGGGCCCCTGCCTCCCGGGGCTCCCGGCATGCTCTGCGCGGCTGCAGGTAAACGGGGCGGGGACGCTGCCCCCCATGGCCCTCTGCCCGCGCCGCGCACCGCCGGCCGGGCAGGACTCTCAGCAGCTTCTCGGCCCCTTGGAGCCGCAAAGCGGAGTACGGGTCACACGGTGCGCGGACTCGGCGTCGCCGGAGTCCGGCGGCCACCAGCTGGGCCGGAAGGTCGGGCGGGCCAGAGCGTCGGCTCGCGGGCGCCCCCGGTGGCCAGTCCGGGTTCGGGCCCGCGGCCGCCCCGCCACGTGCGCGCCCCCACCGAGGTGCTGCGCGAGTGAGAGGCCCAGAGAGGGAAGCTGCAGAGCTGGGCCGGCCTCGCGCGTAAGAAGCGGCCTGCACCGCGGCCGGCCCTAATCCCTC
This sequence comes from Saimiri boliviensis, assembly GCF_048565385.1. Classification (NCBI taxonomy): domain Eukaryota; kingdom Metazoa; phylum Chordata; class Mammalia; order Primates; family Cebidae; genus Saimiri; species Saimiri boliviensis. Next base: position 92,104,466 of record NC_133463.1, on the reverse strand, counting down.
CCGGGAAGCTCGGATCCGCGCCAGGCGTGCGTCCTTCCTGGTGTCTGACCTGGAGTCTGGCTGCTGCAGGGCCCAGCCTCCCTTTTCCAGCCGCCCGCACGAAGGCGTCCGCTTAAGGGTTCCACCGGCTTCCACTCGTTACTTCTGAAACCAGACCCCCACCTTGCTGTGTCTGTGGCTTCAGCCCCTCTCTAAGGCGGTCACAGAGGCATGGAAGGCAGGAGGGCAGCGTGAAAGGTCAGCCCAGGACACGGCCAGCCACTGCCCGTGTCGCCCTTCAGTGTCTGATAACAGGACTAGGAGCGCCCTGCCTGACACGAGCCCGCCCTGCAGAGGGAGGGGCCCACCTGCCTGTTCCCTGCCCAGAGCTGTGCCCTCTGGGGCTCCCAAGGCCCACATGAGGCTGTGAAGTGTGGCCTGTGGTAAAAACCATCTCCAGAATGAACAACAATGGCCCTTGGCCAGTCCTATCTTCAAGTCTGTGAGTCTCTAAAGCCAGCCCCGTCCTTGGGTGACGTGAGGGCACTGAACCCAATGCACTTTTCCAGCTGCTGCGGCCTCTGAGGGGGTTTCTTAACAGCTCAGCAGATTCATAGGGCCCAGGTGTTCTCATCTATCAAATGGGGACTATCATACTTACCTCAAAAGACCGTCAGTGCAGGGTGAGTGACCTCCCCCGCAGCGTCTGCACATGGTAGGTGTTCGGCCATGCTCCCCAGGCCAGGACACAGCACTCCCCACCGCCGCCCGGCCCTGCCCCTGCCTCCTCCAGCCCCAGCCCCTACCCTGGCAGTGTCCTCTCCCTCTGCCTCCTACTCCACCCAGCCATGCCTCACACCACACAATGATACCAAGGGTGGTCTCTCTGGCCCCCAGTCAGTGGCACCACCTCTGCTGCCTCAGGTAAGAGAACCAAGACTTCTTCCCTGAGCTGTCAGTCACCCCATCCAGCCAGCGCCATGCTAGTTCAGCATTTCCCTGTGCCCCAGGGAAGACAGGACTGCAGGGGAAAGGGAGCCAGGAAGGAGACAGCTCTCTGCGCTTTCCTCAGGAAAGGCTGTGTTTCCTCGGGTGGGCCCTGTCCCCACCCCAGTAGCTCTGGGGGCTTCCACAAAGGCGTGCAGGGCCTGGCTTTTCTCACACTCCGGACTCTCAGCCCATTTCTGTGTGATCGTGACAGGCTCTGCCCCACAACCAGAGGCAGCGGGGAAGACCCAGCCCACAGCAGTAGTTTAGTAGGAACAGGTGGGTGATAGCGGTGGAAGGCCCCTTGTCCGAAGACACCACTCGTGCCAGCTCAGGGACCCAGGCCTGCAAGAAGAGGACCACGAGCTGCCAATGCTGCCTCCCTGGAGTCAGACTAATACACAGCTTTATTAGGGACCTGCAGAGAGGCAGGGGCCCAGCCCCTGCAGGCAGCAGGAGCAAGTGCAGTGGGCTCCAAAGGCCCCCAGGGCCCTGAGCGCACACAGGGCGGCCCAGCCTGGCCCCAGCTGGGGTGCTCAGGAGTACTCGAGGGTGAACTTGGCATGGAACCTGGTCAGCTTCTCCAGCAGCAGCCGCAGCTTCTCCAAGGGGGGCAGAATGGTCATCCTGAAAGGAGTGGACAATGAGCGAAGGGCTGGGATGGTGGGACGGGCAGTGAGGGCCAGGGCTCACCGGAAGTGGTAGGTGCCTTCCCGCTGCCCAAAGCCGCTCCCAGGCACCACACAGATGCCGGTCTCCTCCAGAAGGCACAGGCAGAAGAACATGTCAGGGGCCAGGCCCAGCTCCTGGGGACAGGCAGCTGTCAGGGAGGGACACCCAGCCACCGCCGCCCACCCCGAAGGCTCTGCCCCCGCCTGACCTGAGCACGCTGCACCGCCCTCGGGGGGAGCTGCACCCGAGGGAAGGAGTACATGGCGCCCTGCACTGGGTTGCAGCTGATGCCTGGAGCCTCACTGAAGACCTGCTCGGTGAGCCTGGCCTTGGCCGCCAGCTCTGCCAGCACTGCCTGCCTCTCCTGTGGCCGCCAAGGGAGGGCCCATCAGGGCAGGGCACTTGGCATCCCCGGCCCGGCAGCCCACCCCCATTAGGTCACCTGGGCCCCCTAGCACCTGCAACTCACAGCCTGGAACTGCATGAAGGAGGGGTCAGTGGGCGCGGGTGGGCTGACCACCAGGTCCAGCAGGGCCTGGCCTGGCACCGGCGGGCACAGCCGCACGCTCATCAGCTTAAGCATCTGCTGCTGCACCGCAGGGTCCATGTTCACCACCTCCACGTAGCCGCCGCGGAACCCACACCTGCCAGGCAAGGGGCATGTCCAGGCTTGGTGGGGAGGGGTGGCCTAGCGCATGAGGTGGGTCAAGCCGTGCCACGGGAGCCCCCACCCGCCTCGCCTGCACGCACTCGCCCATGTAGCCCTTGGAGGTGGAGTGGAAGGAGGCGAGCTCCTGCTGCATGGCATAGGGTGGCCCCATCTCCATGAGCACCTTCTTGAAAGAGTGGAACTGTGAGCCCGCCGCGTACACGTTGTCCTGGTACACCTGGAAGGGCGGGAGACGTCACGGGGGCCAGCTGCTGCCCTGCTTCCCACCCCCCGTGGCGCGCACCTCGTCAGCCAGCAGAAAGAGCCGCTCTTGGAAGGCGAAGCGGATCACGGCCTCGATGCACTCACGGGTCTGCACCTGCCCTGGGGTGCGGGGGATGCAGCGGGGCTGGGTGAGCCCGGGGAGGGAACTGCCCTCCAGTGGGCAGCCAGGGGCCTGCGCGGGTGCAGGTGCGGGAGGAGCACGGCGGGGTGGGGTGAGGCGGAGAACGCACCGGTGGGGTTGCCGGGGTTGATGACACAGAGCGCACGAGGGCGGCAGTGGTCACGCGCCTGGCACAGGGCGCGGTGAAGCTCGGCCACGTCCAGCGCCCAGGCGCGCTCCTCCTCCAGGTAGTAATCCACCTGCACCGCGCCCAGCTCTGCCAGCGTGGCCGAGTAGAGCGGGTACTGCGGGATGGGGATGAGCACGCCCGTGCGCGTGTGGCCCTCACCAGCCACCAGCAGCTTCAGGACCGTCTGCAGGGAGGAGGGGAAGGAGAGGAAAGCAGGTTGGCGGGGCCTAGGGCTGCACCCATCCCTCACCCTGGTGCCCCGTCTGTAGTGTCAGGCATGTCTTTCTGCCCAGGTCCGGCCTACCACGATGGCGTCGCTGGCCCCTGTGGACAGGAAGACGTTGTTGGGATCAGCAGGGATGCCTCCGTCTCGCCTCTCAATGTACTGCGCCACGTCCTCCCGGATCAGCTGGATGCCAGAGCTGATGCTGTAGGCCCCTGAACCCAGGGGCGGAGCAGGATGGGAGGCACAGGTGAGGTTCTCTGCAGCCAGGCCAGGCACGGTGGCTCATGCCTGTCATCCCAACATTTTGGAAGGCCGAGGCGGGCAGACCACGAGGTCAGGAGATCAAGACCATCCTGGCCAACATGGCGAAACCCCATCTCTACTAAAAATACAAAAACTAGCTGGGTGTGGTGGGGCGTGCCTGCAACTCCAGCTACTCAGGAGGCTGAGGCAGGAGAATCGCTTGAACCAGGGAGTTGGAGGTTGCAGTGAGCTGAGATCGCACCACTGCACTGCAGCCTAGGGACAGAGTGAGACTCCTCTTCCTCATAAAAAAGAGTTCTCCTCAGCCCTCCCAAGGGACTTCCCTCCTCCAGTGGGCACATCTGCCCTCTGCTTCCTCTGGCCCTGGCTCTCACCCAGGCTGTGGCCCCCGCATGCCTGCAGGATGCGCTCCGCTCTTCTCTTGGCATCATCAGGGAAGTTGGGGCTGTTCAGAAGATCAGGGTTGACACAGAGGGCCAGGACCTGGGAAGACAGGGTGCTGAGGCAGGGGTGCATAGGCAGGCGGGGCGGAGGGTGGTGTCGGGCAATGCAGGAGCCTCACCTGGCGCAGGAAGGTGATGGGCCTCTGCCCCATAGCCTGTGCATCTCCGATGTTGGCACGGATGACCTCGGTGAAAGGCTTCTTCACACCCTGGGAGGAGAGGGGACGGGAGCAGGCAGGGAGGCTGTGCCTTCCTAACCCCTCAGCCCTGGTCCCATGTGTCAGTGGGGCTGGGCCAACCCGCCACCAGTGTGACCTGGAGGGCAGCAAGGGGGCCTGGGCCGTACCTGGCGCAGTTCCTGCTCCAGCTCCAAGGCTCGCTGCACTATGGGGCCACGCACTGCATACTCCACCTTCCGCACTCTCGGGTTCATGCTGTTCAGCGTCAGCACCTTCTCCCGAAGCCCATTCCCTGCCACCTGGCTCTGGTCAACTGTGCTTGAGGCCATGACTCTACCCAGACCAGGAGGGAAGGCAGCTCAGGCGGTGGCAGGACCAGAAGTGGGAATGGGGACACCTGGGTCTGGCTCAGCAGGCCAGGGCTGGGAGGGGCAGCCGTAGCAGGGGGACTCTGGACAAGAGGGCACCCTCTTCACCGCAGCTGGCCCCACTGGTAGGGACAGGAAGGGCTGAAGGAGCTGGGGACCGTTGGGCCCCGCCCCACCCGTCTGGGCACAGCTCTGCCCCAGGGAGGCAGAGGCAGTGGGTGAGGCGGCAGGCGGGGCTTGGGGCGAGGCCCAGTGCCTGCTCAGTGTCCCCACAGAGGGAGAGCAGGAGATCCACATGGGGGGTAGGTACAGACGTCAGTCCGGACAGCTCTGAGGGACGAGGCATGGGGGGAGGGGAGAAGGCAGAGTGCCTGGGTTGCTCGGGGGGTGAAGTGGGTGCCTGGCAGCCCTAAGGGGCTGGCAGAGCTGGAAAGGAGGGACCCCCAAGGCAAGACTGGAACCTGGGCTGCTGGGATTTACCCTAGCAGGACTCGGCTGAGGCCAAGCCCTCGTGGCACCCGAATCTGCTTCGGCCTGCAGACCTGTCTCCTAGTAACTGAGCCAGACCTCGGGAATCCAAGGGGTGCTGGGGGGAGGGGAGGGGTGTTCGGGCTCTGGGTTCCATGTGGCCCCTGCAGGGCTGGTAGCCATGGCCCAGGGGCAGCAAGAGCTGTATCTGGACCTTAGTCCCTGATGAGCACTGTGAGGGGCTGGAGCCAGGCAGTCTAGCCCTGGGCCCTGTGACACCTCACACCGTGGCTGCTGTCATGCCCTTTTGCCAGGCACCAGCCTAGGGTTGCCCTTGGGACACACCCCAGGCTAGAGGTGACCTGAGTTCTCCGTCCCTCTTGTTCCCAATTGGAGGAGAGAGTAGGAAGCAAGCTGTGATAGGCCGCCAGAGCCCCACCTCCACAGGCCTACAGAGCTGAAAGGCCACGCTCAATGCTGGCCCACCCCAGCGGCCCACCGTGAAACCTGAACCACGAGGGTCAAGGGGTAGGCCCTCTGAGCAGGGCTGTGGGCAGCCGGTCAGGCCCAAGGCGGGCCTTGGCTCCTCTGATCCTGCTGGCTGGGAGAAAAGCCATAAGGAACCCTGGACAGCCAGCCCCCAGGCCTCTCACCTTGCACTTCTCTGCTCCGCTGCCACAACGGCCTCCCCGGTGCAGGCCTGGACCTCTGGCCCCCAGGCTGGAGCACAGGTTAATATGGGCCTGGCCCCAGGAAGAGCCAGCCCCTGCCCGCCCCCTGGCAGTAGAGCCCAAGTGGCAGCCCTGGTGGCAGGTGGACCTTGGGCAGCTGCCCCACCCCCCACACTAAATTTAACCAGCAGCCCTGTGGGGACGCCCTTCCAAGCAGAGATGCTCCAGGAAGGACACTGGGTGCTCGGGCCCGTGCTGAGCCAGGAGGGAGAACAGGTCAAACCCACGCCACCCAGCACTGGTGCCATGCAAAGCCACCCACCAACAGACTAGCTGGTGGTGCCCTCAGCCCTCCTGCTTGAGGCCCCTAAGGGCCCCCCTCACCCCTGACACGTTGTGCCAGCCAGCTCAGAGCCAGAGTGGCCAACTGCATGTCCCCTATGCAAGCCCAGGCGGAAGCTGGCAGCCAGGCCCCAGGATCAGGGCTGTATGCCAGGAACTGGGGACCCACAACCTCCCCCCCACCCCCCCAGGGAGCCTCTGACACAGCCTCGTGCTTGTTCTGCCCCTCTGGCTCTGACAAGAATCTTGTGGAAAACACCACCTCCCTTTCCGGGCCATGGTCCCTGGGACCGCGACCCTCCGCCCCCTTCTGCACAGACACCCTCAGCCCTGGCCACCATGGAGGCTCCTGCAAAGCACCTTGCTCCTCTCAGGAAAGCAAAGGGTTACGGAGGAGACTCCAAGAGGCTGAGCACGGGAGGGAGTGGGTGAGGTCCGGGCTTCTGGCCCGGTAGCCGTGGGCCTCACTCCCACACAGTTGGGGCTGCCACATGTCCCAGCATGGACCTACAGGCCTTGTGCTCACAGCACGGATGGCACCCCAGCCAAACAGCACAACCCACTCCCCACCGTGGGACCGTGGCCCAGCTGACACACACAACAAGGCTCCGTGGCAAACAGCCCTTTATCAAAGTCGCAGGATAAAAATAGTCTTTGCAACCAGATGTCCCCCAGGCATGTCTTCTGCCCTGAGAGGGGCCAGTGTCCTGCCCTCCTGCAGCACCGGGCCACGCACCGTGGGGAGCAGCCTCGGGCTGTGCCTGGGACGGGGCCCCTGCACGCTGAGCAACCGCCTCACATGAGCAGGCAGCATGGTCTCCTCTCCACAGGCACCTCCACCGCCGGAGCCGTGAGCTTGAGCAGGGGTGGGTCCCCGCCGGCCCTGAAGCCACAGTCAGGCTGGGGGGTCTCCGTGTCACCAGGCAGGCCAGGCTCAGTGGCCCCGGGGCCCTCGGGCCCCTCAGGCGGGGTTCGTTGCAGCTTGGCGGCAGCTCGCTGGCGCTTCAGGTCAGCCAGGGTGTGGTGGGCCTTGTTGTGGACCAGGGTGTGGGGGGTGGTGCTGTCTGGGGGGCTCAGCTGGTAAGAGACGATCCGGTCCAGTCGCTTGGAGTACAGATGCCGGGCTGGGGAGCCCCCTACTCGGCCATTGTGCGGCCTAGCCACTTCGGGGCTGTCATCCTGCGGGCAGGGGCAGTGAAGGTCCCAGAGGCCACCAGGGGCTCCTCCCCCTTCCCCGGCCTTGGGTTCAGGCTGTGTGGTCATGGAGGGTCAGAGGAGAGGTGGAGCAGCAGCTAGCCTCTGCAGGGCACCATTCCTAACAGGCAGGAGGCCCGCGCACAAGCCAAGAGAGACCCAGGGCAGAGCCAGGCCCATCGCTGCGCTGGGCAGAGCAGGGACGGGCGCTCACCTCTGGGGGCGGCGGCCCGAGCTCGGCGTCAGTCTGGCCATCATCGTTGTCTTCGGGCGGCTCCGGGCTGGTGGGTGGCGGCTGTTGCCACACGATGGCCTCCTGGGCATGCTGCTTGCGGTACAGGTCGGTTCGCTGGGTCAGGCTCACCCGCCTCACCACCTTCCTGGGGAGAAGGGAGGAGGAGGGTGAGGGGAGGGAGAGCGCCGGGAGAACCCTGCCTGCCCCCTTGGACTCTGCCCCCTTGGACTCTGCCCCTAGTTCGGCTGGCACGCCACCAGGGGGGGCTGACGTCTTCGAGGACAGGCCTGGGGCGGGGCCTGCTGGGGGCGGCTCACCCGCGGCTGCCTGCGCTGGAGGTGCGGCGGCGCAGCAAGGGGCGCTGGCGGCCCTGGGCGCGCAGGAGGGCGTCATGCTTGTGCTTCAACTCCAGCAGCTTGGCCCGCACCTCCTCGTCCCCGCACACATCTGAGAAGTGGGCGCAGGCGTCAGGGCGCTCTCCCCGCCTGTCCTCTCCCCCGGGTGGAGAAGGGCCCCAAAAGCTCACCAAGGGGTGTCTCGTCCATCAGGGACTTCGCGTTCAGGTCGGCCCCGTGCGCCACGAGCAGCTCCACCAGGGGCACCTGTGGGCGGCCGGCGGGAGCTGGAGAAGGCTGTGCTTCCGGGAAGCCCCTTCCCACCTGCTCCCGCCTGCACTCACCTGGCCCCAGTAGGCCGCGGCGTGCAGCGGCTCCCAGCCGTCTTGGTCCTTAGCGCTCAGGCTGGCTCGGTGCTCCAGCAGCAGGGCAGCCGCCTCGCTGAACCCGTTGGCTGCTGCGATGTGCAGCTGCAGGCGAGCGCCCGGCCTGAATTCAGCCCACGCCCCCACTCCAAGCAGCAAGGCCCCCGGCCCCCGCGCCCGTCACCCCCCAGCCCTCACCAGTGTGGCCCCGTGGTCCAGGGGGGCATGGAGGTCTGCCCCGGCCTGCAGCCGGCTCCGGATGTCGTCCAGCATGCGTAGTTCCGGCACGGCGCGGGCGGCCTCGATGCTGTCCTGGGTGATGCCTGCGAGGCGGCAGGCTCAGAGCGAGCGCGCCCGGGAGCCCTCCCACAGCCACAGCGCCGCACCTACCGCGGTCGGCCATGGCGGTCTCCAGGCAGTCCAGCGTCTGCTCGTCGTCACACAGGTCGTAAGGCATGTTCCCATCGGTGTTGACTGCCAGGAGATCGGCACCACTGCAAGGAAGATGCACGGGGTGCTGGGCACCGGGCCTTCCCCACACGCCGGGCTCTTCACTGGAACCCCTCAGGAGGCACGGGGTAGCTGTGGAGGAGGTACCGGGTCCACCTGCTGCTGGGAGAGGTGCCCTTGGAGCCCATCGGCTGCCCCTCAGTCCTAGACAGGCCTCCTGCAGTCCGTACCCATCAGGCCTCCAGGGACAGCAGTGCCCAAACGGGCACTATGTGCCTGCCTGTTGGGGGAGCAGGGACCCTAGGGAGCACAGAGTGGTGGGGGCACAGGACCAGGCAGCCACACTGAGAGGGCTACAGAGCTGCAGGAAACATGACCTAGGGAAGGAGGGTGGCAACGGGTGCTCAGGACACGGACAGCGTGCCCATGTGCAGTGGAGGAACAGGCCTGTCTCTGCACACCCTACATCCCCGCCTGCCCCACAGGGGCAGCCCCTGACCTCTCTCCCACCACAGAAACCTGGAGTGAAGGGGAAGGAAGCAAGGAGGCTTGTGGACCCTGGGTGAGGCCACCACCCCACTGCTCTGCCTCCTTCTGTGTTAAAGGTAAAGGCCCTAGCTGTGCCCATGTACCCTCTCCTCACAAGCCACCTGGCTTCTTCACTCCCTTTCCCTCCTTACCAGTTCAGTCCTCCTCATTGACCAAAGCATTTCTCTGCACACCCTGTGGGGGCCCAAGGCCTGCCCTCTCTGCAGGACGACGCATGCTGGGTGGGCAACGCTGCCCTGGGCACATGCTCATTTCCCTGGGGCCCCAGGCCTTGCTCTCCATGCAGGACACAGGCAGGGTCAGCAAACGTGAAGGCGGGAACACAGGAGGCCGAGAGCCAGGAATACTGCCCAAGAGGAGCCCCCGAGCTGCCATCTGAGAGGAAGCCCCTCCCTGCCACAGGCGCCCAGCCGGCCCTACCTGGAGATGAGTAGCTCCACCAGGTGCAGGTGGCCACAGGTGGCCGCAGCATGCAGAGGCGTCCAGCACTCGCTGTCGCAGGCATTGACGCTGGCCCCTGACTCCAGGAGCTGCTGCACCATCTCCCGGGAGTCATCGATGCAGCACTGCAAACCATGCAGCGTGAGCGGCCAGAGTGTGGGGGCCCCCCCTGCCCCACCCACCCCCAGTGCAGGCTGACCTGGTGCAGGGCCGTCAGGCCGTCCTCGTTGGCCAGGTCAGGACTGACCCCGCTCCCAAGGAACTGGCGGACTGCAAAATGGTGGCGAGGTGAGGACAGGGGGTCCTGTCCCTGCTCAGGCCTGGGCCTAGAGTACCGTAGTCAACTGTGCTTCAGCCAGGACTTGGGAAAGGACAAGGAAGACAGTGGTGCCCACGGCAGGAGGCACACTAGATCCCAGGAGGGGCAAGCAGGAGCACCAGGCATCTGTCTGCCCCAGGCCAGCGGCACTCCCAGAAGCCCCCTGCCTCCAACCACCTGCAGGCCTTTTGTGGACGTGCTCCAGCCTCCCAACCCCCAGAACAGGCCCTCCTCCAGTGTGAGAGGAGGCCTCCAACAATCCCACACTCCCTTCCACCTGAGAAGAGCTCCCTGCCCCGAGGCTGCCACAGCCAGGCAGTGCCTTGGGCTGGGGAGGCATCATTCACAGGAATCGGTAGCTCCCTCGGCATTTCCCCAACAACCAGCCCAGCCTTGTGTTCACCATGTCCCCCAATCCTCCAGGACCTGACCGGAGGCTCCCCACCACCAGAGCACATGCCTGCCCTTGCTCCCCTCCCCTTCCGAGATCCCAGCTCAGGCCCAGGCTCTCGCTCAGGTCACTAGTGTCCTCCCTGACGGTGCCTGGGGTGCTGTAGGACGGCTCCACGCCTTCCCACAGCTCCCAGTGGCACCACGGCACCCTCTGCCTCTTCCCTCTGCCTCCCGGAAGGGCTCCTGTCCACATAGGAAGATGCAGGCCAGGAGCTGCCAGCTACTCCTCACCCTCTGCCCTGGAAGGAGGCAGGAAGGCATCTCAAGGGCCACCACAGTGCCTCTTGCTCCCAGACCCCAAGCACCAGAAGTGGAACCCACACAGCTGGGGCTGCGAGAAGCATGGGACACAGGTGAGGACAGAGTCAAAAGCAGAGCCCGGGGCAGGCGCTGAGAGGGAGCCCACCAGCATGGGCTCTGTGCCTACCCAGGGCCTGGCTCTCTAACCCAGAGGCGGGGGGTACCACCCTACTTTACAGAGGTGGAGACCAGGGCTCTCCTGATCATCTCAGCAGCCTCGCGAGAGGCAGTAATGACTACTGGCCACCCCTGCTCCTGCTGGACCCCACGCTGGGTGCTTCTGCTGGGTCACCCCATGGCCTTGGCTCAGCTCACAGCAGGACCCCCTCTGCATGCAGCCCCCACCTAAAGGACAGCTGTCCCAGCACGGGCTGCCTTCAGGGCTGCCCACTGCTTGCCTGACAGAGGGACCCTGGGCCACAGAGCCTGAAGAGACCAGGCAAGATCTGGGGGCTGGAGCCCAGGAGCTGTGGATGGGCACAGCCCCCAGCCTCGGCATGAGATGGCACCCGGTGACAGGGAGCAGGCTGCCCTCGGGGAGCTGCCCTGTAGCGCAACCACACTCACCTTCCTCTAGGTCATTTCGGGCAGCAGCCTCCAGAAAGACAACACTGGGGGGAAAGAGGACCTGCTTCCGGGGCCCTCGGCCAGCTGCCTCCTTCCGGGGGCGCTCCCCAGGGCCCTTCTTGCCCTGGGCCTCCTTCTCAGCCTGGGCCCACATCTTCACCTGCTGGGCACGGCGCTTCTGGGCGTGCTTCAGCCGCTCCTGCGTGCTCATCCTGCCCACCATGGGCATCTCTGCCAGCAGCTCCAGGTGCTCGGCCATGGCGGGGGCTGATTGCCCACGGGGCTGCTTGGGGCACCAGAGTGGGGAGCTTGGGGGCCAGGCTGGGCCTGAGGGGTGGGGCAGCTGACTGGACTGACACCCTTGGGGGCATCCCCTTCCCAAAGCTCCGTGCTCTTGGCTGGGTCAGGAGGCCCCACGCGATTACCAGGCCCAGGCGGCCCTGGGGGGTGAGCCGGGGCAGGGAGGGCAGCGTAGGAGGGCACCCCGAACCTGATCCCCAGGCCAGTCTCCAGCTGTCGACTGGCAGCACCTCGCCTCCCTCCAGGGGTCAGGGTGCACAGCCTGTGGGAAGCAGCCCTGAGACCTGGCCGGCCTCAGTCCAGGGTCTGAAGCTAATTACCCAGATAACAAAGTTCCAGCTTCCTGGCACCTTGCTGAGGGGGAAGGGAGGGCAGGGCCAATCAGCAGCGAGCCCCTGAGAGTCCCTGAGAGCCCTCTTTTCACCTTCTAGGCTCAGGAGCCTGGATAGGGCCTGGGAGCAGCCATGGCCCAGCCCCGCAACGCCTCCCGGCTGGGTCCCCTGTGTTTGAGATCAGTGCATCAGTGCTAGCATCAGTGCTAATGAGGAGGTGCAGCCACAGAGGCTGCGGGAGGGCAGGTGGTCAGAGTCCTGGAGTCCTGGCCCCAGGGCCCAGGGCTGAGGCTCTCTAGGCAGCCAGGGCACCAAGGGCACAGGCGGCCAGCCGACAGCGTCTTCACGAGCACCTCCCCTTCCGGCAGCTGCACACCTGGGAAGTGGGGAACAAGGAAGCACATTATCAAGGCCGGCTCGGGGCAGAGCGGCCCCAGGGGAGCACCTGTCCTGGGCCTCAGGTGAGACCAGGCTTCCGGCCGTCTCAGGCACTGCCCTGTGTGAGGCCCACCCTCTGTCCGCAGAGAGCACTGCAGGGCAACAATCCTGGGGATACCAGGAGCTGCTCTGCCCCATCCTGCCCCACACCCAGAGGGCTCCTCCCACCCACCCTTTCCAGAAAGGGCTGCCCATCCCAGCGAGGCAGTCACTGCTAGGCTGCTCCTCCAGGGCCAGACACTGCCCTCAGGCTGGGCAGGGTGAGTCTCCTGGGACAACCATGACGGTCCTGCAGGCTACTGCCTTCAAGTGCAGGCCCTGCCTCCCAGGCCTCAGCCTGTCCTGACCAACACCCCAGCCTCTCACCGCCCAGCGTCTAGACCTCTTCCTTGCTGGGGTCCTGCAATGCCTCAGCCGTCCTGGGCTGCAATAAAAGCCCCCACCGGGTGCCTGGCTTATGCCTATGGGGACAGGCATGCAGGCAGCTTTGGCTGGGACACGACCCTGCCTGTGCATCCGCTATGGCCCTAGTCCTGCCCAATACACCGAGTGTGGTTGCCGGGCTGGCCATGGGCCACACCTCAGAAAGTGCTCCGTCTTCTGCAGGATGCCTGCCAGGAGTCCCGTTCTCCACCCAGCCAGGCCTCATTACCATTCACACACTGACCCAACTCCATGGCTGGACCTGCAGCCAGGGGTTTCAGAGACTGCCCCCTTCTTTCAGGAAGGGAACTGTCCTGGGCCAGGTCAGATTAAGCCAGTCAGGTCCTTCCCGCTCAAGGGCCCCCAATTTATCTGGGAGCCCCACTTTACAGGTTTAGCCCACTCTAGATATAGTCCCCCCTCCGCAAGCCTGGCTTCAGAGGCTTCCTAAGGGCATGGCCAATAAGGCCAGTAGCCACAGCCTGGCTTGCTGTCTGCCAGGTAAAGCACTTTTCCAAGCAGTGACTCTCCCTCCGAGCAACCTGCTCCCAATCCTGGGCAGATCTGTAGACTGCAGAGGCCAGGGCACATACACACTGGCCAGACACCCTGCCCAGGCTCCCAGGTCCTCCCCTTGCCCTCTAGAGACACAGCATGGGTACCAGAGAGGCTGGAGAGCCAGTCCTGCAGGCATCCTGCCAGCTCCCATCCATAAGGACTGGAGGCAGACCACATCTGGCATGGAGCCATCCCTCCCTGCCAGCCACCCACAGCTCACACCCTCTTCCCAACAGGGCTGGCAAAGTGAGATCCTCACCTCTCTGTCATTGGCATCTCTGGACTTGCCAAGAACCCACCTGGGCAATAGCTACTCATCCCCACCCCAACCCAAAGAGATCACAAGCCAAGAGCAAGGGAGGCTGCCCTTGCCCGGCCCCCCATCTCTCTCCAGCCATAGGAAGGAAAGATTAAGAAGATTTAACAGTCAGGGAACAGTGGCTCAGGCCACTACTTTGGGAGGTCAAGGTAGTAAGATCGCTGGAACCCAGGAGTGGAAGACTAGGTTGGGCAACAGAGTAAGACCCTGTCTCTACAAAATAATTTAAAAATTAGCTGGATATGGTGGTGCGTGCCTGTGGTCCCAGCTCATGGGGAGGCTCAGGTAGGAGGATCCCTTGAATCTGGGAGGTAGAGGCTACAGTGAGCTGAGATCATACCACTGCACTCCAGCCTGGGAAACAGAGCAAGATCCTGTCTCAAAAAAAAAAAAAGGATTTAGCCGGGCGCGGTGGCTCAAGCCTGTAATCCCAGCACTTTGGGAGGCCGAGGCAGGTGGATCACAAGGTCAAGAGATCGAGACCATCCTGGTCAACGTGGTGAAACCCCGTCTCTACTAAAAATACTAAAAATTAGCTGGGCATGGTGCCGCGTGCCTGTAATCCCAGCTACTCAGGAGGCTGAGGCAGGAGAATTACCTGAACCCAGGAGGCGGAGGTTGCGGTGAGCCGAGATCGTGCCATTGCACTCCAGCCTGGGTAACAAGAGCGAAAACTCCGTCTCAAAAAAAAAAAAAGATTTAACAGACGTCACCTACAGTCGCCAGCATTTTATAGAAAAAAAGATGGGCCGGGCACGGTGGCTCATACCTGTAATCCCAGCACTGTCGCCTAAGCCCAGGAGTTCAAGACCAGCCTGGGCAACACAGCAAGACATCTCAATTTATATTATTAAAAAATAATTAAAATAATGTAATAGAAAAAATAAATAAAATTTAAAAACAAAAATAATAATGTAAGAGAAAAAAATTTTTTTTTAATTTTTTTTTTTTTTTGAGATGAGTTCTTGTTACCCAGGCTGGAGTGCAATGGCGCGATCTCGGCTCACCGCACCCTCCGCCTCCTGGGTTCAGGCAATTCTCCTGCCTCAGCCTCCTGAGTAGCTGGGATTACAGGCACGCGCCGCCATGCCCAGCTGATTTTTGTATTTTTAGTAGAGACGGGGTTTCACCATGTTGACCAGGATCGTCTCGATCTGATCTCGTGATCCACCCACCTCGGCCTCCGAAAGTGCTGGGATTACAGGCTTGAGCCACCGCGCCCGGCCTCAATTTTTTTTTTTAAAGGAAGAAAAGATGTTCTGATGCCCGTGTCCTACAAAAGAGAAAGCCTGAGCACAGCGGCTGTGCTTCTGACGGAAGGCCTGCCTCGCTCATTTTGAGGCGCATCCGTGAAAATTCCTCGGAGAACAGCATCTGGACAATGGGAGCCCCCGCCCCCAGCCCCTCTGGCTGCAGAGGGAAGCTCACAGGCTGGGAGGCCCCACCAAGGCTCACAGGGCACTTGGCCCCCACCCTGGCAGGCCCACCTTCCCAGCTAAAGCTGCCCAAAGTCTCCATGGGACCCTGGCCAGGTTCCCGCCCTGCTCAAGGGTCCAACTGCCTCCTCTAAGAGAAAATGAGGTGCCCAAAGTGAGCCCAAGAAGTTCCAGGGCCCCCATAGCGGGTACCCCATGCCAGGGGGTATCCCAGTGCCCAGCTCCCCTCAAACTGACCCCTAAGCATCCACTCCTCTGGCCTCCCCGCCCAGAAGCCAGCCTCGGAAGGAAGGGGCAGCCGAAGGCAGGCAGCAGTGGCCTGAGGGCTCCAGGAGAAAAGGCTGTCTCCTGCCTACCTGAATCTTGGCTGCCCCAGCTGAACTTCACCAAGCTTTGTCCACTCCTCCCTGCCATGAGACAGCCACGAGCAGAACAGCCCAACAGAGCTGAGAAGACTTGCCCCGCGGCTGAGCCAGGAAGGCTGGGTGGCTGGCTCTGTAGTCCCAACAAATGGACACACCCAGGCCGAGGAGGCTGGTCAGGGCGGCTCCCTCTACTCCATAAACCTTTCCCCAAGCCTCCCTGGAATGTCAAACAGATAACCTGGTGAGTTCATTCCAGTTAGCTAAAAGATCAGGCCAGCTGCACGTGAATGCAGGACCCAGGCGGGAGGAACTCCATGCAGGATCCTGGGCACTGTCCCCGACCCTAACCCACTGCCCCTCACAGCCTGCATACCCCTGGGCCACGTGGCTTCAGGAAGGGAGGCCCAGCAGGGTACAGAGGTGTAGGGAAACGACCCCATAAGCACTGAGGCAGGAGCAAAAAGACTCAGACTATTTCTGTATCAATAATGAAGAAAGTAACTTTTATAATTGTAGTCGTTATTATTAATATGTGATGTTAGTTATTCACAGGTGATCTTAATTCCTTTTCTAATGCCTCTCAGGTCGGAACTGTGAACCTGGGGTGACATTGTGAATGAATGACCCTAAGGCAAACTGCTCTAAGCCCCCTGTCACGCCCGCATAAGGGCTGCTGGAGGGCGCCTCGGCTGTGCGGCAGCGCCAGCGCTGGGAAAGCCCCGCTGTGTAGCCAGCTAGGGGAGGAGACGCCCAAGATGGCCGAGACGTCTCCTTCCTGGGGAAGTTAGGAAAAAACTCCGCTTCTCCACGCTCTTGTGGTAGGCCTGACGGCTGTCAGCAAACCCACAAACCTCTGGGGCTTAACTGTCTCTGTGTGACGCTGGGCTTCAGCGGTCATGTTCCAGGTCCACTCTCATGTTCTGCTTCTGCACCTGGCTCCTTTTTTCTTAGAAAAGATAATCAGTAATAGTAATATAAATCCTAATGTTTTTGTTCTTTCTTGATACGTATGGAAAATGTGCTGATGTATTATGCTCCTTACCTCACTTCGGGTGCCAAAAATTCCTGAGCCCCCACCTGTATGTCACGCCCTATTTTACCCTGCTCTATTAACAGGCCACCAAGGCCAAGCCCTACCTACGCCCTACCTTCCCTGCCCCCAGATTTGCAACTCAATTATTAAGTAAGAGCGTCCTGGCATTTGGGGGCCACTGCTGGTCTCCGTGATTTGGGTAGCAGTGGATCCCTGGGCCCAAACTCTCTTTTCTCGATCTCTGTGTCTTGTGCCTTTTATTTACATAATTCCTTGTCTCCGCACCAGCCAGGAGGGACTCAGAACCCTGTAGGGCTGGATCCTACACAGAGGCCCAGCCAAACCTCCCAGCAGCCCCCATGAGGACAGCTCCAGGCCCAAGAGCCTCAATGCCCTCACCCCCTGCCATCACCCCCATCTTACACATGGGGAGACCGAGGCCAAGCCTAAATCCAGAGCTGGTCCAGTCGCTACTTCACCACAGTGCCCACCTCCCAGTGTCCATGGTAAGACAAGAGCCCAGAGCCTGAGGGGTGGTGTCACTCAATTCACCCAGAGATGGGGACAAGGGACAGGTAGAGGCTGTATGCCATTCAGAGAAAGAAAAGAGAAGAAAGGGGCAGGGGAAGGAAGAGTCTCAGAGAAGCGCTCAGAAGGGTGCAGAGAGAATGGGGAGCCACAGGCTTGCTTCTGCAGGCAGAGCGGAGGGCCGGGGGTCTGCGGCAGCTCCCACACTCACAGGCACATGGGTACATTGCACGTGAGTAAAATCTGCACCTTCTGACAGCCACACTTCGAGGACCCCACCCTACTAAAACCCCCAGGGCTAGTCAGCCAGAGGGACTGAGGGTACTGCGGAGGCAAAGAGAAGGGAGCCTGCCTGCCTTCTGGCCGCACATCACAGGGCGAAAGCCCCAGTGCCACAGTGCAGTGGGCAGCAACTGGGCAGCTGGCGCAGGAGCCCCAGTAGTGCCGGCTGGCCCAGCACCCACACACCGCCTGCCCTGCAGCTGGTTCCAGGGGCTTTACGTCCCTGTTATGCTTAGGCTTGCTGGAGTCGGTTCCTGTAACTTATAACCAAAAGACTTGGTTGTTTTATTGTTGTTTATCTTTTATTACTATTTTTTCAAGAGACAGGGTGTAGCTCTGTTGCCCAAGCTGGAGTGTAGTGGTGCAATCATGGTTAAGGCGATCTCACCTCCCAAGGTCAAGCTATCCTCCCACGCTGGGACCGCAGGTGGGTACCCCCACACCTGGCTAACTTTTCTGTTCTGTAGAGACAGTGTTTCCCTGTGTTGCCTGGGCTGGTCTGGAACTCCTGGTCTTAAGTGATCCTTTTGCCTCCGCCTTACAAAGTGCTGGGATTACAGGTATGAGCCACCACACCCAGCCAGATTTGATTTTATTTGTAGCAATATCTGAGATACAGGGCAAAAAAATGGGAAACGAAATGCCCATCATTCTGGGACAAATAAATATGTAGCCAGTCTGTAAAATAACGTCTATATGGCTGGGAGTGGTAGCTCACACCTGTGATCTCTGCTCTTTGAGAGGGTGAGGTGGATGGATCACCTGAGATCAAGACCAGCCTGACCAACATGGAGAAATGCCGTCTGTCTCTACTAAAAATACAAAAATAACTGGGCATGGTTGTGCATGCCTGTAATCCCAGCTACTTGGGAAGCCGAGCCAGGAGAATTGCTTGAACCCGGTAGGTGAGGTTGTGGTGAGCTGAGATCACCCCGTTGCCCTCCAGCCTGGGCAACAGGAGCAAAACTCTGTCTCAAAAAAATAAATAAATAAATAACATCTATACATACACATCTGCTAACAAGAGTAGGTAGGTCTCAATGTCCGTGGGAGAAGCGCTGTGACATGTTGGCAGTGGTGCAGAGGCTGCCAGAACCCCAGTGAAAGGTGTTACATACACAGACTTATTTATCTGATCCTGTTTTGTGTGTTTGTTTCTGAGGCAGGGTCTTGCTCTGTCCCAGGCTGGAGTGCAATGATGCAATCACAGCTCACTGCAGCCTCAGCTTTCTGGGCTCCAGCCACTTTCCCACCTCAGCCTCCCCAGTAGCTGGATTACAGGTCCATGCCACCACACCCAGCTAATCTGTTGTTGTTGTGTGCGTTTATGTGTGTGTAGGGCTGGGGTCTCCCTATGTTGCCCAGATGGGTCTCAAACTCCCGGGCTGAAGCAATCCTCCTGCCTCAGCCACCCGCTGTCGCGATTCCAGGCACGCACCACCACCCCTGCCAGACTTAGTTGCATGGACAGAGAGGCTTTCCGGGGGTCAGTGACTGCAGTGCTGGACTCTCAGGACTGCTGACCTTCTGGGGGTGCAGGCAGGGCTATGGAGACATGCCTCACCTCAGCTATAACCCACCCCAGTGCTGGATGGCCTGCCACAGTGACTGTTCACTGTTCATCTGGAGGGCTAGATGAGAGGCTTCTACAGCCAGATTGCTGGTCTCTCCCCCACCCCTGGCTAGGCAGACAGCAGCTAATCTTTTTTTTTTTTTTTTTTTTTTTGAGATGGACTCTTGCTCTGTCACCCAGGCTGGAGTGCAGTGGTGTGATTTTTGGCCCACTGCAACCTCCACCTCCCAGGTTCAAGCGATTCTCCTGCCTAAGCCTCCCAAGTAGCTGGGATTACAGGCACGCGCCACCACACTGGCTAATTTTTGTATTTTTAGCAGATAACGGGGTTTCTCCATGTTGGCCAGGCTGGTCTGGAACTTCTGACCTCGGGTGATCTGCCTGCCGTTGCCTCCCAAAGTGCTGGGGTTACAGGCGTGAGCCACCACACCCAGCCCCAGCAGCTCACCTTTGAAGACGCGACCGTTCATGTGCCTGACAGCACACACTCTCGAGCCCTGCCGCCAACCCACAGCGGCATCCACACGTGGGTGTGTGTCCTGGCCAGTCTCTTCCACTAGACGACAGGCTTGCTGAGAGCAGAATCTGCAGGCCTCTCTTCTAGGACTTCTTGCCCGTGTGCCAGCACCTGGAAGAGGGGCCTTCGTGAGTCTTTGTGAAGGACCGAGGGAGCCAGGCAGATGCTGGCCAGGCAGGCACAGCTCAGTGTGGCCAAGGAGTAGACAAGCTCAGGCCCAAGGCTCCCTATGGCCCGCATGGTCCATTCTGAAAAGAAGCCAAATGCCTAGAGACCTCCCAAAACGTGACAAGGGCAGCACCAGCCACAAAGCGGGTTAGCGGCTGCTGGAGAGGAGGCTCTATTTGCGTTTGTCTGGCTGTGCGTGGGGAGGGGCAGTGGAGGCAGACCCTGCCCTTATGCAGCCTGCATCTGGGGACTGGAGCCGAGCGGCCGGTACGCGTCAGCACCTGCGGACAGCATGGAAGGCATGGGGGCAGCACCTAGGGCAGAAGAAGAGGCTCTGGAGGGGCCTCTGAAACCGTGGGGAGCTGTGGGAGGGAGGCCCCAGCAGTAAGTTTCCCGTACACAGGGAATGGGCTGTCTCAAAGCAGCAGTTTAGGGGAACTGGTGGCTGGATGAGTGAGTGGTGATGGGGTCCGGCAGGGGGGATATGAGTGTCCTCTAGGGCACAATGTGTACTCACCTTCTCCCAGCCCAACCCTAGGAAATTCATCCCAAAGCACCTGCATTGGCATGAAATACTGCAGCCTAAGGCTCCTGGGTTCAAGTGATTCTCCTGCCTCAGCCTCCTGAGTAGCTGGGATTACAGGTATGTGCCACAACACCCAGCTAATATTTGCATTTTTAGTACAGAAGGGGTTTCACCATGTTGGCAAGGCTGGTCTTGAACTCCTGACCTCAGGTGATCGGCCCTCCTCAGCCTCCCAAAGGGCTGCGATGACAGGCATGTGCCACCACGCCCGGCCTCTTTCTCAGTGATCTCAACACTCCTCAGACTCGCCCTGCATAACTTAGCAGCAGAACCATACGATATTGAAACTATTCCACTATTTTTGATCTACAAACACGAAACATTATTTACCTCGGTAACAGATGCCTGGCTAAAGTGCTGTGAGGGAGGGCAGACCCGGTGACTGGGATGTTTACACACATCACGCTTCCAGCCCGTGACTGCAGATACCTGTGGACCCACCAGGGACTGGCCCACTAACTGTGAGCTCTCACGCACTGTCTGTCTGGGGCTAGAGAATCGGGGAAGGCCTTTCCCCAGAAATCAATGGAAGCACTGCACCTCCCTCTTCAATTCCTTTCCCCTAGCCACCTGGCTCCAAAATGAATCTAATAAACTAACTCACCTCACCGCAAGGTGTCAAAGGCCCAGATGCCTAAATGAAAGAAGCCAGCAGCCTGAGTCATCTGCATTTGAAAAGAGATTCAATGAGAAATTAAGATAAAAGCCAGCCCTAGACCAAAAGAGAGGGAAGAGAGGGCAGGGAGCTGTAATGGGCCAGAACCCCCACCAAGCAGATACAGCAGCTAAGGTCTCTCAAGTACAATGGTGAGGAAACCAAAATAACACAGTGAGCTTTGGAGGGGTCAGCACTGTACCCTGGAGTTTGCTCTGACTCAGCATTTACTCCCTGACAGAGACATGGACCCTCGGTCTGGGGGTGGGGTGCTGGGGAGGGGACCTGTGGATAGGGTGTGCCAGTGGCACAGGGCCTGGAAGTATGGAAGGAGGCACCACGGGGACCACGAGGTTCCCTTAGAACAAGAGCAGTGTGGGGTCTAGACAACCAACTGAGGGCATGCAGGTACCACGGTAAGCCACTGAGACTCCTGTAAACCCAAGACAAGAGGAGGGCATCCCCAAGAAAGAGCTCACAGCCAGCTAGCACACTCCTGGGAGTTGGAAGGAAGAATGGTAGGAGCTGGCAGAGCAGAGAGATGAGCAGGGGAAGGTGGCCAAAGAAAAAGAAAACAGGGAAGGGCTGAGCGTGGTGGCTCACACCTGTATCCCAACATTTGGGAGGCCAAAGCAGGAGGAATGCTTGAACTCAGGAGTCTGAGGCTGCAGTGAGTTCTGGTCACACTACTGCACTCCAGCCTAAGCAACAGAGCAAGACTCTCTCTTTAAAAAAAAAAAAGGCCGGGCGCAGTGGCTCAGGCCTATAATCCCAACACTTTGGGAGGCCGAGACGGGTGGATCACGAGGTCAAGAGATCGAGACCATCCTGGTCAACATGGTGAAACCCCGTCTCTACTAAAAATACAAAAAATCAGCTGGGCATGGTGGCGCATGCCTGTAATCCCAGCTACTCAGGAGGCTGAGGCAGGAGAATTGCCTGAACCCGGGAGGCGGAGGTTGCAGTGAGCTGAGATGACGCCCCTGCACTCCAGCCTGGGCAACCGTGCAAGACACTGTCTAAAAAAAAAGAAAAGAAAACTACAAACTGGCCAGGCGCAGCGGCTCACACCTGTAATCCCAACACTTTCGGAGGCCAAGGCAGGCAGATCACTTGAGGTCAGGAGTTCGAGACTAGCTACGGTTACACATAATCACCTGAATCTTGAAAACATTGTCATCTGGTGAAAGAAATCAGACCCAAAAGTATTCATTTGTGACTCCATTGATGTGACTTTTTTTTTTTTTTTTTTTTTTGAGGCGGAGTTTCGCTCTCGTTACCCAGGCTGGAGTACAATGGCGCGATCTCGGCTCACCGCAACCTCCGCCTCCTGGGTTCAGGCAATTCTCCTTCCTCAGCCTCCTGAGTAGCTGGGATTACAGGCACGCGCCACCATGCCCAGCTAATTTTTTGTATTTTTAGTAGAGACGGGGTTTCACCATGTTGACCAGGATGGTCTCGATCTCTTGACCTCGTGATCCACCCGTCTCGGCCTCCCAAAGTGCTAGGATTACAGGCGTGAGCCACCGCGCCCGGCCGACTTTTTTTTTTTAAGACAGAATCCCACTCTATCGCCCAGGCTGGAATGCACTGACACGATCTCAGGTCACTGCGACCTCTGCCTTAGTTTCAAGCCATTCTCCTGCTTCAGCCTCCCACATAGCTGGGATTACACGCGTGTGTCACCACACCCGGCTAATTTTCTGTATTTTTTTTTTGAGTTTTATTTTTATTTTTATTTATTTATTTATTTATTTTTTTGAGACAGAGTTTCACTCTTGTTACCCAGGCTGGAGTGCAATGGCGCGATCTCGGCTCACCACAACCTCCGCCTCCTGGGTTCAGGCAATTCTCCTGCCTCAGCCTCCTGAGTAGCTGGGATTACAGGCACGCGCCACCATGTCCAGCTAATTTTTGTATTTTTAGTAGAGACGGGGCTTCTCCATGTTGACCAGGATGGTCTTGATCTCTTGACCTCGTGATCCACCCGCCTCAGCCTCCCAAAGTGCTGGGATTACAGGCGTGAGCCACTGCGCCCGGCTAATTTTCTGTATTTTTAGTAGAGACGAGGTTTCACTGTGTTAGCCAGGATGGTCTCAATCTCCTGACCTCGTGATCTACCTGCCTTGGCCGCCCAAAGCACTGGGATTACAGGCGTGAGCCACCGCGCCTGGCCATGTGAAATTATTAAAAAGGGACAGCAAGGCCGGGCGCGGTGGCTCAAGCCTGTAATCCCAGCACTTTGGGAGGCCGAGGCGGGTGGATCACGAGGTCAAGAGATCGAGACCATCCTGGTCAACATAGTGAAACCCCGTCTCTACTAAAAATACAAAAAATTAGCTGGGCATGGTGGCGCGTGCCTGTAATCCCAGCTACTCGGGAGGCTGAGGCAGGAGAATTGCCTGAGCCCAGGAGGAGGAGGTTGCGGTGAGCCGAGATCGCGCCATTGCACTCCAGCCTGGGTAACAAGAGCGAAACTCCGTCTCAAAAAAAAAAAAAAAAAAAAAAAAAAAAACGGACAGCAAACCCATAGTAATAGAAAGCAGGCCACTGCTGCTGGGCTGGGTGTGGCAAAGGGCTGACTATGGAGGAACGTTTATAACAGAACTTTTGGGGGTAATGGAAATGCTCTATATTTGGATTATAACTATGTTTACAAAACCCATCAAACTGTACTTTTTTTTTTTTTTCCGAGACGGAGTCTTGCTCTGTCGCCCAGGCTGGAGTGCAGTGGCCCAATCTCAGCACACTGCAACTTCCGCCTCCTGGGTTCAAGTGATTCTCCTGTCCCAGCCTCCAGAGTAGCTGGGATTACAAACACCTGTAGCCACACCCAGCTAAGTACGTTTAGTTGAGACAGGGTTTCACCATGTTGGCCAGGCTGATCTCGAACTCCTGACCTTGTGATTCGCTGGCCTTGGCCTTCTAAAGTGCTGGGATTACAGGTGTGAGTCACTGTGCCCGGTCTAAATTCCTGGGAGGATTAAATTAGTTAATACGCATAGCATTTTTGATGTCTAGCACCGGAGGTGGGCAAACTATAGCCTGCAGTGTAATTTTTTTTTTTTTTTTTTTTTTGAGACAGTCTTACTCTGTCACCCAGGCTGGAGTGCAGTGGCATGATCTCAGCTCACTGCAGCCTCTGCCTCCGACGTTCCAGTGATTCTCCTGCCTCAACCTCCCAAATAGCTGGGATTACAGGTGTGCACCACTGCATGGGGCTTATTATTGTATTTTTAGTAGAGATGGGGTTTCACCATGTTGGCCACATTGGTCTCAAACTCTTGATCTCATGTGATCCTCCCACCTCGGCCTCTCAAAGTGCTAGGATTACAGGCGTGAGCCACTGTGCCCAGCCCCTGCAGTATATTTTGATATGGCCTATGAGCTAAGAATGGCTTTTTTTTTTTTTTTTTTGAGACGGAGTGTCGCTCTTGTGACCCAGGCTGGAGTGCAATGGCACGATCTCAGCTCACCGCAACCTCCGCCTCCTGGGTTCAGGCAATTCTCCTGCCTCAGCCTCCCGAGTAGCTGGGATTACAGGCACGTGCCACCACGCCCAGCTAATTTTTTGTATTTTTAGTAGAGACGGGGTTTCACCATGTTGACCAGGATGGTCTCGATCTCTTGACCTCGTGATCCACCTGCCTCAGCCTCTCAAAGTGCTGGGATTACAGGCTTGAGCCACCGCGCCCAGCCCTTTTTTTTTTTTTTTTTTTTGAGACAGAATCTTGCTCTGTCGTCCAGGCTGGAGTGTAGTGGCACAATCTCAGCTCACTGCAACCTCTGCCTGAGTAAAAGTGATTCTTCTGCCTCAGCCTCCCGTGTAGCTGGGACTACAGGCATGTGCCACCATGCCCGGCTAATTTTTGTATTTTTAGTAAAGATGGGGTTTCATCATGTTGGTCAGGCTGGTCTCCAACTCCTGCCCTCATGATCCACCCCGTCTCCAGCCTTGACCTCCTAAAGTGCTGGGAAGAATGGCTTTTACATTTTTAAATGAGCGGGGAAAAATCTAAAAGAATTCTTTCTGACACATGAAAAGGATATGAAATTACATTTTAGTGTTTATAAAGTTTTGTTGCAACACAGCTCTTTCACCTATACTTTTTCTGTGGTTGGTTTTTTTTTTTTTTTTTTTTTTTTGGTGCTATTACTCAGATATCTGTGGCTGTTTTACATAATGGCAGAGTTGAGGAGTTTTGAAAGAAACCACATGGTCAGGCCAGGTGTGGTGGCTCAGGCCTATAATCCCAGCACTTTGGGAGACCGAGGTTGGTGGATCACCTGAGGTCAGGAGTTCAAGACCAGCCTGGCCAACATGGTAAAACCCTGTTTCTACTAAAAATACAAAGTTAGCCTGGCATGGTGGCAGGTGCCTGTAGTCCCAGCTACTCGGGAGGCTGAGGCTGGAGAATCACCTGATATGTGAGGTGGAGGCTGCAGTGAGCCAAGGGTCCCACTGCACTTTACATCCTCAGATATCTTCTGGTCAACAGAGCAAGACTCTGTCTCAAAAGAAAAAAAAAAATTTAGTGTTCATCAAGAAAGTCTTGTTGCAACATGGTTCTTTCACCTACATATTATCTGTGGCTGCTTTTTTACAAACTGGCAGATTTGTGGAGTTTTGATGGACACCACAGGGTCAAGACAAGTGCAGTGGCTCACGCCTGTAATCCCAGCAGTTTGGGGCTGAGGTGCGCAGATCACAAGGCCAGGAGGTCGAGACTGGCCTGGCCAATATGGTGAAACCCTTTTTCTACTAAAAATATAAAAATTAGCCAGGCGTGGTGGCACGTGCCTGTAGTCCGAGCTACGCGGGAGGCTGAGGCAGAAGAATCGATTGAACCCACGAGGTGGAGGTTGTAGTGAGCTGAGATCCCACTACTGCACTCCACCTTGGGCAAAAGGGAGACTCTGTCTTAAAAAACAAAGAAACGAAAACGCCAAGCATAGTGGCTGACGCCTGTAATCCCAACACTTTGGGAGGCCGAGGAGGGTGGATCACAAGGCCAGCAGCTGAAGACCACCCTGGCCAATATGGCGAAACCCTGTCTCTACTAAAAATATAAAAATCAGCTGGGCGTGGTGGCATGTGCCTGTAGTCCCAGCTACTTGAGAGGCTGAAGCAGAAAAATTGCTTCAACCTGGGAGCTGGAGGTTGCAGTGAGCCAAGATCGCACAACTGGACTCCAGCCTGGGAGACAAAGGAAGACTCCATCTCAAAAAAAAAAAAGACTGGGTGTGTGGCTCATGCCTGTAATCCCAGCACTTTGGGAGGCTGAGTTGGGCAGATCACCTGAGGTCGGGAGTTTGAGACCAGGCTGACCAACATGTAGAAACCCTGTCTCTACTAAAAATAGAAAAAAATTAGCCAGGTGTGGCAGTGCCTGTAGTCCCAGCTACTCAGGAGGCTGAGGTAGGAGAATCACTTGAACCCAGGAACTGGAGGTTGCAGTGAGCAGAGATCGTGCCACTGCACTCCAGCCTGGGTGACAGAGGGAGACTCCATCTCAAAAAGAAAAAGAAAAAGAAAAAAGAGGCCGGGCGCGGTGGCTCATGCCTGTAATCCCAGCACTTTGGGAGGCCAAGGTGGGTGGATCACAAGGTCAGGAAATCGAGATCATCCTGGCCAACATGGTGAAACCCCATCTCTACTAAAAGTATAAAAATTAGCTGGGCATGATGATGCACGCCTGTAGTCCCAGCTACTAGGGAGGCTGAGGCAGCATAACTGCTTGAACCTGGGAGACAGAGGTTGAAACGGGCTGACTGTGACACTGCACTCCAGGCTGGTGACAGAGGGAGACTCTGTCTCAAAACATAAAAAACAGGCCGGGCGCGGTGGCTCACGCCTATAATCCCAGCACTTTGGGAGGCTGAGGCGGGTGGATCATGAGGTCAAGAGATCGAGACCACCCTAGTCAACATAGTGAAACCCCACATCTACTAAAAATACAAAAATTAGCTGGGCATGGTGGCGCGTGCCTGTAATCCCAGCTACTCAGGAGGTTGAAACAGGAGAATTGCTTGAACCCAGGAGGCGGAGGTTGCAGTGAGCCGAGATCGCGCCATTGCACTCCAGCCTCAGTAACAAGAGCAAAACTCCCTCTCAAAAAAAACAAACAAACAAAAAAATTAGCTGGCATGGTGGCATGCACCTATAATCCCAGTTACTGGGGAGGCTGAGGCAGGAGAATCATTTGAACCCGGGAGACAGAGGTTACAGGGAGTAGAGATCGCCCCACTACACTCCAGTCTGGGCAACAGAATGAGCCTTCATCTCAAACAAACAAAAAACCGGAAACCACATGGTTAAATGTTTAGCAAAGCCTAAAATGTTTACTACCTAGCCCTTCACAGAAAAAGCTGGCCAACCCCTGATCTAACACATTTATTTGGTGCTACCAGCTTCATTATCACTCCCACCTCCATCAGCTGCTCCTTCTGTCTGGAAAGTTATTCCACCAGATCTTAGGATAGCATGTTCCTTCTTGGGACTTGGACCACATCTTTTTTTTTTTTTTTTTTTTTTTGAGACGGAGTTTCGCTCTTGTTACCCAGGCTAGAGTGCAATGGCGCGATCTCGGCTCCCTGCAACCTCCGCCTCCTGGGTTCAGGCAATTCTCCTGCCTCAGCCTCCTGAGTAGCTGAGATTACAGGCACGCGCCAGCTAATTTTTTGTATTTTTAGTAGAGACAGGGTTTCACCATGTTGACCAGGATGGTCTCAATCTCTTGACCTCGTGATCCACCTGCCTGGGCCTCCCATAGTGCTGGGATTATAGGCGTGAGCCACCACGCCCGGCCTGGACCACATCTTAAGTGTGATCTCCTCAGAGTTCTTCTGTGGTTAACTTGTTATTCTCTTATCTCATTGCCCTGTTTTAATTCTTGACACTCACACATCACACGTCACTTACTGTTTGTTTACCTGCTGCATCCTCAGAACTGGGCCAGTGCCCGACTCATAGGAAGCACTCACACTCTTAACTGCAAAGGGATGAACAGGTGAACAGCTACTGGCCTGTGGAACAGGGGTCCCAGCACCAGATGTGACATGGGAGGCTCTGAGCTCATGGCTGAGCAAGTCTGATGAAAAGGCCTCACTTAGGTGTGCGTGCACCAGTGCCAGCAGAGCCTTGGCATGAGAGACAGGAGAACCTGGAACTGCCACCCAGTTCTCATTCTGGCCAATGAATAGATGTGGCACAGTGCTAGGGCAGGACACACTGGGGGCAGAACAAGGGTGGAGCTGGGGGGCTGGTGTCGTCTGTGGGATCAGCTGAGACTAAGGTTCCTAAGCTGCAGGCAGTGGAGAGTTGTATCAATTGGCTGTTCATTCAGACCAGAGGTTCAAGAATTCCCAGGACATAGACCCCCAAAGTGAAGACATACAGGAGGAGCCCCCTTGCTAGGTACCTGCTCACCCAGGCAACCCTCGGGGCAAAGTGGATCCAGATACATCCCAAGCAGGTGAGGAATGAGGCCAGGCCAGGACAATCAAGAGACAGGAGGGATGGCCCCAACCAATACGGAGGAAATCCAGCTCAAACACCAGGAGGAGAAAGGACCCCCTAAAGCCTCCCCCATCCCAACCCAAAGCTGGGGGACTTGGGGCAGGAGCAGGCAGCTGGCCCTGCAGAGCTCTAAAGGTCCAGGACAGGGACAAGCATGGAGTCAGCCGGTGGGCAGGTCCACTAGGCAGCCCCCAGCCGCCAGCGCTCCTCTGGGGCAGTCGTGGCTCTGGGTCCCTGAAGTGAACCAGGTAGCGCAGCCACAGGTCTCTTCAGGAGGCCCAGGGTACTGCAGGCAACACCCCCTTTTCCCAGGGAAAGCCCAATATTACCAGGAGGCAACTGGGGCGCCAAGATGCCCAGGAGGGCTCACTGCTGAGCTAGACACGCTTTGAAAAAGGCAGCGGTCGGCCGGGCGCGGTGGCTCAAGCCTGTAATCCCAGCACTTTGGGAGGCCGAGGCGGGTGGATCACAAGGTCAAGAGATTGAGACCATCCTGGTCAACATGGTGAAACCCCGTCTCTACTAAAAACACACAAAAAATTAGCTGGGTGTGGTGGCGCGTGCCTGTAATCCCAGCTACTCAGGAGGCTGAGGCAGGAGAATTGCCTGAACCCGGGAGGCGGAGGTTGCGGTGAGCCGAGATCGCGCCACGGCACTCCAGGCAGCGGTACCCCCGCCTCCACTTCCACTCCCAAGCAGGGATCCAGGATGAAAAGGAAGGCACAGAGCTTTGGGGAGGCCCAGCTTTGCTCTGGCTCCCCTAAGCCTAGAATGACTCTATACACACCCTTCTCTGCACCCATGGAAATTAACCCCATCGTGCCCGGGGCCTCCACTCTGGTACAGACAGGCGCCCACACCAGTCCTGGACACTCCCTCCCAGGCGGGTGCTTGCTTGGTTAATTCTTGCCCTGATCCCATCGCCATGAGGGGTGCTCCGGGCGCCCAGCAGTACAAGTGAGGTCACTTGAATCCCGGAAAGCTGAAGGAACTTCCTTCAGAGAGACTCCACTTTCCCCCTCAGCCTAGCTCCAAAGCCCCCACAAAGCTCGGGTAAGTCCCTTCTCTGCGGCCTTGATTTCCTCATCCGAAAATGGAGGTAACTCCGGAGTCGTGTACCTGACCGGCGGGCTGCGGGGAATCCACACACCTTTACCTTGGAACAAAATGCGAAGCGCCCCCCGGCAGCCTCCGGCTCCCAGCCCTTCCTGCCCCTTGGCACCTGCTGCCGTGGGACTCAGCCAGCCACGCCCGCGGCGGCCGGGCGGGACCTGTGCCCTGGGCGCCCGCGTGCCGGCAGCCGCGACTCCCGAGGGCCCCTCCCCGGCCTCCTCCCTCCCCCGGGCTTCCTCCTCCCTCCCGCCCCTGAGCCTCGTCCTTCCCCGGCCGGGCCTCCTCTCTCGATGTCGACCCAGTGCCCATTCTTCCCCGGCCGGCCACCGCGGTGCCCGGCCGGGGACCCTCTCCCTCGCTCCGCTCTCGCCACAGGACCCGGGACTCCGTGCCTCACCTCGCGCCCCGCACCGGCCGCCGCGCAAGTGGGTCCGCGGGCTTCCGCGGGTCAGTGGGCCCCGCGCTCCCAGAGGCGCTGCGGGGGCGGGCCCCGCGCCCGGCCCTCGCCATGGCAACGCTACACTTCCGGCCCGCGATACCTGCAGCCGGAAGCCGCAGTGCCCCGTGGGAGCCGGGGGCGGGGCATCGGGGGCGGGGCCTGGGCGGGGCCTGGGCGGGGCATCGGGGCCGGCCCTGGGGCTGCCGGGGTCGGCTGCGGGCGACCGGGCGATCCCTCTGCGGCCGCGACCTCCTCGTGCCTTGGGTGAGACGGCGAGTGCTCAGAGCCTCCTGGGACGGTAGTGGAAAAAACCGAGTCATCGTGGGCAACCGGACGGACGCCGGCGGAATGAGTGGCAGCTTTGGGGGTGGTTTCGGCCCGGGACACTGCGGTCCGAGAGGAGCGGTCAGAACTCGGGGAGCCTCCAGCGTCCCACCAAGGAGGCGCCAGCGGAGAGGGGTGCCTTCAGACTTAAGGGAAAGGCCCAGCGCGGTGGCTCACGTCTGTGATGCCAGCACTTTGGGAGGAGGCTGAGGCTGCTGGGTCGCTTGAGCCCAGGAGAGCAACCTGGGCAACATAGGGAGGCCTTGTCCCTACCAAAAAGTGAGAAATTAGCCGGGCGCTACGGCGCACACCTGTAGTCCTGTGAGGCTTAGGCGGGAGGATCGATCGAGCCCAGGAGGTGGAGGCTGCACTGAGCCCAGATGACACTACTATACTCCAGCCTGGGCAACAGAGAGAGACCTTGTCTCAAAACAACAACAAAGACCTGTGGGAAAGCACGACGCCTTGCTGACCGGATGGGGTCAGAGGCCACGAGTATTTCGCCTCCTGAGGTACAGGACTTTGCAGCCTTAGCCTAGGGAACACACCAGAGAGGGCCTCAGCGTCGAGGTGGTGACCGGAGTGCTGAGGGAAACCACGTGAGGTCTGAGGGGCGTGTCCGAGATAGAGGGAAAACGGCTGGCGTAGCTGCAGTAGCAGGGTGGCACCCCACAGACAAGGCCCCGGCCAGCCCAGACTCCTCCTTCAGGACACCCGCTGCCTGTCCCTCCCCTCCACACCTTGGGATGGGCTGGGCTCCACCATATGCTGCAGATTTTCAGCCTTTTGAGGTGATCATGGTGGGGGCTGCACAAGAAAAGCTGAATTCTCGGAGAGAGCAAAAGCCTATCCCTGGGCCCCCGTGTGTCTGGGGGCTTTTAGCTCTGGTGCCAGCACCAACCACTGCTGCTAGTGCCCAGAGCTACTATCCTCTCGGGCAAACTTGCCCCTTGTGAGGGAGGAGAACCCGGGCTTTGGGGCAGAGTACCTCACACTGGCCTTGCTTGGATGGAGGAGGTGGCGGGTCCACCTGGACTCCCGAAGCAGCTCCCAGGAAATCACTTGAGTCCCTGTGTTTCCCTTTTGTTCCTAGGGTGGGGGCTTCGTAGCCTTCTCCTCCCGAAAGCCCCACCTGATCATGCCCCGGGTAGGTATCCAGCCCCCATAGCCCAAGGCCCACTAGCTGCTAGGTCTTGAACTCCAGGGACACCCTTCCTTGGGAGCTTAGCATGGGCTAATTACTCCCCCATCTGTTAAGTGGGGTCCTGTGACCTGGCCAGGGAAGATGGGATAAAGTAGTCCTGTGTCATCGCAGACCCTTCGAAGAGCAGCCTGGCCACGCAAAGGCAGCTCAGGGGTGGAGACTAAGGCCTCAGGAGAAGCACCCACTAGAATCCTCTCTGCCCCTCCCTTCCAGATTAACCAAAACCTGCTAATTGTGGCAGCCCTCGGCAGGCTCCCCTCCCCCATGGCCTCTTCCTCCCTTCCTTCCCCTCCCCTTTCCATCCGAATGATAAAGGGCCCAGCCAGCCAGCCCCCACCCGGCCTCAGGCCCCGGCCCTGCCTCCCACACTGCCCCACTGCCCTGCACCCTCCACCAGGCCAGGCCCCTGCCCACGCTGTCTCCGGTCTTGCATGGGGCCCTGCAGCGGCTCCCGCCTGCGGCCCCCAGAAGAAGAGTCGCCCTCCCAGCCCCCCAAGAGGAGGAAGAAGAGGTACCTTCGACATGACAAGCCCCCCTACACCTACTTGGCCATGATTGCTTTGGTGATTCAGGCCGCACCCTCCCGCAGGCTGAAGCTGGCCCAGGTGAGATGGCCCTGGCCCCTACTCTCCCTTGCACTCCGTGGCTGGACCTTTCCCCAGACCCGTTCCCCACCTACTTCCAGGCTCAAGCCCTGGCCCCCACCGCTTCCTAGCCCACCCAGCCACTGGGACCAGTCCTGGGAACTGAGGGCCTTGAGGCACGACCCTTCTCCAGGAGCCCCCGTCGCCTCTGCTGTCCTTTGGTGCAAATACGTTCTTCTTTGGGGAGAACGGGGCCAACACCGCGCACCTCTGAGCCCGGTGGTGGGGGAGGGGCGGGGCGCCGCCCCCCGCGCGTCCGGGCTCACTGTGCTGGCCGGCCACCCGCTGGTTTCAGATCATCCGTCAGGTCCAGGCGGTGTTCCCTTTCTTCAGAGAAGACTACGAAGGCTGGAAAGACTCCATTCGCCACAACCTTTCCTCCAACCGATGCTTCCGAAAGGTGGGGCAGGGCGGGGGCGGGGTGCACGCGGAAGTCCCGACCATCTGGGGTCGGGCAGCCCCACCCATGTCTGACCCCCACACCCAGGTGCCCAAGGACCCTGCAAAGCCCCAGGCCAAGGGCAACTTCTGGGCGGTCGACGTGAGCCTGATCCCCGCCGAGGCACTGCGGCTGCAGAACACGGCCCTGTGCCGGCGCTGGCAGAGCGGGGCTGCAAGAGGAGCCTTCGCCAAGGATCTGGGCCCCTACGTGCTGCACGGCCGGCCCTACCGGCCTCCCAGCCCCCCGCCGCCACCCAGCGAGGGCTTCAGCATCAAGTCCCTGCTAGGGGGCTCCCAGGAGGGGGCACCCTGGCCGGGGCTAGCTCCACACAGCAGCCCAGTTCCTACGGGCATGGAGAACAGTGGGGAAGAGGCTGTGCCCACCCCACCCCTGCCCTCCTCTGAGAGACCTCTGTGGCCCCTCTGCCCCCTTCCGGCCCCCATGAGAGTGGAGGGGGAGGCTTCCCAGGGGGGAGCCACCGGGCCCTCCACCCTCTCCCCAGAGCCTGGGGCCTGGTCTCTCCACTTACTACAAGGCACCTCAGTTCCTGGGGGGCTGTCCAGTGGGGGACACAGGGCCTCCCTCTGGGGGCAGCTGCCTACCTCATATTTGCCTATCTACACTCCCAATGTGGTAATGCCCTTGGCACCACTGCCCACCTCCTGTCCCCAGTGCCCACCATCAACCAGCCCTGCCTACTGGGGTGTGGCCCCTGAAACCCGAGGGCCCCCAGGGCTGCTCTGGGATCTAGACACCCTCTTCCAGGGGGTGCCACCCAACAAAAGCATCTATGACGTTTGGATCAGCCATCCTCGGGACCTGGCAGCCCCGGCCCCAGGGTGGCTGCTCTCTTGGTGCAGCCTGTGAGGCTCCTAAGGCAGGCGCTGCTCCTCCTTCCTGCTCCCAGCCCCTGCTTGTTGACAGAGAGCCAAGGCCAGTGGGGTGTCTGCGACCACAGCAGCCTCAAAACACCAGGCAGCAGCCTTGCTGGGAGTCCACGGTGTTTATTGGACTACTTGATGTGTGGCCGTGGCCCACCTGGGCATAGCCCTTGCCCTGGTCAGTCATGCCTGTTTCCCTACACCCAGAGGCAAAGCTGGAGGGGCAGGGCTGAGCCTGGAATAGCCCTTCCTAGTTTCCTCTTCTCAGCCCACCACCTATCCATCCGTCTCTGGCCATCACCTCCCCTCCCTCCCTTGCTCCAGGCTGGGGGAGGGAGAGCCCAATGGTGGATCCGGCCTGAAGGCCTGCCCTCTCTCATCTGTCTGGGAAGGAGGTAGCACCTTTTTCAGGAAAGGGGTTAGGGAGTAAAAAGACTGGACCCTACGTGATCCTGGTGGTGGGCAAGATAACAGTAAAGGAATTTGCAACGTTTTAATGCCATGCCTGATTTTTGGGTCAGGAGTGGTGATTTGGAGAACCACTTGGGGTGGGGGGGCGGGTTGGGATTCCCTGCTGTGTGCTGTGATAACAGCAAATGGTGATAAGGAGGAAGGAGGCCTGCTGCCAGATGCGGGGCTGGGGGCGGGGGTGTGGTCACTTCACCAGGCGCGACGCACTGCACTGGCTGCGGAGGTGGAGGGGCGACTCTGGGAGTTCGGGGGCAGTGGACCCAAAGAGGCCAAGGAGCTTGTGCCCTGCGAGACGGGGTAGAGGGACTTTACTACTGCCTCTGCCAGCAGAGACAGCCTGAGACCCCTTGGGCAGGGCCGCGACCCAAGACTACAGGGGCAGGCCCCCTGCGGGCGCAAGGGCCGAGCCGGACCCACTGTCAGGTCTGGGGCTTGGAGGGCTGCCAGGGGACGGCGTAGGGGTGCAGGGAGTTCCGGTGAGCGGAGTGTCGGTACTGAGGGAGGAGGGTGTCCCGGAGGAGCGCGGGACCCTGCGGCGCCTGGCTGGCCCCAGCTCCACTTGACCCACTCGCTCGGCGAACTTGAGTGAGCAGACTGTCTCGCCCAGATCCTCCGGCCGCGTGGATATCTGCGGGCAAGGGGCGCCGATGGGCGGGCCCGGGTGGGCAGCGCCCGGGATGCACAGCCCCGCCCCACGCCTGTGCCGCCCCGGCGCCCACCTGCAGCAGCAGCACAGCTGTGGTGCCGGGGCCCAGCGCCGGCTGCAGCAGTCGCGTGAGCTGCGAGTCGCGGAAGGGCACGTGTGGCCGGTGGGCCCGCAGCGCGGCCATCACGCCTCCCAGCGCCAGCAGCGAGCGGTTGATAGTCTGGGCCTCCCGCAGGCGCCGGGCGCCGTCTGGGTCTCCCCGCTGCGGGCCGGCCTCCCCTGCCTTCCGTGCGCGCTCGGATCCCGCCAGGTCCACCAGATGCAATGTGCCTAGAGGGGCGAGCGAGCCTGACATGGGGGGAGGCCGGGCCTCGGGTGCGCTGGAGACTCCGCAGGGCTCAGGCACCGGCCGTGGTACCTGTGGTGCTCGGAGCGCGCGGTGGAGACGCCGCGCGCAGCGTCAGCGTGACCAGGGCGTGCGAGCGGGAGCTCCGCTGGTTCATGGCGGTGGCGGCGGTGGCCCGGTTGCTCCTCCCCAGTCTCAGCATCTGGAAGGCGAGGCAACAGGGCTGGTCTGGCGCAGGGTCCCCGCCCCCAAGCGGAAGCACTGGGACCCCGGAGGGCGGGGCAGCCTTACCTGGTGCAATGTCTCCAGGTTGGGCACGTCCCAGTGGGTGAGGCCAGCCACCTGGATCCCGCCCTGTCCTTCTGGGCACTGCCTCACAGCCAGGCGTTCGGGAGGCCCTGGGGCAAGGAGGTCCCTGGTGAGAAAGAGGAAGAGCTTAGTTCCAGGGTCTCTGGAAATCCAGAAGGGCCCTGGGCCTAGGGTAGGGAGGAGGCCAACCGGGGGGAGCAGCCGACCTGACAGCCTCGTTGTAGATCTCCACCATGCTGAGTGTCACCCGGTGTGGCCTGCCAGCCCCCATCTCCCGGAACAGCGACTGTAGCGCCCTAGGAGCTATGCCGGGGTCCTCAGGAGGGCCCTGAGGGTGGGGTGGGGTGCACAGCCAGCTCACATCCAAGTATCCAAGTCACGCAGAGCCCCTGGGCCGCTCCCACTGGGGCGTGGGCCCCCCCACCTCCATGCTGTAGGTCTTCCCGGTCCCGGTCTGGCCGTAGGTGAAGATGCAGACGCTGTAGCCTCGGAGGCAGGACAGCACTGCAGGTTCCAGCTCTCTGAAGACCTAGGGAGAGGTGGGGGAAAGCGTTTTTGAGTCCCGCTCATGCTGCCTGTTTGTGACCTATTTGGTGGGGTGGGGTGTGCCATGAAGGCAGGGTGTGAGTCTAGTCCCTGGGAGGATGGCTCTAAGGGACGGCGGGGGAGGAAGTGTCCTACTGAGAACTGCTGTCTCCCTGGAGAAGCTGGTGCTTGCAAGATGTTGCCAGGCAAAGAGGGAAAAGACGTGATGAGAAGAGGGAACGGCGTATGTGGAGGATCTGGAGTCCTGAAGGCCACCAAGGAGCCTGGGGCAGGAGCTAAGAGCCCAGGTGTGGCGTCCGCCCAGGAGGCCTGAGCGGCAGCTGAGACCCCAGGTGTGGCGTCCGCCCAGGAGGCCTGAGCGGCAGCTGAGACCCCAGGTGTGGCGTCCACCCCGGAGGCCTGCGCGGCAGCCGAGACCCCAGGTGTGGCGTCCACCACGGAGGCCTGGGCAGCAGCCGAGACCCCAGGTGTGGCGTCCACCCGGGAGGCCTGAGCGGCAGCCGAGAACCCACGTGTGGCGTCCACCCGGGAGGCCTGGGCGGCAGCCGAGACCCCAGGTGTGGCGTCCACCGCGGAGGCCTGGGCGGCAGCCGAGAACCCAGGTGTGGTGTCCTTTACGTGGAAGCCGACATGAACAAAAATCCCAGGATTTGGGGAGGCCAAGGTGGGTGGATTGCTTGAGCTCTGGAGTTTGAGACCAGCCTGGGCAACATGGTGAAACCCTGTCTCTGTAAAAACTACAAAAAATTAGCCAGGCATGGTGTTGCACATCTGTGGTCCCAGCTACTCAGTAGGCTGAGGTGGGAGGCACTCTTGAGCGTGGGAAGCAGAGGTTGCAGTTAGCTGAGATTGCACCACTGCACTCCAGCCTGAAGGCAAAATGTGACACTGTCAAAAAAAAAAGGTGCATATATACATATGTGTCTGTGTGTATATATATGTATTTTTAAGAAAGATTTTAAAAGAGCCTAGATGTTAAGGTTTGACTGCCTGATTCACACTCCAGTATGATTGGAGTTTACTCATTGGCTTTCCTGTGCCTCAGTTTCCCCTCTGGGGAGTAAGGGCCGCAGTGGCACCTGATGTGAATGCCCGTGGCAGTGCACCTAGAGGGCCAGAGCAGTACCTGGCTCACAAAGCGTGAGCCCAGGAAGGGCCTACAGGTGTGGGGGATGGTGGCCAGCCAGGCCTGCTAAGCCTAGGTGGCAGGGACAGGTGCAGAGGCAGCTGAGAAAGACAGGGCTGGGACATTCACCCCGTTGGCACTGGACACCAACAATCTTTTGAGCAACAACATGGCTGGCTTTTATGCCTAGAAGGTCACTGGTAACAGGGTAGGCTGTCAGCTCTGTTTGAAGACTGCCATGAGGCCAGAATCTAGAATTCTGGGCTCTGTGTGGTCACTGAGATTCCATGACTGGACGAAGGTGGTGCTGTGGATGACATTCAGGGAGCGCATCATGGCGCCACTGCAGAAATGGGAACACAGGGAGGGGCTTGGCTACATGGCCTTTGGTTCAGACACACTGGATTAAAGAGCCCTGTCCAGGACAGCTGTCCAGAGGACAGTGCTCAAGGCATGCTCTGTGCAGGGCTGTAGTTTGGCCAGAAGAGATAAGTGGTTGGAAAAGAAGGAATCAGGGTGACCCTGGCCACATGCTGGGCGGTCATCACCCTGTCCGTGAGGCTGGCAGGTAACCTGGGCATGAGTCGCTGCCATTCTGTCCCTTACCTGGTCTCCCCTGGCTCTGAGCCAGCATCTCCTTTCTCCACAGAGACTGCACTTCCTCTAGCCACCTTCCCTGCCCCCTGGGCTCCCAAGCCTGCCATACCCTTGAGCTCTTGCAGCCACTCCGGGCATCCGGCTGGGGGCCCTTGCTGCCCCTCAGGGAGCTGAGTGCCAGGCCCTTGAGATGACAACCTGAGTGACAGATGCCCTCTGCTATGGGAGATCTAGCAGCCAAGGGGGCATGCAGATGAAGATGCCTGTGAAGATGGGGTGGGCTGGGGCTGGAGCCCCTGCTTTTCCACAGGTATCTGGCAGGAAAAGGGTAGGGAAGGAGAGTGGGATCCAGGCAGGGCAGAGAGAGCACACTAGGGCAAGAAGCTGCTCACCCATGGCCGCCCACCACAGACCTCGGGGCCACGATGCAATGAGGGGCACCTGCCCTCATAGCTGGGCAGACTCTGGACCCCAGCAAAGGGGAGTGGGCAGGCAGTGAAGCCTGGGAGCAGGAAACACCACGCTGGGCTGCCTGTCCTGCCTCCCAGCCTCCTCCGTTCCCTTTCCTTCCTGACTACAGCGCAGCCTCCCTCCCTCCTCCAGATAGGCAGCTAGACTGGAAAGGAGAAACTGGAGCCTCTCGTGTTCTTCAGGGGACTCTGAGAAAGGGTCAGCATAGGTTCAAAGGCAGGCCGTCACCTCCTCCTGGCTGGCGTCTGGAGGGAAGACCCAGTCCAGGCAGAATCGACGATGGCGCCCCCGGTAGCAGGTGGTGACGGTACCCCCTGGACCGGGCTCCACGCTCACTAGGCTGGAGGGTGTCCCTGGCCTCAGGCGACATAGCACACGGATATTTCCTGCAGTAGGGATCAGGTCAGCAAGATGCCTCCCAGACCCTAAAGCACAGAGAGGCTGAACTTCCTCCAGCCACCCTCCCTGCCCCCAGGCTCCCAAGCCTGCCATACCCTTGAGCTCTGGCAGCCGCCCTGGGCATCCGGCTGGGGGCCCTTGCTGCCCCTCAGGGAGCTGAGTGCCAGGCCCTCCGGATGACAGTGCCCCTAAGGCCCAGGACACCTGAGGAAACAGGGATGTGCAGTCAGCCAAGCAGCTGCCGAGGTAGGGGATAAGGGGTGCTGAAAGCAGCAAGAAGCCCCCACAGGACCACAATTTTCACTGGCTTTGGGCCCCTGGGGACATCATTCAGTGAGCATAGGATAAAGCCCAGGAATAACAAGGAGGGACACCACATCATCTGTCTTCTCTGTGATTCTGGGCAATGCTGTGAGAGTTTCACTGTCAACCAGGTTTGCACAGGATGGAAACAAGGCCCAGAAGTGAAGTCATACTCTGGGTCACACAGAAGCTGTTTGGGTTTCAGAGCCCCACTTCCTAGCACAGCCAGCTCCCCAGGGGCACCCCCATCAAAAGAAAAGTGAACAGACTGCCCAGAGAGTGGGGACTAGGTGGGGAGGGGACCTGACCTGGCCCCGGGCCTCACTCAGCGAACCCTGGCAGCTCTGGGTAAAGGTGCTGACCAATCCTCGGAGGTCGCCGCAGCCCTGACGCAGGCTGGCCATCCGTGCCCGAAGTCCTGGGGAGGGAAGTCTGTGGGACGGGAAGGCCCAGCCTCCAGGGCCTCCCATGAGCCCAAGCCCCAGACCTTACCTGCCAGCTGCCCATGCATCTGCTGCAGCTCCCGCCTGCAGTTCTGCTCCGTCTCCTGCTGGAGCTGCTGAAGGGCCCCTTGAAGGCCCTGCAGCTGCACCTCCTGCACCCCCAGCTGCCCCGCCCAACCCCACCCGTCACTGAGGAAACAGGCACTTACCAGGCCCTGCCTCAGATAAGCCCCTCCCAGCACCCAAGCCCTCGTCACCCCAGCCACAAACCCCTGGGCCCCACACCCACCTGGGCTCGGAGGGCTTCTGTGGTGTCCTGGGCCTCCTGAAGCCGGCCCTGGAGCTCCACCAATGCCTCCGCCTCCTCCTGCAGGAGGGTGGGGGCCAGGAGGGGACTCAGAGAGGGGCGTTCTGCGGTACCATTTCACAGATGGGAAAGTCAAGTCAAGAGGTGGGCAGAGCTGGCTGTGAACCCATGCCTCCCAACTCCACGCAGAGCTCCTTTCCACCGTTCCTCTGCTCTCCTGGGGTTAGCCCCTCAGAGGGGCCATGGAGGGGGGGTCATCCCACAGACATCGGCCTCCCTGATGGGGCTGCCCAGCACAGGCCACCCCGGGAGGTCCCCAGGAGGCTTGGGCACTGTGGCTGCATGCCAGGTGTGCAGGAGCCCCAGGCTGCAGCTCGGGAGCCGGGTTACCTGTGAAGCCCTGGTGGGGGGCCCCGGGCCCCAGTGCAGCAGGAGATCCCGCATCAGGCTCAGGCTCTGCTTCAGGGCCTCGTTCTCCAGGGTCAGGTGCTGAACCCTTTTCTCGGAGTCTGTCGCTCCCTGGTGGAGAGGAAGCCTAGGCACTCACCTGAAACCGCCTGCCAAGCCCCGCCCTGCCAGGTCCCCCGCAGCCTCACCACGC
This sequence comes from Saimiri boliviensis, assembly GCF_048565385.1. Taxonomy (NCBI): domain Eukaryota; kingdom Metazoa; phylum Chordata; class Mammalia; order Primates; family Cebidae; genus Saimiri; species Saimiri boliviensis. The sequence continues at coordinate 92,064,791 of NC_133463.1, read as the reverse complement.
CCAGGCGCAGGCGACCCAGCTCCTCCTCCTGCTGTTCCAGCTGCTGCTTCAGCTCTTCCAGCTGGGGAGAAGTGAGACAGTGGACTTCCTTTTTCTGGCGCCCCAGCTCCCAATCCCTGCTGGCTCCTGGGGCCCTCACCTGTCCCAGGATGAGCTGCTCCAGCCGCTGCCACGCCCTGTGGTCCTCCTCCAACTGGAGGGACTGCTGTCCCTGCGCCTCATCCCCCGGGGGCTCGCCCGGGACTGCGGCGAGGCGGGAAGGGCTTTCTTCTTGGGATGTGGATCCTGTAGTAGGGAGGACCCAATTAGCACTGCAACGGTTTCTGGCCTGAATCCTCCGGAACGGGGCTGGCCTTGGGACCCCGAACTCAAGGCCGCCCGGGTTCTAACGGGGTTTGCTCCCTCCAGAGCCCTTCTTCAACCTACTGCCCTTCGCTTACCATCTGGAATTGGGGCCCCGACCTCAGGAGCTGGCTGAGTCCCCTGGAGCAGAGCCTGCCTCCCCCTGGGGCTCCGAAGCCATGCCAGAAGGGCCAAGAGCTGGCTGGTCACTGTCAACAGTGGGGGCACCTCGCCGGACTGCGGAGGAGACAAGAATCGGAGCAAGGCTGTGAGGGCCAGGAAGGCCCGCGCAGGCGGCAGGTGCCCGCAGCCCCTCCGCCGCGCTCACCTGGCCCAGGTCGGCCGGGCTCCCGCAGCTCTCTTCTGCCCCCAGCTGGACGGAGAGGAACTCGGCCAGGCGCAGGAGGGCCTCCTCCAGGGACACCGCGGCCGCGCGGCCCTCGGCTCCGCCTTCCGACCCATCCTCGGGCTCCGAGGTGCCTGCGGGTCGGGGAGGGGGGCGGGAGGCATTTCGGGTCACGTGCTGGAGCCTGGGCCTCCGCCCCTCCCAGGGAGGTCCCGGCACCGCCCTCGCACCGCTGGGTTCCCGGCCCGCACCTACCGGCAAGGCCGGTCAGCTCTGTCCACAGCTCTGGCGCGGACAGGTCTGGGCGCTGGCGACCCCGGGACTTGCGGGCTCTCTAGGGAGGGAGCAGGGGCGCCGCTGAGGAGGGGGCAGGCAGCCCGCAGGCCCTTCCCTCCGCGAACCGGGCCGGAGGGTCGGGGCCCAAGTCTGCGCCTGCAGCACCGCAGCGGAGCCGAGGGTCCTCGGCACGGCCGTGCGCCCCGCGCCCGCCCCCGCCCCCGCCCCCGCCCCCGCCCCGGGAACCTCGGCGTGGGGGTGGGGCGGAGCGGCGGGGGCGACAGGCTGCGCGGCGGGCCCCGCTCACCTGGGCGGGGTCCCCGGGGTCCGCGGCCGCCGCGGCGCCACCATCTCTGCGGAAGAGGCTGTAGAAAATGTAGATGAGCAGCGAGTAGAAGGCGTACATGGGAGCGCGGGGCGGCTGAGGGCCCCGCTTCGCGCCGCCCCGCGTCCCCGCGCCCCGACTCGGCGCCCGCCCGCCGCAGTGCCGGTGCGCATGCTCGCGACGGCCGCCCCCACGGCCCGGCTCCCACGGCTACTGGGCGCGCACGGGGACGGGGGTCCCAGAAACAGGTGCCTGCGGCTGCACCTGCAGACCAGCCGCTTCTCACGGCGCCGTCCCGCGCGCCTCAACCCCTATACCGCGGACACCGAGCTGAGAGCGCCCACAGCTCCCGCGACCCTCCTCTCGGAATCCCTCCCGCCCTCCGCCGAGTTCCCCATCGCTCCGGTTTCACGCGGGGAATCACCCGCCCCTCTCCGGAGCCCCGCCCAGACCCCGCCTCTCCCCGCCGCCCCGCCCACGCCTCAACCCCGCCCATTCTCCCCTCGCTAGCCCGCCGCTCTCGGCCCCGCCCACACCTCGTCCGTCTCGGCCCCGCCCCGCCCCCGCCCCTCGCAGCCCCGCCCAGGCCCCCCTCCCTCGGCCCCGCCCATTCTCCCCTCGCAGCCCCGCCCACACCTCAGCCACGCCCATTCTCTCCTCGCAGCCCCGCCCAGGCTCCCTCCCTCAGCCCCGCCCACACCTCAGCCCCGCCCGTTCTCCCCTCGCAGCCCCGCCCAGGCTCTGCTCCCCTCGTCAGGCTCCTTCCAAACCGCTGCGCCCACGCACCCACCCAAACAGCATTTTCTGCTTCCCGAGCTCCTTCCAACCCCACCCGCTCCCGGCGCCTCCGGACGACCCCCCAGGCCCCGCCCCTAGTCACTCTGGCCCCGCCCCGGCCCGCTCTAGCCTCCGCTCCTCTCGGTGGTGGAAGTTCCCGGCCGAGCTCGCTCTCGCCCCCGGAGGCCCGGCCGAGGAGGCAGCGCCCGCGGCAGGGGCGGTGCGTCGGGCAGGCTCTGGCCTCCCGCTGGCCGCTGCGCGGGGACGGCGCGGCCCGGTAACTGCGCACGGAAGGCCGCCGGGAGTCCTGCGCCATCGCTCCTCCCGCGGCCCGGGATCCCAGGACGGCGCCTCCCGGAGCGCAGGGAGCAGGCCGCGGCCGCCGCTCCCTCTGCCCCAGGCCCGGCACCCCGATTTGGGCTCCAGGGCCCCAGGACTCACGCCCCCCACCCAGCCTACCTAAGCCGTTTCCCCCTGTTTCCCGGCTGAATTAGGTTCTTCTTCCCCACAGGTGTGTGCAGTGGCCTCAGGGATCCGGAAAACTGAGGACTGAATCTCTCCCAACTAGTAATGGGGCCCTGGAACCCGGGCTGCTAGGGTGCCGCGCTTAGGGCTCCAGGTCGCTGGCTTCTGCACTTCCTTCGTCTCCAAAGCTGAGTATCTCCTATCTACGTCCTCAAACTTAACTACCGCCCGAGGTGCCATGGCCCCCAAGCCGGGGGCTGAGTGGAGCACAGCCCTGTCCCATCTGGTGCTGGGAGTGGTATCTCTGCACGCAGCCGCGAGCACAGCCCAGGTGAGTACGCTGCGTCTGAGCCCGGGCCCATCCCCATTCCTCCCAAATCCCAAGGACCTGGTTTCCTGGATTAGGGTGAGGTTGGTGGGAAGTCAATCTAAGACCAGGTCTCCAAGGAAGCCCCAAACCCTTTCCTGTTTTAAAGGGTGGCCCCGGCCTCTTTTTCCTTCACGTCCGCCCTTCTCTGTGTTGACAGGCAAGTCGAGGGGCTGCTGCTGGCTTCCTGCTCCAGGTCTTGGCGGCCGCCACTACGCTGGCCCCAGGGCTGAGCACACATGAAGACTGTCTTGCTGGAGCCTGGGTGGCCACCGTCATCGGCCTGCCCCTTCTGGCCTTCGATTTCCACTGGGTGAATGGGGACCGCTCCTCTGCCAACCTGCTCCTGGGAGGAGGCATGGTGCTAGCGGTGGCTGGCGGCCATCTCGGCCCTGAGGGCCGCTCTGTGGCTGGTCAGGCAATGCTGTTGGTGGTCGCAGTGACCATTCTCATTGTGGCTGTCTTCACGGCCAACACTTATGGGATGTGGGGGGGTGCGATGCTGAGTGTAGCAGGCCTCTTGAGCCGACTGGAGGAGGACAGGCTGCTGCTGCTACCGAAGGAGGATGTCTGTCGCTGGGCCCTGGCTGCAGGCAGCTGGGCTTACTGCCGGGCCCTGCATACACAGCGCCTGCAATGGGAGTGACAGCTGGATACAGCACGGCAGGGTTTCTGCCCTGCCGACCACTTCCCCTCCCACCTGCCAGCTCCTGGCGCTTTTCTCCCCAGGGGTAGACTCTCCTGCCCACTGAAATGGGCTTGCTGCACATTGACTGATCAGGGGCAGAGTCTGGGTGCTGTCCTTTGGCCATCTGTGGGGACTTGTCTAGACCAAAATGAAAGGGACAGGGTCCCAGATACATTTGGGGGGCCTGATTCTGGGCTAGACATGGTTGTGGATCCAGAGAAGAGGCCTAGTCTCCAATAAATCTTAGGAATTTTGCAGGAATACGGAATCTGCCCATTTTTGAGAGGGATTGAGGCAGGCGTCCCCAAACTACGGCCCGCGGGCCGCATGCGGCCCCCTGAGGCCATTTATCCGGCCCCCCGCCGCACTTCAGGAAGGGGCACCTCTTTCATTGGTGGTCAGTGAGAGGAGCACAGTATGTGGCAGCCCTCCAACGGTCTGAGGGACAGTGAACTGGCCCCCTGTGTAAAAAGTTTGGGGACGCCTGGATTGAGGGATCCTTCAGTGAGCTTCCTAAAGGCCATCAGGGCAGCAGCTGGTCACCCTGACAACGTATATGCTGGAACTAGCATGGGACCTCATCCAGCCTGGACCGAGAAGACGTAGCCCTGGGCCCTTGCTCTCCTGGGACATGGTGGAGCTTCAGATAGCCTGGCCTGGCCTGGCCTGGCAGGTGGCCCTCTGGGGCAGTGACCTTCAAAGACAGACGGCTAGGGTGGAGGCAGGGGACGGCTATACCACAGCCATTTCCAGAAACGCACATCCTCCCAGGGCTCATTGGCCCTCCTGTGTGCCTCCGGCCTGTGGAAGCCAGCCCTCTTCCCTAACACCTTCATTTTCCTCAGTGGACCCCTTCAGCCTCCAACCGCAGGGTTAGGAGGAGAGGTTCGGATGAGCAGAGGATTAGACTCCGGGGGTTAGGGGTCTGGAGTCCCTTCTCCCCGGAAGTCCCTCCGCTTGCGTCCTGCGGAGACCTATCGGATCCCGCACGGAAAAGAGAAGGGTGGCCGGCCGGGTTTTTCATTTGTGCCCTTCCCCTCCGGGAAGAAGACGCAGGCACGCCCCGCCGCCGCTGGCTCGTGCAGCGTGGGTGCCGCGCCGACGCCGCAGCTCGCGTGGGCCTCCCCAGCCCCAGGTGCGCGTCCCTCCGCGGCTCGCCCGGGCCCCGCCCCCTTCCTGCCCACCTCCTGCAGGGGCGGGCCCTCGGGGGGCCCTCGCGCTCCCATTGGCTCTGGTCCCTGCGGCGTCTCGCCCCAAGCGGCGCTCCCATTGGCCCCGCGCGGAGCTCACGTGACGGGGAAGACGAGGGGGCGGGGGCGGCGGGGCGGGGGGAAGCGCACAGCGAAAACAAAGATGGCGGCCGTGTCGGGGTCGGTGGCCGCGGCGGCTGCGGGGCGACGCGCGGGCCGGGCCCACTGAGGCGGCGGCGCAGGGAGCGGAGCTGCGGGGTCGCGGCGGCGGCGGCGGGAGAGCAGCGGGAGCGCGCGGCGCCCCTAACTTCTAGCCGCGGGAGCGCGCCGGCATCCGCCTGCCGGGCCCGCCGGCCGCTATGTCCGGCGCCGAGGAGGCCGGCGGGGGCGGCCCGGCCGCGGGGCCCGCGGGCGCCGTGCCGGCCGGGGTCGGGGTCGGGGTCGGAGCCGGGCCCGGGGCGGCTGCCGGGCAGGCGGCGGCGGCGGCGGCGGCACTGGGCGAGGCGGCGGGGCCTGGGCTCCCGGACGAGGCGGGCTTGGCGGGCGCCCGGCAGCTCCAGCTGCAGGAGGCGGCCGGCGACCCCGACGCGCCGCCCAAGAAGCGGCTGCGGGCGGCCGAGGCGGCCGAGGCGGCGGCGGCGGCGGCGGCGGCGGGCAGCGGGAAGTTGGAGGAGCGGCTCTACTCGGTGCTGTGCTGCACCGTGTGCCTGGACCTGCCCAAGGCCTCCGTGTACCAGGTAGGGCCGCCGGCCGACCCCGACCCGGCCCAGCCCGGGGCTGCAGCCCCCGCCGCGGGGCCCCAGGATCCGCGTCTCCTCGGAGGCCAGGGCCCGCGGGCCCCGGCGGCCGGGAACCCTCTCCGGCCCTTACGGCCACTTCCTCGCCCGGCGGGGCTCCAGCGCCTGCTCCGAAGCTCCTCGCTGTCTTTCTCTCCGGGCATTATTTTCTGATCGGGACCCCCCTTTTCTGTGTTCTGACCCAGGTTACTTCCCGATCTCCATCGCGTGTCTTTCGCTTATCTCTCCCTTCTCTTTTCCAGACTTTTCCACCATCCTCTCAACACTCCCCCCCAAATCCACACCCTCAAACTGACCCTTACTTACCCCACAACTGCTTCCCCCCAACCCACCCGGTCCCAAGCTCCCTGGACTGAGTCCTGTTCTCGAGAGCTCCTTCCCCATTCTTCTGGCAGCCACACCCCCGAGCCTGTCCCTCCGCTTCTGAACATCCTGCGGACTTTTCCTTTTCGGTCCTCCTCGGTGGAAGAATCCTTTTACTTTGTCCATTTTTACTTCATTCTGAAAAACAGTAAGGAGAGAGGGGATTGCTGTTGGTCTGGATGACCCACTTGCAGCAAGTCCCACAGTCTGGGTACCTTCTCCGGTTCCAGCCGGACCCCGCATCCAACTGGACCTGCCATGCCCCACGCTAGGCTCCTGCCCACCTCACCCAGGCCAGGCCAGGCTTCCTGGCACCCAGTGCTCCAGGAGGCCGGTCCACCCCCTCCCCCACCTTCACATCCAGCATGGCAGTTGGACTCGGCCCTTAAGCAACCTAAGGCTGTTAGAGAGGGTACGTGGTCCAGGTGGGTTTGACATGTCCCTTCCCAGATAGCAGTAGGGACAGACAGTGGTTGACACCCAGAGGCAGAGTACAGTGCCTCACCTTCCCTGTTTCTTTCCCTCCCTTTCAACTCCCCAGTCCCTGTGAGAAATGAAGCAGGTTCCTTGTCAGCTGTTTACACTTACAGGAGCTGGAAGTAGCTAATGGGGCTTTGTTTCGCTGCTTGTGTTTAAGCTGGGGGCCTGGATGAGAGGCTCCTTTTGTAACAGGTGGTATAGGGCTAGTGTGGGTTGTCGTTTCCCCAAATTCTGGATCTCTCAGTCCTTCTTGCTCTGCCATGACCTTATTGGGAGGACCCCATTGGGGAGGGGGCACTGGCTCTCACCCACCCTCCTGGGTGTCAGGCACCAGGGCCAGCTAGGGGAGCGCTTTTCACAGCCACTGGCCCCCAGAGTTAGCAGTTACCCCTTGGCTTTGGCAGTGCCTCAACTTCCAAGAGGTGCCCACTCTCCAGCTCCTTTTTCCTGGCTCACAACCTTCCATCCTCCCAGACAGAAGTTGTTGTGTTTTTTTTTTTTAGACAGAGTCTTACTGTGTCACCCAAGCTGGAGTGAAGTGGCAGGATTTAGCTCGCTGCAACCTCTGCCTCCTGGGTTCAAGCAATTCTCCGTGCCTAAGCCTCTGAAGTAGCTGAGATTACAGGTGCCCGCCACCATGCCTGGCTGATTTTTATACTTTTTTAGTAGAGATGGAGTTTCGCCATGTTGGCCAGGCTGGTCTTCAACTCCTTACCTCAGGTGATCCACCTGCCTTGGCCTCCCAAAGTGTTGGGACTATAGGTGTGAGTCACCATGGGTAGCCAGAACTTTCTTTCTTGGGCCTCAAGGGAGACTCCAACAAGCCAAGCCAATAGTGCAGGATCACAGGGGAACTGGGAAGTCTCCTTGTCTCCCCACTGGTGGATGGGCTGGAGCTGGGCCTGGTGTGATTATGGGCCGCATGGTACTGGTCCCTGGTGCACTCTGTCTCCCAGCTGGGTGGGGTGCTTCTGATGGCTCTGCTTCTGACCAGAGCTCCTGGTGACCAGGCCTCTGAGCCTGGCTGGTTCAAACCGGCCTGCACTATGCAGAGCAGAGTTCTGCCCTCGGCGGCCAGAGGCGGGAGCTGAGCAGGCGTAATGGAGACTGAAGGCACTAGGGCTGCGCTAGCTGGCGGCCCTCCCGGCCTGGGGGCTCTGCTCACTGGCTTCCCTGGGAACAGAGCAGCTGAGCAAGGAGTGCTGTGGGCACTGGCTTCCCGAATACTGCCGAGAACACCTCCAGGGGTTGGCTCTCTTGTATGGTGGTGCCCCTGGAAGGTCAACACAGACCTGGAGACCTGGGCCCTTGCTTGCTCTGCTCCCTGGAGAATCTGGGCACAGATGGTGTGGGCCCCCACATACCGCCTTCTATGTGTCCCTGTCTGGGGCCCATGCTGGCCGTCACCCCAGCCTGCGCTCAGCCCACCATATTCTACTAGCCTTCTTTGGTAACCGTGTTAACTGGCTGTCTCTAGCCAGCCAGCGTCAGGAATGCAGCAGCTTCCACCCTCTGTTCTACTGGAACATTTTTCCTGACCCCAGCAGATCACATGGCTCAGGGTGGGCACCAGCCAAGCTATGCTCTTGGGGGCCGACTAGGTGCCCAACTCTGGTGAGGAGAAGAGGGGAGTGGCCATGTCCCTGGGACTGGGGCTGTAGGCGACAACTCCATGGGCCTCTGGAGTTGGCTGGGTCCTCAGTAACTTGAGAGTTTGTCATCCAGATAGCAGATGTCAGCAGCGCTGGCAGGAAAGCCCCAGGTGGTGTCAAGCAGACGTGGGCCGTACAGGCAGTTCACCCACCTGCCCCTGGGTCTGAGCCCTTGGGCCTGCGGGGCTGGCTGACCGATGGACCTGTGCCTGCACGGTGGCTCCTCACAGGCTGGGAAGACTGCTCATGCGTCAGACTGAGGCCCTCATATGAACAGCTTCTGCCACTGCCACATCCTACGTCACGGCAGGTTGGGGCTGCAGCCGGCACAGCAGACCCGGCTTTGATGTTCTCTCTGTGGGTGTTAGGTGTGTCTTGGGTGACTGGCCTGACAAGGTGTGCAGCCACCTTCTGGAGTCTCAGGTGGATGGCAGGAGGGCTGGCAGGGCAGTGGGGATACCCGTGCGGGAGCTTCTGGCCAGTCCAGGCCGAGCAGATGGTCAGGTCGCTTCTGCCGGTTCCCTGCTCTGTGGCCTGAGGGCAGTGTGTCCTGTGGACACCTTTGCCTGTGGGGCACCTCCTCTGGGAAGACAGCCTCAGTGATTCCCAGGACGTTGTAGCTGCAGCCTCATCCCGGACCTCCCTTCCTCTGTTTTGGCACAGCCGTTCAGACGAGGCCCAGTGTGGTCCTCCATAACACAGACCTGGCCCTGACCCTTCCTGCTGATGTCAGCTGAAGCCCTGAGCCTTGGCGATGTCACCTGGAGGAAGGGACTGCACATCATTGCACCCCTCGTGGGGCATTCTTAAGGCAAAAACAAGCTCGCTGGGGTGTAAGGGTCAGGCAGGGGCCTCTCACAGATATGGTCCAGGCTACATCTGATGTGGACCAGCTGCCCCTCAAGCGCAGTCCTGCATAGTGCCCTGCCACTCCTGTGCCCTCCTGCCTGAGGTGTCCTCCCCGCCCCCGCCCACCTCTTGGGCCCCTCAGAGGCAGCACCCCCACTTTGAGGCTATACTCACCTTGCTACAAGAATGCCCTCCTGCCCCGTCTGACCAGGGCGGGTTCACTGTCCTGCGGGCGGGGCATGTGTGTTGCAGCTGTTGACGGGTCACTCCCTTATGCCCTCCCACCTGTAGTGCCCCTGTCTCTGCCACATCTTGACAATCCCATTGATAACAGCCCAGGAAGCAGAGATGGCTCCATCTCTGCCCAAGCTCCATATCCCCACCAGCCCAACAGTGTGCCATCCTGTGGGGGTGCAGTCCCCATCCGTGTCCAGGGAGCTTTGGGCCCCTACTGGGCAGCAGTGCAGGACGGCAGCTGATTCGTTCTTTGAGGTGAGAAAGATAGCAGGAAAGAGCCTTGTGACTGTTTGCTTAGGTATCTAAAACTTATGGGAGCAAGGAAGAGTTTCTGGAATCTCTGGCTAGGTAAGAATTTTTGTTTGAGTTTCTGGAATCTCTGGCTAGGTAAGAATTTTTGTTTTCTGTGGTGGTTGTCATTTGAATTACTCTTAGATCTAAGCAGCCTTGTTCTGAATGTGAGCTCAGCTCTGGGACTTGACTGGCCCCCATTTGCAGTCTGACAGCAGCAGCAGGCGAGGGAGGCAGCAGGCAAGGGACTTCAAATCCAGCCTGGGTGGAAGGTTTGAGTCCTGGCTTCACACTTAATAGCTGCATGGCCTTGGACAACGTGCCAGTTCCTCTCAGGCCCACGTTTGTTCTGGGGCCTGAGAACAGGCCATGTTTGGTCAGGGCTGAGCATGTGGCATGTGCCCTGAGGCACTGTTGGCCCTGGTGGGGCCTTGCTTGCATGCAGATGGCAGAGGAAGGGGGACCTCCAGCTGGCTGAGCAGTGCTTTTGGGGTTTGTGCCACAGGGAAGCCCTTCGGCTGCATTTTGGCTCTGACAACCTCTGTCAAGGGCCTGTGGGTACCCGACAGCTGGTGAGCAAGGACACTGCTTCCATGGGCCTGGGCATCATGCCATCCTCTGGTGGGAAACAGGAGGTCCTCAGGGTCTGAGAGAGCCATGCAGTCCAGGTTTGAAAGGGGTGCTACAAGGCCGGCTGACCACAGGGAACTTAGCACCACCAGGAAGTCATAGGGGCCCTCAGTCACGTCAGGGCTCCTTCTCGAGCCTGTTCAGTCCATCTAGCTCCCACTAACCCTGGGGGAAAAGAAGCTCAAGTGGAGATCCTGGGTCTGCACAGGCTGGGGGTCACGTGAGCCGCCTGTAGCCCGGCAGAGAGGAGTGCTGGGTGCCGTCTCGAGGATGCAGGTGCAGATGGCCATTTCTGGGCCATCTGTGTGTATCAGCATCTGCAGAGGGGTCTGGGGGTCTGGCTGCTGGGTTTGGCAGCCCCAGGAACTCTGCCGTGGCTGCCCACGGTGGTGGTGTTTCCTCTGCACCTGCTGGGTGTGGGGCAGTGCCATCCTGTCCCATCCACCTCATCAGCACGGAAGGAAGCTGGTCCTGTACTCGCCACCAGTGCATGTGAGGAAACTGCGGCCCCAAAAGGGATGGTGTAAACCCAAGGTCATGCTACTGGTGACCTGTGGGCTGGGGTCTGAGTCCATCATTGTGGCTTCAAGCCCCCATCTGCCCTAGGACAGTCTGGGAAGCCCCGTGATGTCATCCCCCATGATGTCACCCCATGAGGGCATTCCTCATGATGAGGGCATTCCCGTGACATCATCCCGCTATGATGTCATCCCCCTGTGGTATTCTCCTGTGATGTCATCCTGCAGTGATACTCCCTTTGATGTCATTCCTCCATGATATTCTCCTGTGATGTCATCCTGCAGTGGTATTCCCTGTGGCGTCATCCTCCTATGATGTAATTCCCTGTGATAGTCTCCTGTGCTGTCGTCCTGCGATGGTATTCCCTGTGACGTCATCCACCTGCGATGTCATTCCTGTGATGTTCTTACCCAGTGATGTCATCTGTGTGACATCATCCCTGTGATGGCATTCCCCCATGATGCCACCCTGTGATGGCATTCCTTGTGATGTCACCCATGTGAAGTTATCCCCTTATGATGTCATTCCCCCATGATGTCATTCCCCTGTGATGTCATCCCCATGGTGTCCTTTCCCAGTGATGTCACCCTGCAATGGCATTCCTTGTGATTTCACCCATGTAACATCACCTGTGATGTCATTCCCCTGTGATGTCATTCCCCTGCAGTGTCATCCCTGTGATGTCATCTCCATGGTATCATGCCCCTGTGATGTCATCCATGTGATGCCACCCCATGATGTCATCCCATTAATGTCATCCCCTGTGATGCCATCCTTGGGTTTGGGGGATTGTGATTGTGGGGTACCCTCCGCTCCTGCGGGGTCTTCCCAGCTGGTGGTGAGAGGTGGCCTGGCCTGGGTGCTGCAGCAGCTGCTCTTGAAGGTACCTGGGCTCTTGGGGGCCTTGGACCACGCCATCCCCTGGACTGTGCAGAGTCCTCCATGGCCCAGCTTCTGGTGGGTGGTGGACACAAGTCAGAATCAAGTGCATCTGGCCAGACACTGCCAGAGCCAAGGATTCAGCTGCCCACGGCCTGGACTTGGTGTAGAGCCAGGGTCTCGCTCGGGTTGAGGAGGCCCAGATAGCAGGGAAGGCTCTGGAGCCTGTGACTGTTCTGCTGTGGACAGACCTCCTGGGCTGAGTGTAGGTCGGCCCTGGCCATGCATCTCGAGGGCGTCCCTCGACCAGTGAGAGGGTCTGTGGGTGGATGTTGCCCGTGTGTCCAGGACAACCGAGGGACTCACTGTGTTCTGACTTGAGTGAAGCCACTGGGGCTGAAGGGACAGTGGCCGTGTGTCTCCTCAGAGCTTGGTGGCCCAGAGGGAGCCAATTCCATGGTATGGAATTGAATGAGCCCATGCTGGGGTCTGGAGGCCCCCAAAAGAATGGGGCCTATGGCCAGGGGCTGGCCCAGGAGCTGGGGTAGCTTTCGGGGTGAGAGGCTGGCAGTGCTGGGAGGTAAGTGACGATAAGCCTGGCAGCCTCAGTGCCCCCTTGGGAGGACCCAGGACTCCATCTCAGTCTTCCTGAGCTACCCAGAGCCAGGAGGAGAGGCCAGGTGGCCTTGGTGGGTAGGATCAGGTGCTCCAGCCCTGCCTGGAACTCCGTTGGGAACTGGGCCACAGCCAAGAAGACTCTTGTGCCTGTGCTCAGGCAACTGTGCGTGCAGAGCTGGGTCCAGAACCCCTTCCAAGGCCCCCGGGCAGTCTCACAGAAGTGTCTAAAGCTGTCCACGTGGAGTGGCACAGCTCCAGGGTAGGGGCTGTGAGAGAGTGGTGCTGTGGACCCTTGCTCTGTGCCTCCCATGGGGCAGCTGCTTCAACACCGTCTGTGCTCACTCCCTGCCCACAGTCCACCCACTGCTGACCCCTGGACAGGGCTGGCGGATTTTCACACCTCCTGGGGGCAGGCCTCAGCTTGTCCCCACCCCGGTCAGAGCCAGCCTCACTCCCTGCCTCAGGCAGCTGTGTATGTTTCAATTTTCATTTATTTTTGAGACAGACTCTTGCTTTGTCACCCAAGCTGGAGTGCTATGGTGCAGTCTTGGCTCACTGCAGCCTCCGCCTCCCGGGTTCAAGCAGTTCTCCTGCCTCAGCCTCCCAGATAGCTGTGACCACAGGCATGTGCCACCACGCCTGGCTAATTTGTGTATTTTTAGTAGAGACAGGGTTTCACCATGTTGGCCAGGATGGTCTCAAACTCCTGGCCTCAGGTGACCCACCTACCTTGGCCTCCCAAAGTGCCAGGTTTACGGGCATCAGCCACCGCCTGTAATTTTAATTTTTAACCAGACTCAGAACTTGAGAATCAAATGTAGGTAACGGGTGGCATTCATGTGGATGTGGATTCCATGAAAGAGGGCTTTGTCCCCACCGTGGGTTCTCTACACGTAGATCCTTTCACTCACCAGACCCTAGGCCTGAGTTAGTAGCCCCAGCATCTCCTTAGCTTGGAGTGCAAGGGCTGCTGAAGCACTAGGATGGCAGTTCAGGCTTAGCAGAGCCCCACGTGTGCAGGGGTGGCCTCCCAGCACTGCCAGGCCGGGCCCTGTGAGTGTCCCGTCCCTGACACACACCTGGGTAGAGAAGCTGGACCAGGGCAGGCGCCTCTGCTGCACCACATCCTGTTCTCAAGAGGGTGCCAAGTCCCAAAGGAAGCCTGTGGCCCAGTGGCTTTCTGGAGGTTTGCATGGCTGGCAAGCCTGGGCCAGCTGCTGGAGAGGCATCAGGACAGGACTGGCTCTGCTGACCGCTCCCCTCAGTGAGCTGTGAGAGTCCCTAGGTGGGAGGCATGTCACTTACCTGTCACTCCTGCCTGGCCCTGGAATGCCTCAGCCCTGCACATTCCACTCCAGCCAGGGATGTGGGTAGCTGTGTCTGCTCAGGTACACGAGGCTTTGCTCTTGTACCTCTTGGTTCTGGTCTGAGCTTCCTGCCTCCCACACTGTGAGTCCCCATAGGCTGGGACCGAAGCTTGCCTTGTGTCTCAGTGGCACCAAGTTGGATGCTCAAGGCTTATGTCAAGGGAGTGAGAGAGCCAGGATGGGACCACTGGGCATGCTGGCAGCCCACATAGGGAGCCCAGTGGGAGGTACCCTGCACCTGCCAACCCCGGTTACCCCAGTAGGCTTGGCACCCACTCAGAGCCCCCACTCCCACTCCCCAGGCATTCCCTGTTTGCCCACCTGCCCTTGTCCTGGACCAGCTTGGCTCCTGCCTCCCCGCTCTGAGGAGGCCTCTGTAGGTAGCCGACCTCCCTGGACGGGGGCAGCTGCCTCCTTCCACCTGGACTCCCTGGGGAAGGCTGGAGTAGAAGGGCCAGGCTGGGCTCACCCTGAGCCAGGTCCTCAACCCAGCGTGAACGGCCTTGCCGAAGGCTCAGAGAGTATGCCTGCCCCAGTGTGGGAGCAGCGTCCACTCCCCACCAGACAGTGCTGTCCAAGAGCCTAGTGTTCCTGGAGGGCTTTCAAACTCTGGATCTGTAGGGGAATCAGAGCAGTCGCTGGCCCCTAGGAGAGAAGCCTGGCTCTAAGCCCCAGGTGATTGAACCAGTCACTGCCAGAGAGCTGTCACCTGTGTGAGCTGGTGAGGTCTTGCTCTTGGGACCTCTGATCTCTGCAAGAACCCAAGCTGGCCCTGCCTGTCGCTCTGGAGCAGCTCAGTGTTGGCTACGCACCAGCAGGATGCAGGGACAGGCACGTGCGCCTCTTTGCACCAGCTGCAGTCCCTCGGGACACCTGGCCAGTGCTGGCCGGCGTGGGCGGGTGTGTGTGAGCACGAGCCCGCAGGTCTGTGAGCTCCGTCTCCCTCTCCTTCTTCGCAGTGTACTAACGGTCACTTGATGTGCGCTGGCTGTTTTATCCACCTACTAGCAGATGCCCGGCTGAAGGAGGAGCAGGCCACGTGCCCCAATTGTCGTTGTGAGATCAGTAAGAGCCTCTGCTGCCGGAACCTGGCCGTGGAGAAAGCCGTGAGCGAGCTGCCTTCAGAGTGTGGCTTCTGCCTGCGCCAGTTTCCCCGCTCCCTCCTGGAGAGGCACCAGAAAGAGGAATGCCAGGACAGGTAACTGAGGGTCATCGTGGGGCCCAGGATTGCTAGAAGCCCACCCTGGTGCAGCAGGGCCCGTGCAGAGTGAAGTGGCCATGCCTGCCGCCTGGGCCTTGGGTACCACCCATGCAGCCCAGTGACAGCCCCAGGGGAGGGTGCTGCACCCAGTTGTTACTAGGACGTGACCCTGGTCTTCCAGCACTCTTTGTGCCTGTGGGGAAGCCCCTCAGAGGGCCCAGGACAGCGTGGGACCTCAGGGAGCTTGGTGTCGGGCTACACTGGCACGATCCCATGGCTACCCCGCCACTGGAGGCAGCCTCCAAGTCTTCTGGAGTGAGGCTGTGCAGGGCACAGCTGCCAAGCAGGGGAGGGAACCGGAGCTGCGGTTCTGGGCACGCAGGCTCAGACTCACGCTCTTCCTTCCTTCTCCCCACTTCCCCCTGTCTCCTTCCGCTCCACACACTGCCACTCTGACCCTGTCCTGGGGGCTGGGCTCACAGCTGTGTGTGTCCCAGAAAGGGGTTCTTAGCTGGATGGAAGCCGTATGGGAGGACAGCTTGTCACAGCTGCCTGTTCTGGGCTCATGACTGATGTGCCTGCCCTCCCCTAGGGTAACCCAGTGCAAGTATAAACGCATCGGCTGCCCCTGGCACGGCCCCTTCCACGAGCTGACAGTGCACGAGGCTGCCTGTGCCCACCCAACCAAGACAGGCAACGAGCTGATGGAGATCCTGGATGAGATGGACCAGAGCCACCGCAAGGAGATGCAGCTGTACAACAGCATCTTCAGCCTGCTCAGCTTCGAGAAGATCGGCTACACAGGTGAGGTGCCCTGCCGCCTGCTGCATGCCACACAGGCGTGGGCGTGGGGGACTGGCAGCTGGGAGCCTGGGGGCAGAGGCTCTGGGCACTGGGCACTGACTGCGCCGGACGGCCAGGCTCTGGACAAGCTCCCAGTGGACAGGAGGCCACCTCGGGCGAGAAGACAGGCCGGAGACTGAACAGAAGGAGGGGCCGAGACCGACCCCAGGTGCACACCTATGTGGCTCTCTCAGCAGCCCCGCCCACCTGTCCTCCCCACCCTGGCCCCAACACCCCAGCAAGGTGGCATCCTCACTGTGGGGCTCCAGAGCCTCCAGACAATCAGGGTCTAACCAGAAAGTGGGCAGGTCTTGGGGGGCCTGGGAGCTAGGGGCCTGCCCCTTGGAGCATGGGGTGAGACAAGCACCCTGTTGAGTGAGGACTGCCTGAAGGCAGTCACTGCCCCAGCTGTGGGCCTCTCAAGGCTGGCACGAAGCCATTCAGGGACAGGGCTGCAGAACAAGCTGAGGGTGCCCGACTCAAAACGGTAGAACTGGGAGCGGACACCCACAGACGCACAGGCTGGACGCAGGCCCAGGCCCACTGGATCTCGTGGCTCTCAGCCACTACCACCGCCTTTGAACATGTCGGGGAGCAGGAGCCAGGCCAGAGCCTGGTCCAGAGGACAGCGAGAAGCACCTGTTGATGCTGGGGCCGCTCGAGGAAGCTCCGTCCCGTTACTCTCAGCCCGCAGCAGGCGGCTGGCTCAGAGCACCAGGCATGGCGCAAGCAGGGCGGTCATGGGCAGCCAGTCCCGCCCTGCTGCCTGGTCTGGGCCCAGTGGGGTGTGTGGGCCTGAGTAGGCCAGAGAGGCCAAGGGCCAGGGGCCTCTGCAGCAGCCACAGCCCGTGGTGAGTTAGCAGCCTTAGCCGCCTGGAGATACCAGGACCTCATGGAGTCTAGGCAGGCTGGGGCCCTGTGGCTACAGCTGTGGCCAGGTGGGGAGTGCCATTCGGGCAGCAAAGACTGGCCACCTGAGAGCCCGCGCCTTGCAGAGGGACTTGCCAGCCACGGGCTGTGGGCTAAACGAGAGGACTGTGCAGGCAGGGTGGCCTGCTGACTGGCAGCCCCAATCCGGCCTGGAGCCCGAGGACCTGGCACTCCCCTCGGGCAGGGCTGGGTGCCACAGCTGCCTGCTGGTTTTTCTGGCAGCTCTGTATCAGAACCAATAAAGTGCACTTGTTCTCGGAACCGCATCCTGTCTGTGTGTCTGCTTACCCCGCCCTGGGGGACACCCGGGGCTCAGGGTGACGAGGGAGGCCCGTGTGGGTCGGGCACGCCTGGGGTGTGGCCTGACGCGTGCAGCCTCTGGACTCTGCAGCTGATCTGTGGTGATTCTGTCTGTAGTTGCCCCCCCAAAGCTTGTGTGCGCCTCCGTCTGCCGTAGTTGCATTTGGCTTGTGACGAGCAGAGCTCGGTGTCCGGGTAAGTGGCCTTCCTCTCCGGCTGAGCCTGCCCTCGGCCCGGTCGGGGAAGGCGTTGCTGCCCAGCCTTGCCCACACTAACGGCCGGCCTTTTCCGGTCCTGTCTGTCTCCACAGAGGTCCAGTTCCGGCCGTACCGCACAGACGACTTCATCACGCGTCTGTACTACGAGACGCCCAGGTTCACGGTGCTGAACCAGACGTGGGTCCTGAAGGCTCGCGTCAACGACTCGGAGCGCAACCCCAACCTGTCCTGCAAGCGCACGCTCTCCTTCCAGCTCCTCCTCAAGAGCAAGGTCACGGCACCCCTGGAGTGCTCCTTCCTGCTGCTTAAAGGCCCCTACGACGACGTGAGGATCAGCCCCGTCATCTACCACTTTGTCTTCACCAACGAGAGCAACGAGACGGACTACGTGCCGCTGCCCATCATTGACTCCGTGGAGTGCAACAAGCTGCTGGCCGCCAAGAACATCAACCTGCGGCTCTTCCTGTTCCAGATACAGAAGTAGGGCGGGGCCTCCGGACCCCGAGGAGCCCACGGGCAGCGCCCAGCACCGCTGCCCTGTCCCCCTGGCTGGCGGCTGCTTCACGTGACTGTCTGATCATTTTAGCACAGGAGGGGAACAGACGAAGCCAAACACTGGGAAAGTCTGCATGTGTCTGCAGCGGGGCCCCTGCTCCGGCTCACCCCTCTGCAGCCCTGCCTCCCTCCCTTCCGAGGGCACCAGAGGCCGGGCTGACCCAAGAGGAGGTGGTGCCTCGGGCATCCCAAGGCTCCGAGACCGGCGGCAGCAAGGAGACCGCTGAGAGGCGCAGCGACCCTGCCCCAGCCCTTCTGCGCAGCCGGGCGGCGGCGTTGCCCCGTCCTTGCACGGTTCCGGCTGGGCGCGGGGGCCTTGCTGACGTCAGACGGCATTTCCGAATATCTGATTGCGATTAAAAGGCAGCCTTGTTTCATACTTTCTGTTTTGTTCGAGGGGAAGGCGTGGCTGTGAATGGACAGCGTGGGAGCTTTGGTTTGGCCTGGGGGTCAGAGCCCGCCCTGTCCCCGTTTCTGTGCCCACACATACCCCCCAAGGAGAGACTCGGAGACACTGCCTCCCCTTACACTCTGTCATGGTGTCTCGAGACGGAGGCTCGGGCGGGGAGATCCAGGTGGGGTCGGGGCTGCCCTGGCCAAGCGGCCGCTCCCGGTGAGAACAGGGCTCGGCCACCAAGGCTCAGCAGACATTTTCGGAAAGCAGGGTGAAATTGTCTCTTCCCAGGAAAAAGATTAAACTCCTTGCAGGCTCTTCCATAAGTCACACCGTTTTAGTGAGAAAGAGTCTGTTTACTGTAGATTAAACCTTGAGGGCCCAGCGTCCCCAGGCTGTGTGGAAAGCTTGGGTGCCTGGCTGGGTGGGAGTCTTGAGAGGTGCCCCCGTGCTGCTCTCGGGGTCTGCTGCTGACCCTGCATCCAGTGCTCACTGCAGAGGTCAGATGTTGGGCAGCCCAGCTTCTCACCTGGAAGAGGTGGGCCCTTCCCATCCTCACCCTGGCTGCCTCCCCCCATGCTCCCTGTGGTGGTTGAGCTGGGCTGGCCTAACAGGGTGGGCAGGAACCCTGCCTGGGGGGTGAGCCCAGGTTCATTCTTCCCCTGGGACCCTCGGGGCTACTGGGAAGGCTAGCGCTTGACTCTCCCACCTTTGCTTAGGAGATGCGGCTCTTCCGTCATAGCTTTTTGTTGCTTCAATACCAAAGAACTGGTTTCCTGTCAGGTGCAATACTGTGCCTCAGAGCAGCACTCCCACCCTGTCTGGCTGTCAGGGCCTGTCCCCCACTGTCCTGTGCTTTCCTGGCCACAGGTCAAGGGCTGAGGAATGGAGAGGAGGAGCCGGGGGCAGAATGCACCATCATCCAGGCTGCTAAGTGTGACTAGGCACAGCCCAGCATGACCCAGTCCGGGGGAGCTCTTCCCTCCCAGGCAGCCGCGCTGCCCCTCCCAGGCCGAATTTTTCTGGAGCTGTTTCTGAGGATCCTGTTGGGTTTCTATTCTCGGGCCAGGGCGTGTGGCCTGCTGGGAGTGCCTTGCTGCTGGAGCCTTCTCTCCTGCAAAGCTGATGTGGCCTGGCCACCAAGGGCATGGGAAGGCCCCACATTTGGTTTTCTGCTGTCCACAAAGACCCCAGTCAGCCTCCGGCAAATCCCTGGGAGCAGCTGCCTCTGACTCGGGGACCACCAGGGTGAATCCTGCTGTGCTCTGGGGCTGCCCACCCCCATGCTCTACCCACATGCACAGAGGGGTGGGCTATGACTCTGCATCTCCGTGTCTTTGGAAGTCAGATACCCTCTTGTGTAGTGTTTCCGGGTCCAAGGCGATGATGTCGGGGGCACAGGTGGGGCATGCTTGCCCCGTCCACCTGTGTTTGGGTGTGTGTGTGTGTGTGAGAGACTGACTCAGTGGAGGGACAGGCCCCAGCATGTCTCGGAGTGGGGAGGGTGGAACGCTTGTTCTTCATGAGCACAGCCAGGCTGGGATGCCGGGGGCCTGGAGGCAGCAGATCTCTGCAGGTGAATGTACCTGTGTGGTTGGGGGGCCACATAGAGAAAGGAAACCCAGGGTTGGGTGAGCTCCTGCAGCCCCACCTTGGTGGTCCTGGGGCAGTCTGCCCTGTGGGAGTTCAGGACAGGAGGGGCCAGCCTAAGGGCAAGGGCAGTGCCCACACAAGGCCCTTCAAGGTGCGAGTCTGCAAATGTGGCCCAGGGTCCTCAGCAGGGCGTCTGCTGGGGGAGCCAGGCACCTGGGGGGACCGCAGCATGTCCTTGGCCACCAGGGGCTGGAGCACAGGCTTCTACATGTGACGGGGCTGCCACACACAGGGCTGTCTCCAGGACCGTGTCATCTCTGCATCCCTATGTCTCTGAGGATGGGGGTGGGGGGGGTCCAGACACGGCAGATGTTGGGGGCAGAGCCTAAGCTAGGCCCCACCTTTCTCCCTTGCTTGTCTCACTCCCATGCCCTGGTGAGCACCACATCTCTCAGTTTGCCCAGAGTGAGACATTCACAAAAGTAATAAAAATAAGCTGGGCACAGTGCTTCACGCCTGTAATCCCAGCAGTTTGGGAGGCCGAGGCCGGTGGATCACGAGGTCAGGAGTTAGAGACCAGCCTGACCAACGTGGTGAAAACCCATCTCTACTAAAAATGCAAAAGTTAGCTGGGCGTGGTGGTGCATGCCTGTAGTCCCAGCTACTTGGGAGGATGAGGCAGGAGAATTGGAAGCGGAGATTGCAATGAGGTGAGATCGCACCACTGCACTACAGCTTGGGCAACAGTGCGAGACTACGTCTCAAAAATTATTTAAATTATAATTATTATTTTTTGAGACGGAGTCTCACTCTGTCACCCAGGCTGGAGTGCTATGATGCAATCTCGGCTCACTGCAACCTCTGCCTCCTGGGTTCATGCGATTCCCCTGCCTCAGCCTTCCACGTAGCTGGGACTACAGGCGTGCACCACCACACCCAGCTGTTTTTTTGTATTTTCAGTAGAGATGGGGGTTTCACCATGTTGGCCAGGATGGTCTCGATCTCCTGACCTCGTGATCCGCCTACCTCGGCCTCCCAAACTGCTGGGATTACAGGCGTGAGCCACCACGCCTGGCCAAAAATAATTTTTTAAAGAGCAGAGCAAGAAGTGTTTTTATCATTGTTGGAAATGACTTGGGTGTCACTTTTGTGGTCTGCGTTCTCTTTGGATATTTTCTGTATGTAACAACTGTAGTTTAAAAAAATATTCCAAACCATGTTTTGTCCGTGTTTCCTTACCAGAAGACAGGCCCACAGCTGGGCCTTCTGGGCTTTGCTGGCCTCCCTGCTGCCCCCAGCCCGAGGCAATCTACTTCGGGCCCGCAGCCCTGCTCAGCACTGCCTTGACGTGTGTATCTTGTGTGGTCGTGGGGGGAAATAGGCATAGGAGAAATTGGGTTGTCAGCTGGGTGCCGTGGCTCATGTCTGTAATCCCAGCACTTTGGGAGGCCCAGATGAGTGGAACACCAGAGGTCAGGAGTTTGAGACCAGCCCGGCCTACACGGTGAAACCCTGACTCTACTAGAAATACAAAAATTAGTTGGGTGTGGTGGCAGGCGTCTGTAATCCCAGCTATTTGGGAGGCTGAGGCAGGGAGAAGCGCTTGAACCCAGGAGGCAGAGGTGGTAGCGAGCCGAGATTGCCCCATTGCACTCCAGCCTGAGCTAGAGAGTGAGACTCCATCTCCCAAAAAAAAAGATACAAAAATTATCTGGGGGTGGTGGCAGTCACCTGTAATCCCAGCTACTCAGGAGGCTGAGGCAGGAGAAACGCTTGAACCCAGGAGAAGGAAGTTGCAGTGAGCCGAGATCATGCCATTGCACTCCAGCCTGGGCGACGAGAACAAAATTCATCTCAGAAAAAAGAGAGAGAGAGAAATTGGGTTGTCTCTGAAGGGGAACTGGGCTTCCAGGAGCTGGGCTATTCCATGGACCCTGGGGCTGAAGAGACTACTTAATCGTTGTCCTGGTAGCTCAGGGGGCCCCTTTGGCTTCCAAGCCACCCTGTCTTCAGCAACTCACCCGAGTCCTCTGCTTCTGAATCTCACTCCCCACGCCCTCCCTGGCGCCTCACTGTGCCCCTCACACACCCCACCAGCTTGCCTTCCAGGGAGTTGCCTTGGCTCAGAGCCATGCTTTGGATGGGCGAGGGGCTGGCAGTGCAGACCTCCACATCTGGTCCTCACACCCAGGCCTGATTGGATTTCCTGCCTCCTGCAGCTTGTGATGGCATAGGTGTGCAGGCTTGACCTGGTCCCACCCCTGCAGCCTTGGAGGCACTGAGGCCCAGATCTGCCCAGTGCCAGGGCTATGCCAGGAGGCCGGCACTCTGCTGTCAGCCTGAGCAGGCCCCGCAGCCTTTCCTGGACCCAGGGACTTGTCACTGCTCCATGCCACTCCCTCTTCGACAGACCTCTCTGGCTGAGGTTTGCCCAGTGACTTGTTTTAATTATGATGGAAACTAACCCACCTATCTTCCACTCTTTCTGAGGCTCCCCAGTTGGACTCTGTGCACCTAGCCTCCTCTGGGCCTTTGGGAAACCAGCCATGGCATCAGAGTGCAGTGCTGAGTATGCTGGGTAGCCAGGAGTCAGAGACCCAAGGCACGGTAGGCGTTTGGTCCTCAAGGTAATGGGGGACAGCATGGGTATTTTAGAGGCCTGGGTGCCCCATGTCACAGGATTCTAGACATAATTTCGCAGTCGTTTCTTCCTTTCTTCTCTCTCTCTGTCTCTCTGGCCGGGCATGGCTTACACCTGTAGGGGGGATCATGAGGTCAGGAGTTTGAAAGCAGCCTGGCCAGCATGGTGAAACCCCCTTTTGTATTTTTACAAAAATTAGCCAGGCATAGTGGCACGCACCGGTAGTCCCAGCTACTGGTGAGGCTGATGTAGGAGAATCGCTGGAACCTGGGAGGCGGAGGTTGTGGTGAGCCGAGACTGCACCACTGCACTCCAGCCTGGGTGACAGAGCAAGACTCTGTCTTTTTTTTTAAAAAAAAAAAAAAAAAAAAAAAAGACGGGTCTCACAGTGTTGCCCAGGCTGGTCTCGAACTGCTAGGCTCAAGCAATCCTCCCGACTGGGCCTCGCAAAGTGCTGGGATGATGCCTGCAGCTTGAGCACAGGTGAACTGAATCCTCCGAGAACACCGCAGCACGCACGCTGCAGAAAGTCCACTTCGTTCACTTTGGAACGCACACTCCGCTCCCGACACAGTCCTGGGGGCCGAATCCCCACGTGCCGCCCAGCCGCGTTCTGGGGAGGAGCGCGCCTGACGCCTCATCAGGTCCCCGCAGCCAGATGCTCACGAACGTATCGTCAGTCTATCCGGACACTGCGTTCTTTTCTTACAGCTCCGAGTGTGAGCAGCCTGCGTGTGAGTTTCAGCAGGAAACGGGGGCCCGAGACGCGCGGGGGGCGCGGGGGCTGCGGCCCAGGAGACCCGACCCCGGGCGCGCTGCGACCCCGGCCTCCCGCGTCCCCACCAGGCACTTCCCAGGCCGGGCAGAGGGCTCCACGCGCTGGGGCGACCCGGCGCACGAGGGGAGCCCTGTGGCGGACCCCCTACCCTCTCCACTCCCTCAGGCCCGACCCTTCGTCGCCGCGTCCCCGCCCCTGCTCGGACCGCACTACAACTCCCAGGATGCCGCGGGCGAGCGGACGGCACTTCCCAGAATGCCGTGGAGGGGCGGGGCCGCGGCGCAGGGCGGGAAGTCCGATCCCGCCGCGACCCTGAGCATGAGCCTGGAGCGCGAGCTTCGCCGTGAGTCCCTCGGGGTCCCTTGGTGCCGGGGGCGCGGAGGCTGGGGAGGGGCCGGGACTCGTGCGGGCTCCGGGCCCCACCGCGGAGGCTCAGCACCCTCTTCCTCCCGCAGAACTGAGCAAGGCCAAGGCCAAGGTGCAGAGGGCCGGGCGTCTGCGCGAGGAGGCCGCGCTGTGCCACCAGCTGGGGGAGCTCCTGGCCGGCCATGGTGAGCGCCGGGGCGCGGAGGCGGGAGGCAGGGCCGGGGCCGGGGCCGGGGGTGGGGCTGGAGTCTGGGGCCCGAGCCGGGCCGGACCGGGGGCGACTTGCTCTTCCCGCAGACGCCGCCCCAGGGCTGCCCTCGCGCCCGCGACGCCTGCCAGACCGTGCTGTGCCCCCGCCTAGGCCGCTACGCCGAGGCTCTGGAGCAGCACTGGCAGGAGCTGCAGCTCCGGGAGAGCGTCGGCGACCCCTTGGGCTGTGCCGTGGCCCACCGCAAGATTGGAGAGCGCCTGGCTGAGATGGAGGACTACCCTGCTGCCTTACAGGTGCGGGCGCCCTCACTGGCCTCGCCCAGCCCGGGTGGCCTCTGCTTGGAACCCTTTTCTGAGGAGGGAGGCCCGATCTTCGCTGTCAGGAGCCTCAGGCTGGAGGGGACACCTGGCCTGACGCAGCCTTGCCTCTGCTACCGCGGGCCAGTCCTCCGGTGGGGACCCCACAGCCTTTCCTGGGACCGGGGTAGGAGTAGGTTTCCTGGCACCAGAAACCATTAACGAATGTTATTTTGGCTGTGTTGGTGTGTGGGGTGGTCAGGCCCCGTCCTGAAAGCTCTTCCTGACGCTGGCTGGCTGCTGAGGGCAGCACTGCAATTCCCAGCCACCCCTCCCAACGTGACAGTGTTGGCGGCATACAGCATGGAGCCACTGTCACCACCGAGAGCCCTTGGCATGCAGAGGAGGAGCGCATGCCTGACCTTGGCCTGCTCTGTGGGAGTTACGGGAGCAGGGGTCTTCCTCTCACTTCCCTTAGTGAGATTGGGTCTCCGGGAATCTGGCAGTGACGATTCGCTTGAGGTGGGGTCAGCTCACAGCAGTGATTTCCTTCCACACTCAGCACCAGCACCGCTACCTGGAGCTGGCACGTTCCCTGGGCAACCACACGGAGCTGCAGAGGGCCTGGGCCACCATTGGCCGCACCCACCTGGACATCTATGACCACTGTCAGTCGAGGGATGCTTTGCTGCAGGCACAGGCTGCCTTTGAGAAGAGCTTGGCTATTGTGGATGAGGAGCTGGAGGGTAGGCAGGCCCCTCCCCGCTTTCTGCCTCCTTAATTGCAGGCCAGCACCCCTGAAGCCTACTTGGGCAATCCTGTCTTCTGGGACCCTCCCTTTGCAGGGCTCTTGTGTGAGAGGCACATGCCCCCCACAACCTTTCCCCTGGAGGTCATTGGCTCTTCTAACTACTTTCTCCAGGAACAAGGGACTCCGCTCCCCTTTGGGGCGGGGTGGGGCCTTACTCCAAGAGGAAGATGCTCTTCCTGAAGTAGTCGTTGCACAGGGCTGTCTGCTGCAGGCAGACACGTTCCCTGGGCTCCGTACTCTGTCTGCAGCAGGACGCCTGTACCCTCCTCAGGAGGAGGGAGGTGGTAGAAGAGGTGTTGCACAGGCCCCAGATGGGGCCCAAAGCTGGAGACTCAATGTGGAGAGGTGGTGGCTGAGTGTTTGGGGGGCATCTTCCAGGGACACTGGCCCAGGGAGAGCTGAACGAGATGAGGACCCGCCTCTACCTCAACCTGGGCCTCACGTTTGAGAGCCTGCAGCAGACAGCCCTGTGCAATGACTACTTCAGGAAGAGCATCTTCCTCTCGGAGTAAGGCCCCACCCCGCCCCAAAAGGGAGCGGAGTCCCTTGTTCCTGGAGAAAGTAGTTAGAAGAGTGTCTTTCCTAAGATCCTTCTGAGAGCGCAGGCTGACCGGGCCTCATCCCCCACTGCTGTTGGTTTCCCACCAGCAGAGAGGCCTGTCACGCCTGTGCTGCATGCTGGGGGACGGGCAGGCATGGTTAGGGCCCTGAGACCATAGCATGGCAGGGCTGAGGCCCATGTGGCATTGGTTGGACGCTCCTGGGTGCTCAGTGGCCATCACCCCCCTACAGGCAGAACCATCTCTACGAGGACCTGTTCCGTGCCCGCTACAACCTGGGCACTGTCCACTGGCGCGCAGGCCAGCACTCCCAGGCCATGCGCTGCCTGGAGGGTGCCCGGGAGTGTGCGCGCACCATGAAGAAGAAGTTTATGGAGAGCGAGTGCTGCGTGGCCATCGCGCAGGTACCTGCTCTGCATGGCGCTGAGCTTGGGCTTCTGGTGACTCAGGCCTTGGGGAGGCTGCAGAAATCGCGCGCTGCTTTGCTTTCCAGGTCCTCCAAGACCTGGGGGACTTTTTGGCCGCCAAGCGAGCCCTGAAGAAGGCCTACAGGCTGGGCTCCCAGAAGCCTGTGCAGAGGGCAGCTGTCTGTCAGAACCTCCAGCATGGTGAGTCTGGGGGCTGGGGTGGGGCCCCGGGAGGCATATGCAGGGATGAGCCTGGGGGCTGGGCTGAAGTCCCGGGAGGTGTGGACAGGCCTCCCTCCCTCATGGAGGTGGCCTGAACACCTGTCCTTGGAGGCATCAGCTTCAGCTTCCAGCAAGAGGGGGAGGTGCCCCCACTTCCTGACAGGGGAGACCCCTGTTTTTCCTCTGAGCTCAACACAGTGTGTCAGGGGCCCTGAAAGGGCGGCCAGGAGACTCGCTGGGTATTTATTTTGCGGCCACCATCTTCATTGGCAAACTGGAGACTGTAGTTGTTCCTGCAGTCTCCCAGGGCGGGAGAGCAGGTGGCACGAATGTGGTCCAGGAATGCTGATGGCTGAGACCCCCGTAGGCAGTTGGCATCGGTCAGCCTTTGCTTTGACCCAGGCACCATCCGAGTTTTTAACTGTGTCCTTCTGATCTTTGAGACCAGTTCCTGAGACAGACCCTGCTATTACCCCCACACCAACAGGCAAGCAGAGGTGTGGAGAAGGTAGTGGGGCCACCACAGGGCTCATGGCGCACAGGTGGTGGAGCTGACATCGGGGCCCCCCGTGGTGCCCCCTGTGCTCCCCGCTGCACGAACCTTTTCCTGGCAGTGTTGGCAGTAGTCCGGCTGCAGCAGCAGCTGGAGGAAGCCGAGGGCAGTGACCCTCAGGGTGCCATGGCCATCTGTGAGCAGCTAGGAGACCTCTTCTCCAAGGCAGGCGACTTTCCCAGGGCAGCTGAGGCTTACCAGAAGCAGGTGTGTGGTCCCCGCTGGGTTGGGGGGAAGGGCTGGTGAGATTGGTGAGGCCTGGCCAGGGTGGCAGCCCCAGGCCTCACTGGTGCTGCCCCCAGCTGCATCTTGCTGAGCTGTTGGACAGGCCGGGCGCAGAGCGGGCCGTCATCCACGTGTCGCTGGCCACCACGCTGGGAGACATGAAGGACCACCGTGGGGCTGTGCGCCACTATGAGGAAGAGCTGAGGCTGCGCAGTGGCAATGTGCTGGAGGTGAAACCCCTGCTCCCCGCCCGAATGCAAGGCCACCCATGTCTCCGCCTCAGGACTGCTGTTCTCAGGGGTAGCCGTGGACAGGCAGCTCCTTCCTAGGACCATCCGCCCTCGGCAGCTGGGAGACAGGGCTCTCATTCCATGTGGGCAGCTGGGGAAGCCTGGCTGGGGCCAGGTGGACGTGGTGGCTGCCGAGCCTCAGATCTCGTCTCCTCCTGCTCCAGGAAGCCAAGACCTGGCTGAACATCGCAATGTCCCGAGAGGAGGCCGGTGACGCTTACGAGCTGCTGGCTCCGTGCTTCCAGAAGGCGCTCAGTTGTGCCCAGCAGGCCCAGCGGCCCCAGCTGCAGGTACAGGAGCACGTCCCACCCATACCGGCTCCCCAATGAGTCCAACTTCCTTGCAGCCTGCCTGCCCCCTGTCCCATGTCCCTATCCTTCTCTGCACCCCCAGTCCTGAGCTGAACATCTCTCTGCTCCTCAGAGGCAGGTCCTGCAGCACCTCCACACTGTGCAGCTGAGGATGCAGCCCCAGGAGGCCCCTGGCACTGAAATCAGACTACAGGAGCTCATTGTAGCTGAAGACGAGGAGGAGGAGGAGGAGGAAGAGGAGGCGGCAGCAACCGCAGCGGACAGTGGAGCCCTGGAAGCCAGCGAGGTGGAGCTCTCGGAGAGCGGTGAGGCCTGGCGGCACGCCCTGGGCTGGGCCGGAGAGGGGTGTGCTATGCTCCTGCGGCGCCTGCTCAGGGCTTGTGGCGGGAACAGCCAGAGGGAGGCAGGACGGTCCGCGCTTCCTCGGAACTGAGTGGAGAAGGTGGTGAGCTGCAGGGAGCCTGGGGCAGGCCGTGGCTTCCCAGGAGAGACCGTGGTTGAGAGCTGAGTGTGTGTCAGCTGGAGACATGGTCCCATTAGAGGTGGAGGTACCATCCGGGGCCAGGGGTGAGACGGTGCGTCTCGAAGAGCTGAGCACCTTCCTGAAACCGTCCAGAGCAGGCTTGGGTGTCCTCCAGAGGCGGGTGAGGTCAGCTGCGTGGAGGACGGACATGAGGGGCTGGCTGGAGAGGGGCTTGGACTGAAGCCATCTTGGCTGTGGCACGGGGAGGGAGGGCCAAGAGCGGGGTCAGTGGGTGGCCGAGGGGCTGGTTTCTGACTGAGTGGTAAGTGGCAGAAGCCTGTCCGTGAGGCCTGTTGGGGGAGTGTTCCAGGAAAGGCTGTGACTTTAGCTCTGTAATTGAGGGGCCTTTAGAACCCTGAGTGGCTGGCCAGGCAGCTGTGGGAAGTCGGGACTTCGCCA
Source organism: Saimiri boliviensis (assembly GCF_048565385.1). Lineage (NCBI taxonomy): Eukaryota > Metazoa > Chordata > Mammalia > Primates > Cebidae > Saimiri > Saimiri boliviensis. The sequence goes on along the minus strand of NC_133463.1, from coordinate 92,036,706 downwards.
GATTGGTTGCTGGGGCAAGGTGGATCTGGATCTAGAATTTTGGGGAGTGCTGTTCAGCACGTGGGCACAGTGAGGAGCTGGGGAAGGGCCCGGAGGCAGCTGGCAGGGTGTGAAGAGCGTGGTGACGAGGGATCACCAGGAGCAGGGACAGAGGTGGGTATATCTCCCGCCTAAGCAGGGTGGGGGCTTTGAGTGCAGGACACCCAGACTCCAGGGCTGACCTGGCCTGACCACACCGCTCAGGAGATGGGGGTGGAGGGAGGCTGGCCCACAAGCCAGTCACGGTACGGGATGAGTGGCTGGCACACGGATGGACGGGGCCTCAGGCAGGCCTTCTGAGGGAGGGCCAGGCCTGGGTCAGGGCAGAAAGCTTAGGGGTGTGTCTTAAGTGAGCAGAAGATGGTGGGCAGGAGCAAGCAGGGCCAGGTAGACCTGGAGGCAGCGCCAGGACCGCTGCTGAGGAGCCCCCAGAGCCCAGTAGCCTCAGAGCTCAGCCTGCCACCTCTGGCTCTTACCTGGGAGTTTGGGGAGCTTGCAGCAGGGTAGGGGCTTCTAACCCTTCCTCCCACAGACTCATCTGGGGTGGGCTTGGCTCTGTTCCAGAGGACGACACTGATGGCCTGACCCAGCAGCTGGAGGAGGACGAGGAGCTACAGGGCCGCCTGGGCCGGCGGAAGGGGAGCAAGGTGAGGATGGTGCCCTGCCCCCACCCACCCTGCTCAGCAGCCCTGCCAGCCCCTCACTCCCCTGCCCTGTGCTGGGTTGGCTGTGCCCACAGTGGAACCGGCGAAACGACATGGGGGAGACCCTGCTGCACCGAGCTTGCATCGAGGGCCAGCTGCGCCGCGTCCAGGACCTCGTGAGGCAGGTGGGCCCTGCTCTCGGACTTGGGACACGCTGCCCAGCACAGAGCAGCTGTGTGTTTGGGCAGGATCCCCTGATCTCTGTAACTCTCAGCTTCCTTATCTTTAAAATGGGACCCCTTAGTCAAGCGTGGTGGCACTTGCCTGTGGTCCCAGAGGTGGGAGGATCATTTGATCCGGGGAGGTTGAGCTGCAGTGAGTCGTGATTACACCAGTGCACTCCAGCCTGGGCAGCAGGTGAGACCCTGTCTCAAAAAAAATGAAAAAGTGGAGGCTGAGCATGGTGGTATACGCCTGTAATCCCAGCACTTTAGGATGCCAAGGCACACAAATCGCTTGAGCCCAGGATTTCAAGACCAGCCTGGGCAACATGGCAAGACCCCGTCTCTACGAGAAATTTAAAGATTAACTGGATGTGATGGCACATGCCTATAGTCTCAGCTACTTTGGTGGTTGAGGTGGGAGGATTGCCTGAGCCTAGGAGGTTGAGGCCGCAGTGAGCTGTGACTGTGTAGCTGCACTCCAGCCTGGGTGACAGAGCAAGACCCTGTATCAGAAGAAAAGCCACAGGCCAGGCACAGTGGCTCATGCCTGTAATCCTAGCACTTTGGGAGGCCGAGGCAGGTGGATCACCTGAGGTCAGGAGACGGAGACCAGCCTGGCCAACATGGTGAAACCCCGTCTCTACTAAAAAAAAGAAAATTAGCCAGGTGTGGTGGCACACACCTGTAGTCCCAGCTACTTGGGAGGCTGAGGCAGGAGAATCTCTTGAACCCAGGAGGGTTCAAGTGAGGAGGAGGTTGCAGTGAGCCGAGATTGCACCAGTGCACTCCAGCCTGGGTGACAGAGCAAGACTCTTATCTTTTTTTTTTTTTTTTTGAGACGGAGTTTCGCTCTTGTTACCCAGGCTGGAGTGCAATGGCGCGATCTCGGCTCACCGCAACCTCCACCTCCTGGGCTCAGGCAGTTCTCCTGCCTCAGCCTCCTGAGTAGCTGGGACTACAGGCGTGTGCCACCATGCCCAGCTAATTTTTGTATTTTTAGTAGAGACGGGGTTTCACCATGTTGACCAGGATGGTCTCGATCTCTTGACCTCGTGATCCACCCGCCTCGGCCTCCCAAAGTGCTGGGATTACAGGCTTGAGCCACCGCGCCTGGCCCCGACTCTATCTTAAAAAACAAACAAAAAACAAACAAAAAAAAAACAAGCCACATAAAAATGGTGTGCAGCTGGGCACAGTGGCCCAGCACTTTGGGAGCCCAAGGCGGGTGATCACCTGAGGTTGGGAGTTTGAGACTAGCCTGACCAACATGGAGAAACCCCAACTCTACTAAAAAAAAAAAAAAAAAAATTAGCTGGGCGTGGTGGCGCATGCCTGTAATCCCAGCTACTTGGGGAGTTTAGGCAGGAGGCTCGCTTGAACCCAGCGGGTGGAGGTTGGAGTGAGCCCAGATCACGCCATTGCACTCTAGCCTGGGCAACAAGAGCAAAACTCCGTCTAAAACAAAAAAACGGGGGGGGGGGGGCATACCTGAAGTGTGGTGCACACTTGTGCCACAGCTAAGTTGGTTGGCTCGGCCAGGATGGAGACTGGCCCGTGGGCTGAGGCCTGGGCACCTTCCTGCCCTGCCTGCCTCATACCCTGTGACTGGGTGGGCTGTCCTCCCACAAGGGGACCAGACAGGCACAGAGGCTGGAGGGTATGCTGTGGCTGGTCAACCTGTCTCGGGAAGCATGCCCTTCTGGCGGAGGAGAGGGCAGAGCCATGGGACTTGGTCTGGGCTCTAAGACTAACGCCCTGGGCCCCACTGAGGCCACAAAGCTCGTGGAGCTGGGGCCAGGCTGTGAAGGGCACAGGGCCAGGCTCCTTCCTGTCCTTGGTCACAGGGCCACCCCCTGAACCCTCGTGACTACTGTGGCTGGACACCTCTGCACGAGGCCTGCAACTACGGGCATCTAGGTGAGCGAGGGACAGGAGCCTGGTGGGTCTCGGTGGATGCATGGGGTGAAGAGTCAGTCCTGGAGGGGCTTCGGGAGCAGGGCTCATGTCTCCTGGTCTGCAGAAATCGTCCGCTTCCTGCTGGACCACGGGGCTGCGGTGGACGACCCAGGTGGCCAGGGCTGCGAAGGCATCACCCCCCTGCACGATGCCCTCAACTGTGGCCACTTTGAGGTGGCTGAGCTGCTGCTTCAACGAGGGGCATCCGTCACCCTCCGCACTCGGAAGGTGAGCCTGGGCAAGGCAGAGGGCGAGGGCCATGGGGGCTGCCGTGCTCCTGCTCAACTGATGCCACGCAGGGCCTCAGCCCGCTGGAGACGCTGCAACAGTGGGTGAAGCTATACCGCAGGGACCTGGACCTGGAGACGCGGCAGAAGGCCAGGGCCATGGAGATGCTGCTCCAGGCAGCCGCCTCGGGCCAAGGCAAGCAGGGCCTTCTGTGTGCCTGGGGTTGCTGTGCCTAGCCTGAGAGTCCCCGGCAGGCCCTGATTCCGAGGGATGCTCCATCACAGGTGGAGGGGGAGGTGCTGGGCCCCCGCCTCAGCACGGATTCTCTTTCCCGCAGATCCCCACAGCTCCCAGGACTCCAGAACCATCCCAAGTAGCCTTCTGTTTGACCCTGAGACCTCTCCTCCTTTGAGCCCCTGCCCAGAACCCCCCTCTAATACTACTAGACCCCCAGAGGCCTCTCAGGGCCGTGCCAGGGTTTCCCCAGGGCAGGCAGCACCAGCTGTGGCCAGGCCTCGGAGGAGCAGACATGGACCGGCCAGCAGCAGCAGCTCGGAGGGCGAGGACAGCACAGGCCCCCCCCGGCCGTCCCAGAAGAGGCCTCGATGCTCGGTCACGGCACAACAGGTGGCGGCCCAGACACCTGTCCCTGGCAGCAACAGGGAGGCAGCCGCAGCCAGTGCCAGCCGGGCAGCCTACCGGGCGGCCATCCGGGGTGTGGGCAGTGCTCAGAGCCGGCTGGGGCCGGGCCCACTTCGGGGCCAGAGCAAAGCCCTTGCCCCCCAGGCAGCGCTCATCCCTGAGGAGGAGTGCCTGACCGGGGACTGGCTGGAGCTGGACACGGCCCCAACCCGCAGCCGCCGGCCCCGCCCCCAGAGCAATGGGGACAGCCGCAGGCCCAGTAGCACCTCAGGCTCCGACAGCGAAGAGTGCAGGCCCCGTGCCGTGGCCAAGCAGGTCCGCCTGACCTGTCTACAGAGTTGCAGTGCGTCGGTCAAAGCAGGGGCCAGCAGCATGGCCTCAGAACCCCCAGGGAGCCCCAGCACCCCCAGGGCCTCAGAGTCCAGTGTGGACAGCTCTGCAGCAGGCCAGCTCGTGGTGGGTGTGCAGGCCTGGGGCAGAGCCCTCTCCTGACGCAGGGCAGGCGGGTGTTGGGTGGAGCCCACTATGGCTCCTGACTCAGTCCCACTGCCCTCACCTGCCAGGGTCCGGCCCTGCCTCCTCCCATCCGGGTTCGAGTTCAAGTTCAGGATCATCTCTTCCTCATCCCTGTCCCACACAGGTGAAGAATCGCCTGCCCTCTTCCGCCCCGGCCCCACTGCCCACCTGTGCCACTCTGCCAGGGTGCTTGTTTTTGCACGTCGGGGTGGGGCGTGTAACAAGTGCTCCCTGGCGTGTTCCAGGCGGACCCTGTGGGCCCAGGAATGGCAGAGGGGCTGGTGGTGTGCCAGGCTGCAGGGAGAGAAGGCGCCGGGCACCTAGGAGTGGGAGAAGTGGCTGAGGAAGCTGTTGGCCCTGGGCAGGGATGGTGGGGTTCCTGGGGCATTGCCCTGGCTGTGTGCAGGCAGCAGCGGCACCACCTCTGTCCCCACAGCAGTGAGACCCACTCCGTGGCCTGGCTGGCCGGGCAGGCAGCCCAGCGCTACTACCAGACCTGCGGGCTGCTGCCGAGGCTCACCCTACGGAAGGAGGGGGCCCTGCTGGCCCCACAAGACCCCATCCCTGATGTGTTGCAGAGCAATGATGAGGTGAGCGTGGAACCCAGGGCCTTAGGCACCAGCAGGCCCCAGGTGGCTCATGACAGTGCCTTCCAGGTGTTGGCTGAGGTGACTTCGTGGGACTTGCCCCCACTGACTGACCGCTACCGCAGGGCCTGCCAGAGCCTGGGGCAAGGTGAGGGACGGGAGAGCTGCAGTTTCTGGGTGAGGCCGTGCGAGGACGCTGGGCACACAGGCTCTACCAGCCCAGTTCATGCCTAGGCCTCGGGCGTTTTGGCACACCCCCCTCAGCCCCCGTGATCTGTTTGACGGGGAGATGGCAAATAGCAGCCAAAATCCTCGAAAGTCAAGCCAAGGAGGAAAACCTCACATGGGCCGGGAGCTGCCCAGGAAGCTTCCCAGAAAGCTTGTCTCGGGGGCCGTAGACTCTGGCGGTGACGAGCTCAGGGTGCTGCAGGCCCACCTCCGCCCCCAGGGGCCCACAGTGCTAGGTCCGCAGGCATTTGAGTGGGCTCTGCAGTGTGTGCAGTGGGTGGCGCCTGGGGCTGGTGAAAAGGGGCCAGCTGGTTTGCTCTGTGGGATTCAGAGGGCAGAACGGGCTGGCCTTGCCCTGGTGACAGCACATCCTCCCGCCAGGGGAGCACCAGCAGCTGCTGCAGGCCATCGAGCTACAGGGCTTGGGCCCCTCGTTCAGCGCCTGCTCCCTGGCCCTGCACCAGGCCCAGCTCACACCGCTGCTGCGGGCCCTCAAGCTGCACACCGCACTCCGGGAGCTGCGCCTGGCAGGGAACCGGCTGGGGGACAAGTGCGTGGCTGAGCTGCTGGGCGCCCTGGGCACCATGCCCAGCCTGGCCCTCCTGGACCTCTCCTCCAATCACCTGGGCCCCGAAGGCCTGCGCCAGCTTGCCATGGGGCTGCCAGACCAAGCCACCTTGCAGGTAGAGGCACGGGAAGCAGTGGGCCCTCAATGGCAGGGTGTCGGGGTTCCCATTCTGTAGGTCCCTGGGTGGTCTGGAGCAGCTGGGAGAGCCGGCCAATGCCCAGCTGCAATAGGCTATGCCAGGCAAGGTGAGGAAGAGACTGCCAAGCCAAGCCCCAAGGGGGACCTCGTCTGCGGGACTGCTAGGGGCTCACGGCCAGCCTGTCTTCCACAGGGTTTGGAGGAGCTGGACTTAAGCATGAACCCCCTGGGGGACGGCTGTGGACATGCCCTGGCCTCCCTCCTGCGCGCCTGTCCCGCACTCAGCACCCTGCGCCTGCAGGCCTGTGGCTTTGGCCCCAGCTTCTTCCTAAGCCACCAGATAGCCCTGGGCAGTGCCTTCCAAGGTGAGCTGACCATGCACTCCCTGTCTACTCCCTAGCCCCCGGGCGTTGAGGGTTTCAGAGGACCTTCAGAGGGGGCCTGGGCCAGGCACAGGGGCAACACCTGTGGTCCCAGCTACTTGGGAGGCTGAGGCAGGAGGATCGCTTGGTAAGAGTTGCAGGACAGCCTGGCCAACATAGTGAGACCCCATCCCTTAAAAAAAAAGTTTAGGGGCCTGGGATGCCAGACTTGGCTCTCCAGGAGGGGCTGGCTTCTGGGAGCAATAGATGGATGTGTGGGGGCCGGGTCTGCCTGGCTTCCGAGGGCATCTGGTGCCCACCCAGCCAGGCTGATACCCCAGGACACACCAAGAGCAGAGTCCAGGCAGCTCAGTGTCCAGTGCTTCCCCAGCCTGTGCTTGCCAGCTGAATGCTGCTCACCTGAGGCGGTTCTACCATGAGCCCACCCAGGCTGCAGAGACTGGGGTCCCAGTGCTGAGAGTCTGGGAATTGGGTGTCATCCATGGGTGGGGGAGTTTAAGGGGGCAGCAGTGGTCAGTGTGCTTCCTGGACACCCCCGCCATGCATAGGCATCTGGCCCAGGACTGTGTGGTTGTGGAGTAGGAGGCATACAGAGGTATACAGAACTGGGGAACAGCTGAGCTTGGAAGTTTGGCCACGCCCTCCCCGGCTGGGAGAATCTGGGCGAGAGCATTTGCCTCTGCACCTGCTACCCCACCCCACCCCACCAATCCTGTGGTAGTAGTTTCCCCATAGGGGTCCTGAGGGTTCTGGGCTCAGAACTCGGTGTGGGTATAGGGTCGTGGCCACATGGGCTGACAGTTTCTGGCCCTGGTGCAGATGCTGAGCGCCTGAAGACCCTGTCTCTGTCCTATAACGCCCTGGGCGTCCCCGCCCTGGGCAGGACCCTGCAGAGCCTGCCTGCCCGCACCCTCCTGCACCTAGAGCTCAGCGCTGTGGCAGCCAGCAAGGGCGGCTCAGGCCTCATGGAGCCCATAGTCCAGTATCTGGCCAAGGTATGAGGTGGAGAAGGGCCCTAAGAGGCCAAAGGTCCCAAGGCTGAGGCCCCAGGGGAGCTGGGAGGAGCTCACCTCCCCAGATTCCAGCTATACTCACTGAGGGGCTCTCAGAGAGGGTTAGAGGTTTGGAGGTTTAGAAAAAACAGCTGGAGGAATACTTGTGTACAGCTGCCTGTCTCAGGCTATGAAATCCTGACCACCAGAAAGGACCTGGGACCCAGGGTGTGGTCTTGCCCACCCCAAGGCAGGTCTCAAGGGGCACACTAGGGGCCCCGGGTGCTCTCTCCTGGGGGGTCTTCCAGACACAACTGGGTCTCTTTTATTTTCACACCACCACCTGTAAAGTGTGACCCATATGAGGAGAGGTGTTACTTTCCAATCTCCAAATGAATGGGGGACTCGGGCCCCTGGGTGTGGGGGCATCTGCTGGGAAGCAGGGAGAACAGGTGCGCCATTCAGTCTGGCCCCCGTGGGCCTCTGCTCGTGTCCAGGAAGGCTGTGCTTTAGCCCACCTGACCCTGTCTGCAAACCACCTGGGGGACGAGGCTGTCAGCGAACTGTGCAGGTAACACCCTTGCCCTGCTGCCTGCTGGCCCAGGGGTCTGAGCTCATGGCTCAGGACCCCAGGGGAGCTGGGCTACGGGAGAAGGGCCACAGAAGTGGTACCAGCTCCTCCTTCCCAGTGCACCCCAAGACCTGGCTCCTTCGGCTTCCACGAGCCTTTCAGGCTGGCCTGGAGGGCACACTACCCTCAGGCTTCTTAGCCTGGGCCTGTGGCTCTTGAGAGTGCCTCTGGGTGTGTCTGCTTGTCACTCCTGTGCATCAGCCCACACAAGGGCCGCTGCGCTTATGATCTGGAGCCTCAGTCAGCTCTGGGGTGTCGAGAGCAGCCCAGGCTGGGCCAGGCACATACAGAACTGGCCACTACGGCCCTGACCCTGGGGCCACCAGGGGACTCACCAACCCTAGAGAAGCACCTGCTGTTGTGCCAGGGTGGGGCAGAATCCCTGGGCCTGGCCCGAGGCTCCCTGAGTCTGGGCAGCTTTCCTAGTGTTGGGGCACGGCCTCTCTGGAAGCCAACCTTTGCGTTTCTTCCATGTTATCTCAGATGTCTGTCTCTGTGCCCCTCACTCATCTCGCTGGATCTGTCTGCCAACCCTGAGATCAGCTGTGCCAGTCTGGAAGAGCTCCTGTCTGCCCTCCAGAAACGCCCCCAAGGCCTTAGCTTCCTTAGCCTGTCAGGTGAGGGCATGCCACGTTCAGTCACAGGTGCCTCCTCCTAAGGGGCTGCCACTGCTACGAGCCAGGCAGCAAGGCTGGGCTCCATGAGGCTGACGCAGCAGGGGGCAGAGTAACAGTGAGAGGAAGGGGAAGGGGGCATGAGCCCAGCTCCTAAGACCATGGGGTGGAGGACGAGGTAGGTCTCTACCTCGGGTCTCTCCAACCCAACCTTCAGAGCAGACTATGGCAGGCAAGACCCCCTTCCACAGGGGCTTTCTCATTCTCCGTGGCAAGAAGAGGGAGCCCAAGGTCAGAGTGTTGAAAGCTGCCACCAAGGGACCCTCCCACTTCCTGGCAGGGGCTTCTCTGACCTTAATCCTGCCCAGGCTGTGGCCTGACTCTGCTTGCTCTCTTGAGCCCCATCAGGGCAGTCCCCAAGCTGAGCTGTGTGTGTGTGTGGAGGACAACCCAGTAGAGGTGCTTTGATGACCTGGCCAACCAGCAGTCTGGCATAGCCAGCTGGGGCCAGGGCAGGCCCTGCCCTCCAGGGGATGAGGGCTGGAAGTGGGCATGCACAAGGGGCGCTCTGCGTTCTTCCTGCACGCCCCCCATGACCCCCAGGGCCAGGCCGCCTTTTCTGGGAAGGCACCCAAGTGCTGGTGGGAGACCTGCATTCCACTAGGGCTGCTCCCCACACCTCGGTTCCTGGCTCCCTGAATTACTGAGCTTAGTGTCCTCTTCAGCCTCTCGGGTCTACGAGGTGCAGATTTGCCAGCAGCCCCATATGCCCTCCTTACGGGTGGGAAACTGAGGTGTAGGCATGGACTTTTGAGATCGAGCACTGTCAGAAAAGGGAGCCACCCTTCCTCCGGCCTGACGGCTGGCTAGGCAGATGACACTCCTTCCTCGTGTCCTGAGGCCTCTCCTGGGCTCTGCCCACTGCCCCTCGCTGCAGCACTGGGGCCCTGTGGGAAAGCGAGCTTGTTCTCGGGCCCGCCGTGGGCCCCGGGACGCCGCTGGCGCCCGCAGCGCTGAGGCCTGCCCTCTGCCCCTCCGCAGGCTGCGCCGTCCGGGGCCCCTTGGGCCTGGGCCTGTGGAACAAGATCGCCGGGCAGCTCCGGGAGCTGCAGCTGTGCAGCAGACGCCTCTGCGCGGACGACCGGGACGCCCTGGGTCAGCTGCGGCCCGGCCGGCCGGGCCCCGGCGAGTGCACGCTGAACCACGGCTCCAAGCTCTTCTTCCGGCGCCTCTGACCGCCCTTTCCCCACCCCCACCGAAGCCCCTAATAAATGAAGCTGCTGTCTCCGTCTCCACGGCTGCTTGGCAGGTGGGTGGGCGGGGTAAGACCACGCCTCGCGTCCGGTGCGCGGGTTCGATCCCAGGGGCTGCGCGGCCGCGGGCGTGGCCGGAAGCCCGGGCGGGCACAGGCGTAAGGGGGGAGCGCCGACCTGCCGATGGGGTGGGGGGGTGGTGTCTCCGACGCGCAGGCGCAGACGTAAGGGGCGAGCGCCGAGCTGCCGATGGGGGGGTGTCGCCCCGGCGCGCAGGCGCAGGTGTAAGGGGCGAGCGCCGAGCGGCTGATCGAGAGCGCCCCGCCCCCGGCGCCATCTCCCGGACCGCGAGCCGTCCAGGTACCCGGGGGGCGGGGAGAGGCGACCCCGGGCCTCGGCCGAGTGAGCGCCGCAGGCGTCTTGTTATTGGCGTGTTCCGGAAACGGGGTTTCCTTGCTCGTCGTCCGGTCTGTGAGGTTTTGCGCGTTGGCTGTGGGGCGGAACCCCCGCGTGTTAGGGCGCTTGGCCCCCGGCCCGCTCCTGCCGGGCGGCCTCTGCCCACCCCGGGGGGCGCCGCGGGCCGCGTCCCCGCCCGTCTGCCCTCCTCCCGTCCCCTCCCACGGTGAGCCGGCGCCGCGCGCGCGGCCTCCCGGGGCCCCCTCCCCCGCCGGGGCGTCGGACCCCGCGCCCGCCCCTCATCCCTTCTGCGTCTGCGTTTGCCTTACTCCGCCCGACCTGTCGGGCCAAGAACAGGGGTGTCGTTCTGACACCTTTATTTTAATCCCGCCTCAAAGCCCTCGGCGGATCTGACGGTCCCACTTGCAGAGAGAAGGTCTGGAGCTGGCGCAGCTTTTGTCCTGGGCAGGAGCCTCCCGCGGGCTCTGCTTCCGTTCCTTCTCCGCAGCCCGCTGCCACCCAGGAGCCCCAGCGGGAGTAAGACCCAGCTCTCTGCGTTCAGTCTTCATGCCCTGGGACCCCTCACTCCACCCCTCAGCTCGTCTGGTTCTCCAAGTTCGTGCCTACTTACAGGCGAGCTGATACGTGTGTTGTTTCCTGTGCCCAAAACGCCCCTCCCGGGCCGTCTAACAGCCGCCTGCCTCCTTCATCAGCCGCCGCAGCCTCCAGCTTGGACCGCATTCCAAGGCAGTCCCCATCCCTGAGCGACCACAGCACCTCACTTTGTCCTGGCAGCCGCCGTAGCACCCTGACCGCCTATGCAGCTTGGGAGTGCTCTTCATGACGCCCTGCGTCTCCAGGACCTGGCACTTAAAAGGCTTTTCTTGTTTTTCGTTTGTTTTGAGATAGGGTCTTGATGTGTCACCCAGGCTGGAGTGCAATGGTGTATGTAATCTTGGCTCACTGCTACCGTCACCTCCTGGGTTCTAGTAATTCTGCCTCAGCCTCCCAGGTAGCTGGGACTACAGGCATGCGCCACCACACCTGGCTAATTTTGTATTTTTAGTAGGGACAGGGTTTCACCTTGTTGGCCAGGCTGGTCTCAAACTCCTGATCTCAGGTGATCCACCCAACTTGGCCTCCCAAAGTGCTGGGATGATAGGCATGAGCCACCGTGCCCCACCTAGGGGCCATCTTTGAGTCCGCCCTGGCTCTCTCTGCTCCCCAGGTCTTGTAGCAAAATATTCAGGAGACTGGAGAGACCCACGGGTGAAACAGGAGGATTTAAAGTAGCCACTGGCTCATGGATTAGCATTCCAAGGCTGAGCCCTAACAGACAGGGCTGGATTTTTCATGCATCCAGGAAGACGTAGCAGCTAACAGGTTTAAAGAACAGTTCATTAATTTGTAACATGTCTTGTGTTGTACCTTACACTTGAAAATAGCATTTTGAGGCCGGGTGCGGTGGCTCAAGCCTATAATCCCAGCACTTTGGGAGGCCGAGGCGGGTGGATCACGAGGTCGAGAGATCGAGACCATCCTGGTCAACATGGTGAAACCCCGTCTCTACTAAAAATACAAAAAAATTAGCTGGGCGTGGTGGCGCGTGCCTGTAATCCCAGCTACTCGGGAGGCTGAGGCAGGAGAATTGGCCTGAACCCAGGAGGCGGAGGTTGCGGTGAGCCGAGATCGCGCCATCGCACTCCAGCCTGGGTAACAAGAGCGAAACTCCGTCTCAAAGAAAAAAAAAAAAGAAAATAGCATTTTGAGAAACACATTGCACATTCTTTTGGTGTTATCTTGCCCTGTGACCTTGCAGCTGGTCTGCAAGAAAAACAGGAGTCTTGAGATGCTTAGGAACTTTGCTGAGAATGTTGGGAGAATAGATTAGGTAGGTTTTATAGGGAGAGAGTCATTCTCTTTTTTTTTTTTTGAGGCGGAGTTTCACTCTTGTTACCCAGGCTGGAGTGCAATGGCGCGATCTCGGCTCACCGCAACCTCCGCCTCCTGGGTTCAGGCAATTCTCCTGCCTCAGCCTCCCGAGTAGCTGGGATTACAGGCACGCGCCACCATGCCCAGCTAATTTTTTTTGTATTTTTAGTAGAGACGGGGTTTCACCATGTTGACCAGGATGGTCTCGATCTCTCCACCTCGTGATCCACCCGCCTCGGCCTCCCAAAGTGCTGGGATTACAGGCGTGAGCCACCGCGCCCGGCGAGAGAGTCAATTTCAGGCAGAACTGGGGTTTAGATTTTGAACGTAGCATAGTAAACTTTATTATGCAGGCATTGCAGGCTACTATTATTACTATTTAATTTATAGCAGTTTCAGCGCTGTTGCCCTTCCAGAGCCTAGAGGATGTTTCATGGGATCCCGGCCACTCCGGGCATAGGAGGTGAGTGTGGCCAGAGCTAGGCTTAGAGAGTGGAAGGGCCTCCTGGAGGGGCTGACAGGCAGCATTGGACTTCGGAGGTCAGGGTGGGGGGTGTCTGTAACAGTCTACCCTGACCCTGCTCCCAAACAGCCTTGGGGGTGGCCAGGGTCGGGTGCAGTTCATCACAAGAGCACTGAGGGCCCAGAAACCTCCTCCAGGGAGAGCTGGCTTGATCCTGCCGGGCAGAGATGATGAGCTTAGGTGTGGCCAGAACCATGGGGGTCCTGGGCACCCTGTGTCACACCAAGCCTAGGGGAGAGGCTGTGTGCAATGAGCTGTTGGCACTGCGTCATAGGCCACGAGCAGGGTGTGGCCACTGTTGTAAAGGTGACACAGCTAGGGAACTGCAGTGGAGCTGGGGACCCAGGCCTGGCATGTGGCTCCTGGCCTCCAAGAGGCACCTTCAGGTCCCTCAACACACTGATGAGGTTGAGGTTGGAACCCTGTGCTCCAGCTCCCTCTGGGCTCTTTGGGACCCAGCATGGGACCTGAAATGGAGGCTGGGGCTGGAGCCTACCCTCAGATTCTCCTTGGGGAATCCTGCCAGCTTTCTGCCTTCTCTTGCAGCCCCTGGGAACAAGCCAGAGCTGTATGAGGTGAGTGGTGGGTGCCCACCTGGCCGGCACTGGCCAACAGCAAATGCCTGTGTTGCCTCGCGAGGGCCCTGCAGCCCCGGTTGGCACTGGCCCACAGTGTCTGCTCTCTCTGGCAGGAAGTGAAGTTGTACAAGAATGCCCGGGAGCGGGAGAAGTAAGTGCAGGCACGCAGGCTGCCCTAACACACCCATGCCCATCTGGCTGCCCCAGGGCAGCCTCCCCCAAACCCATCTCCCACTCTAAGGAGTGGGGGACACAGAGTCAGGCTGGGGAGCTGTTCTTGAGGTACTCCAGGATGGAGCCAGAGGAGAGCAGAGCTCCTGCAGTGGCACTCTGGGCAGGGGCTGCTGCTCTGGCTCTAGACTTGGCACCCCGGGGCCTGGCCCGACGGACAGGTGTGTCCCCAGGTACGACAACATGGCAGAGCTGTTTGCGGTGGTGAAAACTATGCAGGCGCTGGAGAAAGCCTACATCAAGGACTGTGTCTCCCCCAGCGAGTAAGAGCCCATGTTTTCGGAGGCCTGCTCCTGCTCTCCCAGGCCTGGGTGCTCCGTAGGCAGCAAGAGCAAGTGTCCATCAGGCTGTCAGGCACCCACTTGTGTGGGGCCTACCCAGCGTGAGGAGGGTGCCCCTGGTTCTCAGCCAGGGAAGTTCTAGGGGGGTGGTGAGGGAGGTGAGCAGAGGGGCGGCCCCTGGGGTGTCATCCAGTCCAGTCCCCCACCCTCATCCTCCAGCACAGACAACCTTATGAAATAGGCGAGAGACTTGGAGATGTCCCAGGATGTTTTGGGGGGCTTTATTCCACGAGGTCACAAGAGCCTCACAGGCCACCACACAGGACCATGAGCTGTGGATGGGGCCATCATAACAGTGCTGGTCGCTGTGGTTAGAGGATGGGCAGGGGTGGGGGGTGGGGGCCTCCACCTGGAGCTGAGCTCCAAGCACCACTGTGGGCTCAGGGCCTCGCCCCATGAAGCTGCTAGCAGCCCCTCCTCCTTTCTTGGCCTGCCTCTGCCTGTTTCCTGGCCCTCTCTGGGAGCTGCTCTGCCTCTGGACCAGCGGAGGGAGTGGGATGAGCTGGGCGGAGCTGGTACCATGCTCGGGAAGCAGCTGACTTCTCCCTAGGTACACTGCAGCCTGCTCCCGGCTCCTGGTCCAGTACAAAGCTGCCTTCAGGCAGGTTCAGGGCTCAGAAATCAGCTCTATTGATGAGTTCTGCCGCAAATTCCGAGTGAGTGCCTGGTCCTCCCAGCCCCGCAAGACGGGGGCCGTCAGCATGGGTATGGGGGGCCGTCGGGCTCTGGATGCATGGGGCTTGCCATCCTGAGAGCCCAGCACTCATATCAGCAACTGACAGCTGGACTGCCCGCTCGCCATGGAGCGGATCAAGGAGGATCGGCCCATCACCATCAAGGACGACAAGGGCAATCTGAACCGCTGCATTGCCGACGTGGTCTCGGTGCGCCAGCCCCCGGGGCCCACAGGGTTAGAAGGGCCCAGGCTGCTGCTGCAGCCGGGCACAGCGTAGGGTCCTGGGTCTCCAGAGCTGAGCAGCACTGGACTTGCTGGGTAGAAGGGAACTCCTTAAAGTAGGAATGAGGGGTGGGCAGCCCCCAGGGAGGCCTCCTGGGCAGCCTGGACTCCTGAGGTGGGGACATGCACAGGATGCATCTGGGGGGATGTCCCAGCCTCGGAAGAGAGTGTGTGGGCTCGCCCTCCGGTTCCCACACAGCTCTCTGGGCAGCCCAGACCTCCTTCAGCCAGGCGGCCTGCAGGGTTTGGGAACAGTGCAGTGAGGAGGCCCCAGTGACAGTCGCGTCCGGGGAGGGGTTGGGGCCTGTGAGCTGCGAGGCCTCGCCTACCCCTGGAGATGGGAACTCACGTGCACATCTGCCCCCAGCTCTTCATCACGGTCATGGACAAGCTGCGCCTGGAGATCCGCGCCATGGATGAGGTGCGGGCACTGGGCCGGCAGCAGGTCTAGGGAGGAGGGGATGGAGCTGCCGTGGGGGTCCCAGCTGCTGTGTGTGTCCCAGATCCAGCCTGACCTGCGGGAGCTGATGGAGACCATGCACCGCATGAGCCACCTGCCGCCCGACTTCGAGGGCCGCCAGACGGTCAGCCAGTGGTAGGTGTTCCTCCCCGCCAGGCGGAGCCGCCGCAGTGCCCCTGAGGCCCTGCCCGCCAGGCGGAGCCCCCGCAGTGCCCCTGAGGCCCTCCCCGCCAGGCGGAGCCGCCGCAGTGCCCCTGAGGCCCTGCCCGCCAGGCGGAGCCCCCGCAGTGCCCCTGAGGCCCTCCCCGCCAGGCGGAGCCCCCGCAGTGCCCCTGAGGCCCTCCCCGCCAGGTGGAGCCCCCGCAGTGCCCCTGAGGCCCTGCCCGCCAGGCAGAGCCCCCGCAGTGCCCCTGAGGCCCTCCCCGCCAGGCGGAGCCCCCGCAGTGCCCCTGAGGCCCTGCCCGCCAGGCGGAGCCCCCGCAGTGCCCCTGAGGCCCTCCCCGCCAGGCGGAGCCGCCGCAGTGCCCCTGAGGCCCTGCCCGCCAGGCGGAGCCCCCGCAGTGCCCCTGAGGCCCTGCCCGCCAGGCGGAGCCCCCGCAGTGCCCCTGAGGCCCTGCCCGCCAGGCGGAGCCCCCGCAGTGCCCCTGAGGCCCTGCCCGCCAGGCGGAGCCCCCGCAGTGCCCCTGAGGCCCTCCCCGCCAGGCGGAGCCCCCGCAGTGCCCCTGAGGCCCTGCCCGCCAGGCGGAGCCCCCGCAGTGCCCCTGAGGCCCTCCCCGCCAGGCGGAGCCCCCGCAGTGCCCCTGAGGCCCTGCCCGCCAGGCAGAGCCCCCGCAGTGCCCCTGAGGCCCTGCCCGCCAGGCGGAGCCCCCGCAGTGCCCCTGAGGCCCTGCCCGCCAGGCGGAGCCCCCGCAGTGCCCCTGAGGCCCTGCCCGCCAGGCGGAGCCCCCGCAGTGCCCCTGAGGCCCTCCCCGCCAGGCGGAGCCCCCGCAGTGCCCCTGAGGCCCTGCCCGCCAGGCAGAGCCCCCGCAGTGCCCCTGAGGCCCTCCCCGCCAGGCGGAGCCCCCGCAGTGCCCCTGAGGCCCTCCCCGCCAGGCGGAGCCCCCGCAGTGCCCCTGAGGCCCTGCCCGCCAGGCAGAGCCCCCGCAGTGCCCCTGAGGCCCTCCCACCCCCATGCCCTGTGCTGCGCTCCCCAGGCTGCAGACCCTGAGCGGCATGTCGGCATCGGACGAGCTGGATGACTCACAGGTGCGTCAGATGCTGTTTGACCTGGAGTCCGCCTACAACGCCTTCAACCGCTTCCTGCACGCCTGAGCCCGCGGCACCAGCCCCTGCAGGGAGGGGCGGAGTCTGAGACGCTGGCTCCTGGACCCCGTCCGCCACAACTCACTGGCCGCAGCTACCCGCCTTGTGTCTGTCTTTGGTATCAGGACTTTGGGGGCCAGGCCCCTCCCCACAATAAAGATGCTGTCTGACCCTCCTGCTTGGACGGCTCCCCGAGGCCTGCCCTGTGTGTTCTCTCTGCCTCCTGGGACCCTGAGCATAGAGCCCCTCTAGCCCACCCACCCTCGACCCACGTGGGGGCCTGGCCCTGGCTCTGTCCCTGCCACTGTATCCCTCGTGGCCTGCCTCATTCAGGGACAGCCACTTCCCTGCTGGGCCCTGCCTGGGCATGTAGTGGGGGCCCTTCCATGGCACCAAAGCCTGGGGAGCGAACGGGTCCACCACTTTGGCCAGGTGTGGCTTGACTCTGGCTGCAGGGGAGGCTGCCTGCCACCCCTGTCACCCCTCACTGAAGCCCAGGGCAGCATGGGGGCCTTCTGAGTGCAGTCAGGTCCTAGTGCACCTGCTGTGGCTGGGCTCAGAGACCACCCTTCCTGCTGTCAGCCGCTTGGTCCCCACCTCCCACTCGATGGCCGCACTGGGGCCTAGGGCTCCTGACTTACCTGTGGCTCCAGCCAGTGACTCACTGGGTGGGACTTTGTCTTGCCCACCCCTAGGGTCCCTCTCCAGGCCCCCAGCAAAGCCGAAGTGTGAAGGCTGGGCCTGGTGGGGAGGCAGTGGTGGTGGATGCCATCCGTTCACAGCGTGTGCTTTGCACCTGCTGCTGTCCCTGGGAAAGCAGCAGACCACAAACCACGCCTCTGGGTTCTGAGGGGTGCACAGTTCACGTCTTAGAACCTGTGCTGTCAGGACAAGGGATGTGCCGGGGTTTCACTGCAGCATTTTTCTCTTAGCAGTTGAGAACAACAGGGCTTCTTGACATCTGTGGCATCTTGAGCGGATGGAATGAGGTGTGTAGAGTAAGCCAGACGGTGAAAATCAAGTCAGGTGGTCGGAGGGGGCTTGGGACATGGAGCAGGAGGGGCATGGAGGAGGCAGGTGGGCTGAGTAGGGGTGGCCTCTCAGACGGCCAAGGGGAGCCATCAAGCAGGGTGCCGACATCCGTGACTGCAGAGGGAAGCTGAATCCCACCAAGAAACCGGAGGACTGGCTGGGGGTGCTGCTCTGGGAAGTGCGAATAGACTCACCAAGGAGCCAGAGAGGAGCCCCTGGGACGGCAGGATCCAGAGCACCCCGGGGAGCTGAGGAAGGGCACTGTCAGGCCTGGCCACCAGGCCCTTGATGTCTCTGACAGGCATGTGTGGCTGCAGGGTGCTTTGAGGGAGGACCAGCACCCCAAAACTTGTGACAAGGTGGGCAGATGGTCAGGGAGGGTCTTCTTGAAATAGACATACATTGTCGGTTTGTTTGTTTTTTGAGATGGAGTCTACCTTTGTCACCAGAGTGCAGTGGCACAATCTCAGCTCACTGTAACCTCTGCCTTCTGGGTTCAAGGGATTCTGCCTCAGCCTCCCAAGTAGCTGTGACAACAGGCGTGTGCCACCACACCCAGCTAATTTTTGTATTTTTAGTAGAGACGAGGTTTCACCATGTTAGCCAGGATGGTCTTGATCTCTTGACCTTCTGATCGGCCTGCCTTGGCCTCCCAAAGTGCTGGGATTACAGGTGTGAGCCGCCATGCTTGTAGGGCACGTTGGGAGCCAGATGTAAGGGTGAGGGCCCCACAGGGTCGTAGGGTGAGCCTTAGGCTGTGCTGAGACGCAAGATCCAAGAAATAGAGACCAGACACAGAAGTACAAAGAAAACGCAGCTGGGCTCGGGGACCACCTATGAGCGGAGTCAGGCGAGGCCCCAAGTGTCCAGAAGCCTGAGTATTTATTGTGTATAGGTTAGGGGGCAGGGCAGTGAGTGAAGTCATCTTTAAGGATAGTGATAGGGTCGTGAGCAATAAAACATGGGGTCCACCCCCATTAGATCACCGAGGCTTGAAGATGGGCCGTGCGCAGTGAAGAGGCTGCAGTGTGCGATACTTCTATCTATGGGCAAACTACTTCTAAGAAGATTTATGGGGGGATGTTTTAAGTCACACAGCAGTGACAGAGCTGTCAGGTTACCGCCACCTTCTGGCAGCTTCCAGTGGGTTCTACGGGAAGATGTTTTTTTGTTTGTTTGTTTGTTTTTTTGAGACGGAGTTTCGCTCTTGTTACCCAGGCTGGAGTGCAATGGCGCGATCTCGGCTCACCGCAACCTCCGCCTCCTGGGTTCAGGCAATTCTCCTGCCTCAGCCTCCTGAGTAGCTGGGATTACAGGCACGCACCACCATGCCCAGCTAATTTTTTGTATTTTTAGTAGAGACGGGGTTTCACTATGTTGACCGGGATGGTCTCGATCTCTTGACCTCGTGATCCACCCGCCTCGGCCTCCCAAAGTGCTGGGATTACAGGCTTGAGCCACCGCGCCCGGCCGGGAAGATGCTTTTCCAGCAGCACAGTAGCAAGAGCTGATAAAGTTCACAGTCCCCAAGGTGGATTGCCGGTCTGAGGGCAGCCTTCCACGAGAACTGGAGCAGGGTCCTGCAACTCCTTCATCAGGAGGAGTGGCTCTCGCCCCAAGCCTGCCACACAGCGGGTATCTTTACGACACTGAACGCTGCCGCCTGGGCCGTGGATTCTTGTCCTGGTCTAACTGTTTTCCCTTAAATCATGCTCTGCACCGTGTCTGCTCTAGGCATTCCTCCAACTATAAGCTGCTTATTCCTTAATTCATGCTCTGTACTGTGTCCACTCTAGGCATTCCTCCGATTATGAACTAAGATATACTTATATGTATATATGTAGAGAAATATTCTTCAGGCACTCATACTATCAACTATTATTTGATTATATAGAGAGGATTATACAAAGGGATTCTTTCTATAAACTAATATATGATTATGTAAAGGATTATGTAAAAGGAAATAGCTGAGTAGTTAGTAACACTATACAGTGAGATATTCCTCAAGCCCTA
The DNA here is from genome assembly GCF_048565385.1 of Saimiri boliviensis. Lineage (NCBI taxonomy): Eukaryota > Metazoa > Chordata > Mammalia > Primates > Cebidae > Saimiri > Saimiri boliviensis. The sequence continues at coordinate 92,017,297 of NC_133463.1, read as the reverse complement.
ACTGTGCCAGGGCTCTGCTTAGCTCTCATTCCTCGGTGCCTATATGGGGGGTTACCCACAATGCTGGCCTATTTAATTTTTTTTTACTGTGATAAAATACAACAAAATTTGCCATTTTAACTGATTTTAAGTACACAGTTCAGTGGCATTAAGTGTGTTCACATTATTGTGCAACCTTACCACCATTCACCTCCAGAACTTTTCCATCCTCTCTAACAAAGTAAGCACCTGGCATGGCTTCGATGAGTCTTGAGGACACTGTGACGAGTGAAAGAAGCCAGACACGATAGGGTGAGGATGGTGTGATCCGACTTAATGCGAGGACCCTAGCCAGTCAGTTTCATGGCGACAGAAAGTGGAAGGGTTTTGGGAGGCCAAGGCGGGCGGATCACCTGAGGTCAGGAGTCTGAGACCAGCCTGGCCCACCTGGATTTTTTCTTTTTAGAGACGGTCTTGCTCAATTGCCTACGCTGGACATGATACGATCGAGGCTCACTGCAGCCTCCACCTCCTGGGCTCAAGCAATTCTACCTCAGCCTCCCAAGTAGATGGGACTACAGGCACATACCACCACTCAGGGCGCCCTAACTTGATTTTGTAGTGTTTTTTTTTTTTTTTTTTTGAGATGGAGTCTTGCTTTGTCGCCCAGGCTGGAGTGTAGTGGTACGATCTCGGCCCACTGCAATCTCCACCTCCCAGGTTCAAGTGATCTCCTGTCTCAGCCTCCTGAGTAGCTGAGATTACAGGCTAGCGCCACCAGGCCCGGCTAATTTTTTTTGTATTTTTAGTAGAGACGGGTTTCACCGTATTAACCAGGATGGTCTCAATCTCCTGACCTCGTGATTCACCCGCTTTAGCCTCCCAAAGTGCTGGGATTACAGATGTGAGCCACCATGCCCAGCCAATTTTGTATTTTTAGTAGAAGTGGGGTTTCACCATGTTGCCCAGGCTGGTCTTGTACTTCTGACCTCAAGTGATCCACCTGCCTCAGCCTGCCGAAGTGCCAGGGTCACCAGTGTGAGCCGCTGTGCCCGGCCAGTGTTGTTTTTAAGATGGGGCGATTGCAGTGAGCTTGTTGGATGACGCAGTGGGCCTGGGGTGCAGGAGAGTGCAACCCCTCTGCTCGGGAAGCCGGCCTCAGGCTGCGGCATGGGCAGGTGACACCCTCAGCAGCTGCTCCTGGGCTATGGAAGGGGGTTTCAGCTGGGAGGGGTGGGGTCACATGAATGGAGGGGATGGAGGAGGCCTGCAGCCCAGCACTGAGGCCTCCTGCGGAGGCGGCTGTGTGCAGACAGACGGGGCACAGGGTCAGGCCCAGGCCAAGACCTATGTCCTGAAGCTAAAATAGGCCCTGGAGCCGTGGGAGGCTGCAACCAGCCCACTGGTCCTGGGGTTGTGAGGGAAAGGGCCAGTTTGGATCCGCAGCATCTTCAGCCTGTGTGCACAGCTGCCCCCCTTGTGGTCCTGGGACCCAGAAATCATCTACACCCAGGAGTGGTCTCCCCTAAGGGCCCCCAGAGGGATACCCCTGTGGGTGGGCCCAGCCAGAAGGGTGCCATGAGATCTGCCGCATGGTGGGGTGAGGTCGGACCCCAGGACACTGGGCCCAATGCCCGCCCTGCCCTGCTGCGCCCTGCCCTGTGCATGGCAGGACAGAGTCCTTGGGCCTCAGGAGCACAGCTCCCCACCCCAGCCCCACCCACAACGCTCAGGGTCAGGCGGCTGGGCTGGGCAGGAGGCGGCATCCACGTTCCCACTTCAGAAGGCAAAGCCGCCTTGAGATCTGCTGCCCCTTTCCCCAGACTTCCTGCCTCCACCACCACAGTAGAGATAAGGCTTCTGGGCTCAAAGGCCAGAGAGGGAGTCCGCAGGGAGGGGAGGGCTGGGAGCCACAGCCTCCCTGCCCCCAGGCCTAGAGCTGGGGTCTTGCCCCAACCTTGTCCTGACACAAGCCTGGCCAGGTGGCTGCCAGGACCCAGGTCCGTCTCCTGTGTGTCTGCGCTGCAGCTCCTTGGGGCTGTCCCCAGCCTAGAGGGGCGTGACGCAGCAGGCACCTTTTCAGTTCCTTCAACCCCACTGCAGTCCCCAACAGGGACCATAGCCCATAACCCAGGAGGAAAGAGGCCCATGTCCTCACCCCCAACTGGGGCCACCAAGGGCGTCTGGGCAGCCTCTGCTGAGGGCTGTCAGGAGGGGGCCGAGGCCTGGGCCTGGGGGCTCTGAGAGCATCTGTGAACCTCTGCCCTGCGTCCCCCAGCTTGGAAGCAGCCCCCAGATGGAGAGCCAGAAGGGGACACCCTGGCCCTGCCCCACAGCTTAGGGGGCTGCTGGCAGAGGAGCAGATACCCAGGCTGTCTGTCCAGGGGAAGGGGCCCAGCCCTTGCCCCCCACAGGCAGTGGCTCCAGGCTGTCGGGGAGGATCTGCCGCTGGAATGGTTAACCCAGGCAACTCCAGCAGCCAATCACAGAGCTCTGCAGGAATACCTGGGAGAGGTCCTCATGTGGGGCCGGGCGGGTCCTAGCCCAGCCCCAGTCTGGCCCCAGGCAGCCCCAGCAAAGCCGCCCTCAGCCAGCCCAGAAGCACTGCGCCTCAGCAACACCCACTGAGCACGCTGGGAGCTGAGTATGGCGGCCCTGGTCCCGCTGGAGCTGGGGCTACTGCTGTCTGTGCTGGTGGTGACAGCGACGGCGTCCCCGTCTGCTGGTCTGCTGAGCCTGCTTACCTCTGGCCGGGGCGCTCTGGATCAAGAGGCACTGGGCGGCCTGTTAAATACGCTGGCGGACCGTGTGCACTGCGCCAACGGGCCGTGTGGAAAGGTAACAGCCCCACCCGACGGGTCCCCCAGCCCTGGCCTCCTGCCGCCTGCTCCGCCCTGCTGGCCAGCAGCAGAGGGCCCTGGGCAAACTCCAGGAGGCGGCGGAGGCTGGCAGTAGTAGCTGGGCGCCCTGCCCTGCCTGCAGGCGAGAGCCCACCCTTCTGCTCAGCGGGGGCAGATGGGCCTGCCTCTCCAGGGACACACGGCCCCTCTTTTCCCCAGGACCCTGGGGCCACCTCCCCCTGCTGGCCCCAGCCATCAAATTGGCAGTGGCTCCAGGGGAGTCCCCCGGGAATGGGGGACCACTGTTGGGGACCCCTCTGCATGCACCCCTGTAGTTGGGGAAACAGAACAGGGGCCTGGGGAGGTGGAAGGGCATAAGGGGCTGAGAGAGGGTGATGGATGCTGTTGGACGTGAGAGGGAGAGGAGTGGGAAGGGGCCTGCCATGAAGCCCCTTGGCTGGGCTGGCCTCTCCTCTTCCTGGTGGCCCAGCGCCCCGCCCACCCATCTCTGCCCACAGTGCCTGTCTGTGGAGGATGCCCTGGGCCTGGGCGAGCCCCCGGGTCCAGTCCTGGAGACTGGGTATATCGCCCGCCTCAGTGCGGCTGCCGCCCTGTACCTCAGCAACCCCGAGGGCACATGTGAGGACGCTCGGGCTGGCGGCTGGGCCTCTCATGCGGATGACCTCCTGGCCCAACTCGAAAGCCCTGAGGACCTGATCCTGGGCCTGAGCAGGCTGCTGCAGAAGGTGCAGGCCCGGGCTGCTGGCCCCGCCCTCAAGACGGTGAGAGAGAGACCAGGCAGACTAGGGGAATGGGTGAGGAGGGCCCCACAGCCCAAGGGGCCGGGCCTGCAGAGCCTTTAGGGAGCCTGGGGGCCTGGAGAGACTCGTGGGGGTCGGCCTCGGGCTGGGGATTCGCAATGTGGGGCTCACTTCTGATCAGGTGGGGGTCTCATGAGGAGGGTACCAGAGGGCTGAGTGGGAGCCCGGAGCAGCTGGTCCTAGCAAGGAGGGCTGGGCTGGTGGGGCACATCCTGCCTTGGTGGGAGATGCATCCAGCGGGTGGGTGGCAGAGCCGGATGCAAGGTCACACTGAAGGCTGAGGCCCAGGCCCCTCTTCCTCAGGCCTGTGTAGATATCCCGCAGCTGCTGGAGGAGGCCACGGAGGCGGGGGTTCCAGGCAGTGCTGGGGGCGTCCTGGCTGCCCTGCTGGACCACGTCAGGAGCGGGTCTTGCTTCCGCGCCTTGCCCAGCCCTCAGTACTTTGTGGACTTTGTGTTCCAGCAACATGGCAGTGAGGCCCCTATCATGCTGGCCGGTGAGGCCTGGGCTGGGCTGCGGATGGGGGCGCCCCTGAGTCCCCAGCCTCTGTGTCCCTGGGCGGCAGGGCTGGAGCCCACACAGACTCACGGTGCCGACCGTTCTCCCTGCCAGAGCTGTCGGCCTTGATGCGGCGCCTGGGGGTGGGCAGGGAGGCCCATGGCGACCACAGTCGTCAGCACAGGAGGGCCAGCGGCCAGGACCCTGTGCCCCGCTCTACATCCAACGGCAGCTCCAGTGTGTGGGACACGGTGAGCTGTGCCCTGGGGTGAGATGGGGCCCCACTGGGGTCTGCTCAGGCCCCTGACCTGTCCTGCCAATCCCAGGTATGCCTGAGCGCCAGGGACGTGATGGCTGTGTATGGACTGTCGGAGGAGGCAGGGGTGACCCCGGAGGCCTGGGCCCAACTGAGCCCTGCTCTGCTCCAACAGCAGCTGAGTGGGGCCTGCACCTCCCAGCACGGGCCCCCCATCCAGGACCAGCTCAGCCAGGCAGAGAGTGAGTGCCCGCCCCGGTACTGTGCTGGCAGCTCAGAGGTGAGACCCATGGAGGGAGGAAGAAGTGGCTGCAGAGAATGAGGGATGGAGAGAGCAAGCAGGGGCTGGAGGTAAAACTGCAGACACAGGGAAAGGGGGCTCTCCGGGAGGGGAGTGGTGCTCTGAAGCAGGAGGGTCAGCCTGAGTGAAGGCCTGGCACACACTGAGCACCTGCAGCCCTGGTGGGCAACACCCCAGAAGCAGGGGTTGAGTCTAGAAGAAAAGCTCTCACTGGCCTCATCCGCCCCCAGGATATCTGTACGGCTCCCTAGCCACACTGCTCATCTGCCTCTGCGCTGTTTTTGGCCTCCTGCTGCTGACCTGCACTGGCTGCAGGGGGGTCACCCACTATGTCCTGCAGACCTTCCTGAGCCTGGCGGTGGGTGCACTCACCGGGGATGCTCTCCTGCATCTGATGCCCAAGGTCTGCCCCCACAAGCCCCCCGACCGCCCCCTTTCCTTCCCCACCTCGGACTCCCAGGCCATGCCCTCCCAGGGCCCTTACCCACCCCACCACAGAACCCCAACCTCTCTCCCCGGGTCTGGGGAGGAGGTGCCCTGAGACCCCCCTAGTCCAGCACCCCTGCTCCCCAGGTGCTGGGGCTGCACACACACAGTGAAGAGGGCCTCAGCCCACAGCCCACCTGGCACCTTCTGGCCATGCTGGCCGGGCTCTATGCCTTCTTCCTGTTTGAGAACCTCTTCAACCTCCTGCTGCCCAGGGACGCAGAGGTCAGTCTTCTTGGGAAGGTACCTGGGTTGGGGGTGGGTGTGCTGGGGGCCGGGTGGACACTGAGCAGGTACCCTCACAGGACATGGAGAACAGGCCCTGCAGCCACAGCAGCCACAACCACGGTGGCCACAGCCACGGCATTTCCCTGCAGCTGGCACCCAGCGAGCTCCGGCAGCCCAAGCCACCTCACGAGGGCTCTCGCGCAGACCTGGTGAGTGGGCGCCCGATGCCCCGCTCCACGCGGAGCCCCTCCCACCGACCCCGTCCCACGCCCACACTCCCAGCCCCACCCCGCCGCCTCCCTCCTCTGCCTCGCCTCCGGGTGGGACTCACTCATGCTCCTCCCAGGTGGCGGAGGAGAGCCCGGAGCTGCTGAACACGGAGCCCCGGAGACGGAGCCCAGGTGAGCCCAGGGGGCGACCCCGGAAGGGCCGGGGGATCTGGGGTTTGTGCGGAGCGCGGGCGGTAGGGGACAGGCCACGCGAACCCACGGCCGCTGCGCCCGCAGAGTTGAGGCTGCTGCCCTATGTGATCACGCTGGGCGACGCCGTGCACAACTTCGCCGACGGGCTGGCCGTGGGCGCCGCCTTCGCGTCCTCCTGGAAGACCGGGCTGGCCACGTCGCTGGCCGTGTTCTGCCACGAGCTGCCACACGAGCTGGGTGAGCGGCGGGCGGGGCCGGACAGGGCAGGGCGGGGAGACGAGGAACGGGTGGGCGGGGCTTGGTGGAAGGGGCGGGCGGGGCTTGTTGGTAAGGGGCGGGCCCCGAAGGGAGGCGGGCGGGGGCTTGTTGGTAAGGGGCGGGGCTTGTTGGTAAGGGGCGGGCCCAAACGGAGGTGGGCGGGGCCTGGTGGTAAGGGGCGGGTCCCGAACGGAGGGGGCGGGGCACGTAGATGGGTGGGCGGAGCTGTTGCCGTGGACCCGCCCCCAGGGGACTTCGCGGCCTTGCTGCACGTGGGGCTGTCCGTGCGCCAAGCGCTGCTGCTGAACCTGGCCTCCGCGCTCACGGCCTTCGCCGGTCTCTACGTGGCACTCGCGGTCGGAGTCGGCGAGGAGAGTGAGGCCTGGATCCTGGCGGTGGCCACCGGCCTGTTCCTCTACGTGGCGCTCTGTGACATGGTCAGGATGGTGAGGGGAGGGGCTGCTCTGGGCAGGGCGCTGAGCAAGGGAGCTGAGCAGGGGCGCTGACCCGGTGCCCACCTGCTCCTCAGCTCCCGGCCATGTTGAAAGTGCGGGACCCGCGGCCTTGGCTCCTCTTCCTGCTGCACAACGTGGGCCTGCTGGGCGGCTGGACCGTCCTGCTGTTGCTGTCTCTGTACGAAGATGACATCACCCTCTGATACCCTGCCCTAGTCCCTGGCCTTTGACTCAAGACCCCACACCCCACAAACCTACAGCCCAGAAGCCAGGGCCCCTATAGAGGCCCCAGTCCCAACTTCAATAAAGACACTCTCATCCTTGGAGCCTGGCTGTGCACTCCTTGCTGGGTGGGAGAGGTCCTCAGCTGAGAAAGGACCATTATGGCAGTGCCTTCTTCCCACCAGGGTGCCTCGAAAAGAAGCCGGGAGAGCTGCACTCAGGGCCCCCCAGGCAGCCAGCCTCGGGCACCTCTTTTTTGATGTGGAGACCCTACTTGAGTGGGGTCAGGCCAGTTCGCCAGGGTGTGTGGGCAGCCGGTGGGACTCTGTCCCCAAACAGTAATCAAACTTGCTTACCCACTGCGTACGCAGCTGAGGGCTTATTTCTCTTGTCAAGGAAAGCAAGCCTGGAGATCATCAGACCAGAGTATGTGGCAGCCCATGGCGCCGGGGACCCTGACCTCTTCTGACTCTGCCCTCCTGTCTGCAGCAGAGGCGTTAATCCTGAGTCCCCTTGTACTGGCCTCCTAGGGCTCCCATAACACAGCCTACCATAAACTGAGTGCCTTAAACCAGAAACTTATTTTCACCGTTCTGGAGGCTAAAAGAAATCAAAGTGTCAGGTGAGCCACAGTCCCTTTGAAGCCTCTAGGAAACAGTCTGTTCCATGAGCCTTTCCTGGCTGCTGGTGGCCCTGGGTGTTCCTTGGTTTGTGAACAGCATGACTCCAGTCTCTGCCTCTGTCTTCACATGACCTTCTTTCTTTTTCTTTTATTTTTTGAGACAGAGCCATGCTGTTGCCCAGGCTGGAGTGCAGTGGCGCCATCTCGGCTCACCGCAACCTCGGCCTCCCGCGTTCGAGCAGTTCTCCTGCCTCAGCCTCCTGAGTAGCTGGCATTACTGGCACCTGGCACCATGGCCAGCTAATTTTTGTATTTTTAGTAGAGATGGGTTTTCAACCATGTTGGCCAGGCTGGTCTGAACTCCTGACCTTGTGATCTGCCCGTCTTGGCCTCCCAAAGCGCTGGGATGACAGGCGTGAGCCACCGAGTCCGGCTAATTTTTTTGTGTTTTTAGTAGAGACGGGGTTTCACCGTGTTTACCAGGATGGTCTAGGTCTCTTGAGCTCGGGACCCGCCCGCCTCGGCCTCCCAAAGCGCTGGGATGACAGGCGTGAGCCACCGCGCCCGGCCTCATGATTCCGTTTCTAAGTCCTAGGTCCGTGCCTGGTCCTGGATCCAAGGACCCGGAAGCTGGCACTGGGCTCGCCCCCGGGAGGCCGCGGTGAGCAAGGCGGGCGTACAGCGCTGGACTCGCGGGCGCGCGGGGAGCTGCGTTGCCCGCGGGAGTGTTGGCGGCGGGGGTCGCTCAGCGCGGGGACCCTGGGCGGAGGGGGCGTGCGGCCTCCCTAGGCAGCTGTCCCGGGGCCCGACGCTAGCGAGGCGCCGCACCCCTCTTCCGCACCCCGGGGCTAGGAGCGGAGTCGCTCGCTCTGCAGCCGTCCTGGGGCGGGCGGGGAACCACCCCGGCCGCAGCCGCGCCCCTGCGGCTTCCCACCCGCGCTGCTCCGCCCGCCGCGGAGGCCCCGGCACTGCGCGCCCTCGGGGTTTGGGCTCCGGACGCCGAGCCCGGAGCCGAGCCGCGAGACCGCCCCGCACCCCCGGCCGCCAGGGGCCGCTGTCGCCCCGGCAGCCACGCCCGCGCGGCGGCGCCGCGCAGGCGCAGAAGCCCGGAACCTCCGCGCCGAGCTTCCGGGCCCGGCCGGGCCCAGTTCGCCGCCGTGCGGGTCCCCCTCGAGTCGGCGCCGAGCCGCGGGTGGGAAGCCGGGCGGGCGGCCCTGCGCGCGCGACCCCGCTCACCCGTCCTCTGCCGGCCCCGCGCGGCCGGGCTCGGCGCCATGTACGCGGTGTACAAGCAGGCGCACCCGCCCACCGGCCTGGAGTTCTCCATGTACTGCAACTTCTTCAACAACAGCGAGCGCAACCTCGTGGTGGCCGGGACCTCGCAGCTCTACGTGTACCGCCTCAACCGCGACGCCGAGGTAGGCCGCGCCGGGGGCAGCCGGCGGCGCCGAGCCCCAGACACGCTCGGTGGTGTGTGCTCGGGGCTCCGTGTCCCGAGGAGCCGGCGCCGCCCCGGAGCCCCCGTGCTCGGGGCCTTTCCCGTGGCCGCCGCCCTGCTCGGCCGCCCTTCTCGCCGCCCCGCTTGCGCTTTCGGTTTTTTCAGCAAGTCGTTCGAAAGAACGAACGCCCACGACGTGCTGGGGACAAGAGATACCGTGTGAACCACACCCGCAGGCACTCGGGGGAGGGGACACCTGCCGCGGCCGCGAGTGCTGCTGCGGGGATGGAGGAGTGCGCCAGGGAGCCGCGTATTTCCTGTCGTATGATCGGAAGAACCTGTCGGAGGCGGAGCGGGAGCTTGTCGGGGGAACGACATTCCTAGCACAAGGAACAAGGCCGGGTCTAGGGTGGGGACAGGCTGTTGACAGGAGTCTCAGTGAAGTGAGCAGACTCCTCGCGGTTTGGGAAGTACAGGGGCGTTTTGGTTGCCAGAGGGTTGAAAGCTGGCCCAGGAAGGCTACTTGGAAGACGCAGTTTCTACAAAGTTATTGAAGGAGGCGTAAGTCTTACCCAGGCCCAGGGATGGTGAGAAGAGGGTGTTCCGGGCAGAAGAAACAGCTTGTGCCCGGGCCCCAAGCAGTCGAGGGTGGAGAGGCCATGCACAGTGTGACCGTGGTGTAGTGTGGATGTGGTGGTGGGGATAGAGGGTGGTAGGCCATGATCAGGACGATTCTCCACAAAGCAAGAAGGAGCCACAAGAGAGTTGGAGTAGGGGCTGACCCAGCAGGTAGATGGGTCAGAGGCGCAGGCCAAAGGCCAGCCCTCCTAGGCACCTACCCCAGCATGTACACGAGTTTGCTGGTCAGGGCTCCTGTTCTTTGAAGGCTTGACGAGGGCTCGAGTGTCTGCTCTGAACACACTGTTGGCAGGAGGCCGCAGTTTCTCACCACATGAGCCCCTTCCTGGGGCAGCTCACAACATGGCAGCCTCCCTTACAATGACAGAGACCCACCCAAGACCCATCAAGACTGAAGCCACGGTATGCTCTGCAGCCTAAGCTCAGAGTGACAGGCAGGCTGCATTGGCTAACACCTATAGTCCCACCCTTTGGGAGGCTGAGTTGGGATGATTGTTTGAGGCCAGGAGTTAGGACTAGCCTGGGCAACATAGCAAGACCCCATATCTACAAATAATTTTTTTTTTTTTTTTTTTCTGGTGAGGCAGTGTCTTGCTCTGTCACTCAGGCTGGAATGCAATCTCAGGCTCACTTTAACCTCCACCTCATGGGTTCAGGCATTTCTTGTGCCTCAGCCCCCTACACCCTCCACCCAGTAGCTGGGATTACAGGTGTGTGACATCATGCCTGGCTAATTATTTATTTATTTATTTATTTATTTTTGAGACGGAATTTCGCTCTTGTTACCCAGGCTGGAGTGCAATGGCGCGATCTCGGCTCACCGCAACCTCCGCCTCCTGGGTTCAGGCAATTTTCCTGCCTCAGCCTCCTGAGTAGCTGGGATTACAGGCACGCACCACCATGCCCAGCTAATGTTTTGTATTTTTAGTAGAGACGGGGTTTCACCATGTTGACCAGGATGGTCTCGATCTCTTGACCTCGTGATCCACCCGCCTCGGCCTCCCAAAGTGCTGGGATTACAGGCTTGAGCCACCGCGGCCGGCCCTATTTTTATTTTTATTTTTAGTAGAGATGGGGTTTTGCCACACTGGCCAGGCTGGTCTCAAACTCGAGCTGAAGCAGTCTACTCATCTTGGCCTTCCAAAGTTGCTAGGATTACAGGAGTGCACCAATGTGCCTGGTCCAAATATAAAATATAAAAATTAGCTGGGCATAGTGGCCTGTGGGTAGTCCTAGCTACACGGGAGGCTGGGGTGGGAGGATCGCTCAAGCCCAGGAGGTCAAGGCTGCAGTGAGCTGTGATTGCACCACTACAGTTTAGCCTGGACAACAGAGTGAGACCCCATCTCCAAAAAAGAAAAAAAAAGGGGCCAGGCACGGTGACTCATGCCTATAATCTTACTACTTTGGGAGGCCAAGGTGGGTGGTTCACTTCAGGTCAGGAGTTTGAGACCAGCTTGGCCAACATGGCAAAACCCTGTCTCTACTACAAATACAAAAATTAGCTGGGCTTGGTGGCAGATGTCTGTAATTCCAGCTACTTGGGAGGCTGAGGCAGGAGAATCACTTGAACTCGGTGGGGCGGAGGCTGCAGTGAGCCGAGATCATGCCACTTCACTCTAGCCTGGGCAGAAGAGTGAAACTCCGTCTCAAAAAAAAAAAAAAAAAAAAAAAGGTAGTAACACACTGTTAAATTTCTGTCACATTCTACTGGTCCTATCTACCAACCCTGGTAGGGGTTGCAGAGGGTGCAACACCTCCCAGCATTCACTGCAGGGGGCCACTGTCGGTTGGCTGAGGTGCTCATTCCACATCAGGCAGCAGTGCAGAGCAGGAGGGGTGTGCAGGAGCCTGGAGTTGAGGACAGGTCTGATGTGGAGGTAAAGTTGGAGTCTTCAGCTTGTGGGTGGTGTCTGCCCGTGGAAACTGGTTGAGATCGCCCAGAATATAGCCAAGGACAGGGTCTTGGGGTACCCCAACATTGAGAGATTGGGGATATGAGAGTCCATGAAAGAGCTGGAGGTGGCATGCCCGGAGGGCAGGGGGAAGCTGGACAGTGCCCTGGAGGCCCAGGGAAGGTGGCTGGGAGGGACTCAATGCTGGTCCCCATGCTGCTGAGCCTCAGGTGATGCCTGGTGATGCTGACAGCAGTCTGGTGGCAGGAGGGGGTCTGGTCTGACTGGAGCAGGGATAAGAGCCCAGCAGAGGAACAGAGTCAGTAACACTGAACACAGGCAACTCTAGAAGTGATTTGTGCACATTGAAGCAAGAAATGGAACCATAAGTGGCAGGAAAAGAGGTTTTCTTATTTTGTTCTGTTTTTTGTTTTTAAGAAATGGGGTCTTGCTATGTTGCCCAGCCTGGCCTCAAACTCCTGGGCTCAAGCCCTCCTCCTGGGGTCAGTCTAGTTGTTGCTCTGTAACAAACTGCCTTGGAACATAGAAACAAGGTCTCTCATCATCATCACACACACCTGGGGGTCAGGTTTTCAGGATTCATTAAAGTGTGGGGAGCCCTTGGCTCTGCTCCAGCAGGGCTCGGCTGAGCCTTGACTGGAATGACTTCAAGAGCGAGGGACAGGCTAGATGCGTCTTCCCCCACCCCCACCCCATCCCTCCACTCTGCCCAGTCCCCCAACATGGCTAGCTTGGTTTTCCGGGCAGCTTGGCTGTGTCGGTATAGTAGAGTTTCTTATAGGAGCTCAGAGCCCCAGGAGGATAAGGCAGAAGTTGCCAGCCACTCGAAGGGCTAGACCAGGAGGGCACCATCCCTGCCACCACAGCCTGTCCTCAGGCAGCCTCCAGCCCAGATTCACCTGGAGAGGGAGGGAGACAGCCGTCTTTCGTGCAGCTGTTTTTTTTTGTTTTTTGAGACGGAATCTCACTCTGTTGATGAGGCTGGGGTGTAGTGGCACGATCTCAGCTCACTGCAACCTCTGCCTCCCAGGTTCAGGGGATTCTCCTGCCTCAGCCTCCCGAGTAGCTGGGACTACAGGCGCACACCATCATGCCCGGCTAATTTTTAGTAGAGACAGGATTTCACCGTGTTGCCCAGGCTAGTCCTGACCTCAGGTGATTCACATGCCTCGGCTTCCGAAAGCTCTCGGATTACAGACGTGAGCCACTGCGCCCGGCCTCGTGCAGCTGTGGGGAACCTGTCCCAGAGACTCTAGTGCAGCCTCGGCTTGGCCTGAGTATGACCTGCTCACCCACGGCCACAGAAAGGAAGGCACAGAACATGGGAGCAGTGAGGAGGGTGGGAGTGTCTGCTGGCACCTCAGTCTCAGGGAGGCAAGAAGCAAGGCCAGGTGCCCCTCGGGGTTTCAAGGGGCTGCTGCTTTGCAGAGAGAGGGAGGGGAAGTGGGTGAACGTGTGGTCTTGGGCAGCATACGAAGCCCCTTTACGAGGAAGAAAATTCACAGGACTTTGTTGAAATTAATGTAAGTCCCCCCCCCACTTTTTTGTTTTGTTTTGTTTTGTTTTTGAGACAGTTTTGCTCTTGTTGCCGAGGCTGGAGTGCACAGTCTTGGCTCACTGCAGCCTCTGCCTCCTGGGTTCAAGCGATGCTGCCGCCTCAGCCTCCTGAGTAGCTGGGATTACAGGCACATGTCACCACACCGACTAATTTTTGTATTTTTTTTTTTTTTTTTTTTTTTTTTTTGAGACGGAGTTTCGCTCTTGTTTCCCAGGCTGGAGTGCAATGGCGCGATCTCGGCTCACCACAACCTCCGCCTCCTGGGTTCAGGCAATTCTCCTGCCTCAGCCTCCTGAGTAGCTGGGATTACAGGCACGCGCCACCACGCCCAGCTAATTTTTTTGTATTTTTAGTAGAGACGGGGTTTCACCATGTTGACCAGGATGGTCTCGATCTCTCGACCTCGTGATCCACCCGCCTCGGCCTCCCAAAGTGCTGGGATTACAAGCTTGAGCCACCGCGCCCGGCCTAATTTTTGTATTTTTAGTAGAGATGGAGTTTCACCATGTTGGTCAGGCTGGTCTAGAATTCCCGACCTTACGCCCACCCCAGCCTCCCAAAGTGCTGGGATTACAGCTGTGAGCCGTGCGCTCAGCCACGCTGCATTGTTAGAAGCAAGACGAGTGCACAGATTTCCTGTGTCCCTCCACCCAGCGTCCCAGGTGTGGACGTTCTGCCATTCCTGCTTCCTTTCCCTTTTTTTTTTTCTGAACCTGGAGAGTAAATTGCAGACAGGATGCCCCTTAGGTCCTAGATGGATTTTGTGCTTTCTGACAGTGAGGACAATGTCTTCTGGAACCACAGAGCAGTATTCTAAATCAGGATGTCAACACCAGTGCGACTCCAGGCCTTAGTCAGAGCTGGCCATTGTCCCAACGACATCCTTGGCTGAGCATGGCATCGATGTCGCAGCCGTTTAACCTAAAATAGGTGCTCAGTTTTTGTCTTTAATGACACTCCCTTGTTTGAAGGCTACAGAGTGGTCACTGGTAGGGTGTCAGTAGGGTGAGTCTTACTGGTAGGTTGAGACTTTTCAGATATTTCCAGATGTTTAATTTTTTTAAATGTTCTTTTATTTATTTATTTCAGATGGCGTCTCACTCAGCCGCCCAGGCTGGAGTGCGGTGATGCGATCTCAGCTCACTGCAACCACTGTCTCCCAGGTTCAAGCAATTCTCCTGTCTCAGCCCCCTGAGTAGCTGAGATTGCAGGTGCCCGCCATCATGCCCAGCTAGTTTTTGTAATTTAGTAGAGACGGGGTTTCACCATGTTGGCCAGGCTGGTCTTGAACTCCTGACCTCAGGTGATCTGCCCACCTTGGCCTCCCAAAGTGCTGGGATTACAGGCGTGAGCCACCACACCCAGCCTTTTATGTATTTATTTTTTTTAGACAAGAGTTTGGCTCTTGTTGCCTTGGCTGGAGTGCAATGGCACCATCTCTGCTCACCATAACTTCCACCTACTGGGTTCAAGCGATTCTCCTGCCTCAGCCTCCTGAGTAGCTGGGATTACAGATGCCTGCACCATGCCCAGCTAATTTTGTGTTTTTAGTAGAGACAGGCTTTTTCCATGTTGGTCAGGCTGGTCTCGAACTCCTGACCTCAAGTGATCCACTCGCCTCAGTCTCCCAAAGTGCTGGGATTATAGGTGTGAGCCACCCGGCCAGGTGTTTATTTTTTATTTTATTTTTTGAGATGGGGTCTCACTCTTTTGCCCAGGTTGGAGTGTGATGGCATGATCTCTTCTCACTTCAACCTCCATCTCCGGGGTTCAAGCCATTCTCCTGCCCCAGCTAGGATTACAGGTGTGCACCACCACGCCCAGCTAATTTTTTGTATTTTTAGTAGAGATAAAGTTTCACCACATTGGTCAGGCTGGTCTTGAACTCCTGACCTCAGTGATCTGCCCACCTCAGCCTCCCAAAGTGCTGGGATTACAGGCGTTAGCCACCTTGCCTGGCCAAGATATTCCCAGGTTTTTAGATGAGAAGTTTGTATTTTTTGGCTGGAACACCACAGCAGAGGCACACAGCATCTCCATCAGCTTTCAGGAGGCAGCTGGAGGCCTTTGCCTCATGACCGGGTGCTGGTGCTTTAGTGTGTAGTTGGGTAGTGTTGGGCTGGATTCCCCCACTGTAAGGTTATTTTTTCCTTTTGTAACTAAAAAGTTTATTGTACAGACTTATTTTGAAACCCTGTAAAAATCCTTTTATTCAAACTTACTTTTTTTTTTGAGACAGAGTCTTGCTCTTTTGCCCAGGTTGGAGTGCAGTGGAGTGATCTCAGCTCACTCAGCGTCCGACACACAAGTTCAAGCCATTCTCATGCCTCAGCCTCCAGAGTAGCTGGGATCATAGGCGTCCACCACCACGCCCAGCTAATTTGGCCTCCCAAAGGGCTGGGATTACAGATGTGAGCCATGCATGGCGCCCGGCCTTGGTCACTATTTCTTTAGCTACTGATTCTGTCCCCTTTCTCCCAAGATGCCAATTAGACATTAGACCATTTGACTGTGTGCACATTTTTCTTTTCTTTTTTTTTTTTAAAGATGGCGTGTTGCTGCTGTTGCCCAAGTTGGAATGTAGTGGCGTGATCTTGACTCACTGCAGCCTCCGCCTCCCAGGTTCAAGCAATTCTCCTGCCTTAGCCCCCCACAGGTGCACACCACCATGCCCAGCTCATTTTTGTATTTTTAGTAGAGACGGGTTTCTCCGTGTTGGTCAGGCTGGTCTCAAACTCCTGACCTCAGGTGATCCCTCCCGCCTCAGCCTCCCAAAGTGCCGGGATTATAGGCATGAGCCACCATGCCCGGCCTACGTTTTTCTTAAAATTCTTCCGAGTGGTTACCCTTCTTGCATGTATACGGAAGTGCAGTTGATATCTGCACATTGACCTTATACTTGTCAGGGAGGGATCAGGCCTCCTTGGATGGTCCTGACGAAGAGAGAAAACTTTCAACATTCCACTCCCAGTGCCACATTGCTGTAGACTTTTTGTAGATACCCTTTATTTAAGGAAGTTTGAGCTGGGCGTGATGGCTCATGCCTGTAATCCTAGCACCTTGGGAAGCCGAGGTGGGCGGATCACCTCAGGTCAGGGTTTGGAGACCCGCCTGGCCAACGTGGCAAAACCTCTTCTCTACTAAATGTAAAAAAATTGGCCGTGGTGGCGCATGCCTGTAATCCCAGCTGCTTGGGAGGCTGACGCAGGATTGCTTGAACCCAGGAGGCCGAGGTTGCACTGAGCTGAGATCACACCACTGCACTCCAGCCTGGGCAACAGAGTGAGACTCCATCTCAAAAATAAATAAACAAATACCTAAGTCTCACTCACATGTGTAGGCCCAGCTACTTGGGAGGCTGAGGTGGGAGGATCACCTGAGCCTAAGAGGTCGAGGCTGCAGTGAGCCGTGATTGCGACTGTGTACTCCAGCCTGGGAGACAGTGAGTCCCTATCCCAAAAAGACAAAAAAAGGCCTGGCGTAGTGGTTAACACCTGTGATTCCAGCACTTCGAGAGGCTACGGTGGGTGAATCACGTGAGGTCAGGAGACCAGCCAATATGGTGAAACCCCATCTCTACTAAAAATACAGAAATTAGCCAGATGTGATGGTGTGTGCCTGTAATCCCAGCTACTCTAGGGAAGCTGAGGCAGAAGAATCACTTGAACCTGGGAGGCAAAGGTTGCAGTGAGCCGAGATCGTGCCACTGTACTCCAACCTGGGGACAGAGTGAGACTTGTCTCAAAAAACCACAACAACAAAAAAAACCCACACCTTTTCCTTGCCTTGAGAAAGGGGCATATAACAATGCTAGTTAGTTTAGCTGCTTAGTAGCAAAGAAGAGTCTCTTATCATCATGGCAAGGTAGCAGAAAGGGAAGAGGTGGAGCTGCAGCCGGGGGGAGCCTGAGGCCTCAGGATAGCTCAGGGCTTCCTCTCTAGCAGGCACATGTATCAAGTAGCTATGGGTACCCCTTGGCTCTGGCTTCCTGTTTTGTGACATTTGGACTTGGGGGCCTGTGGCGTTGGGCTGCTGTGGGTGTGCAACCAGGCAGGTTTGGCAGTGTGCAAAGGGTACACTCTGACCTCAAGTGCTCACCGCACAGGCCTGGCTGCTAGGGAGCCATGAGGTGGGGGACCCCTGGGGGAGGCCTGTGCCAGGGCCAGCCGTGGGTGTGAGAGTGTAAGGGGGGGTGAGCAGGTGTGCACAGCTGTCTGCAGAAGCCCCTGGCCTGCTCCCTCCCTACAGCAGAGAGGGTTTGGGCAGAGCTCCCAGCCTTGGTGGTATTTTCTCATTCCCTGGATGAGGTAAGCCACCAGGTGTGGCCCCTCACTGCCCTCTCTTCCTCCCCCTCCAGGCTCTGACCAAGAATGACAGGAGCGCAGGTGAGTGTGGTGGGGCGGCCATGGGCTGTAGGGGTGCCAGGCGTGACTGGGCCCTGAGCCCTGAGCCCTGAGCCTCTCCCTAGAGGGGAAGGCCCACCGGGAGAAGCTCGAACTCGCCGCCTCCTTCTCCTTCTTCGGCAACGTCATGTCCATGGCCAGCGTGCAGCTGGCGGGAGCCAAGCGGGATGCCCTGCTCCTGAGCTTCAAGGATGCCAAGGTGAGTGGTCGGCTTGGCAGGGGGTGTAGGGTCCAGCCCTACTAGGGTCTGGGGTGTCCCCTATCACTGTGCTGAGGCACCGGCTCCGAGAAATAAGAGACGAGACACAGAAGGACAAAGAAAGTGCAGCTGGGCTTGGGGGGTGCAGCGCCACTTAAGTGGAGACAGGTGGGGCCCCGGACGTCCAGGAGCGTCTGGATTGATTGAGTATAGGTTCGGGGGCAGGGTAGTGAGGGAGGTCATCTTTAAGGATAGTGATAGGGTCACGACATTCACGGGAGCGACAGGCAGTGGGTCCACCCCCATTAGGTCACCTAGGCTAGAAGGCGGGCCGTACGCAGCGAAGGGGGTGCAGCGTGCGACATCTCTTATCTAGGCTACTTCTAAGTTCTGCAGGAGGAAGCTCTGAGTCAGTGCATAGCAGCAGGGTTGGCAGGGTTCACAGCCACCTAGGCATTACTACACCGGAGGGGTTTTAAGCCCTCGGATGCTTGAAGGCTTGCCAACCCGAGGCCAGCTTCCATAAAAACTGGACGCAGAGTACCGCAACTCCTTTTCAGGAGGAGTGGCTCTTGCTCTAAGCCTGCCATACAGCTGATATCTTGACATACTGAACGCTGCCGCCTGGGCCGGCCTGCCGTGTAACAAGTGCCCTTTCAGGCAGAGGCACTGCCGTTTGGGCCACAGATTCTTGGCCTGGTATAACTTTTTCCCTTAAATCATGTTCTGCACTGTGTCTGCTCGAAACATTCCTCCGACTATAAGATATTTATACGGAAACAACTGAGTAGTGAGGGGTTCTTCGGGCACTAATTGTTCCGACTGTAAACTAGGACGTGATTCTATGTAAAGGAAATAACTGAGTAATACTGTAAACTAAGACATTCTCAGGCACTAAGAAGTGCCGGGGATCTGCTTAGCGCTCCTCCTTCGGTGCCCAGATGGGGGGTTACCCACAGGGTTGCCTGGCCAAGGCATGGGAGTGGGTGCTGGGGACTGGCGGGGTGGGCCTGGGCACAGCCATTTGGTTGCCGGGGTGACACTGTCAGGACGTGCAGCGGACAGCCACGGCTGTACCCTCTGACCCCAGCTGTCGGTGGTGGAGTACGACCCGGGCACCCACGACCTGAAGACCCTGTCACTGCACTACTTTGAGGAGCCTGAGCTTCGGGTAGGCCACACTCACGCCACCACCCAGGCCCCAGCCCAGCTGCCTGCCCTCCCCCCGCAGCCGAGTCCGGTTGCCCAAGTGCTTCCCTTGGGGTCTCCTACGCTGGGCCTGGCTGATGCCCCTTCGCCCCCAGGATGGGTTCGTGCAGAACGTACACACCCCCCGAGTGCGGGTGGATCCCGACGGGCGCTGCGCGGCCATGCTGGTCTACGGCACGCGGCTGGTGGTCTTGCCCTTCCGCAGGGAGAGCCTGGCCGAGGAGCACGAGGGGCTCGTGGGTGAGGGGTGAGTGCCAGCTGGGGCAGGCCGTGGTGCCGCGGGGAGGAGGGGGCGCCTGGGCCCGAGCCCCCCTCATCCCCTCATCGCCTGCTAAATAAAGCCCCTGGCCCCCCAGGCAGAGGTCCAGCTTCCTGCCCAGCTACATCATTGACGTGCGGGCCCTGGATGAAAAGCTGCTCAACATCATCGACCTGCAGTTCCTGCACGGCTACTATGAGCCCACCCTGCTCATCCTGTTCGAGCCCAACCAGACCTGGCCCGGGTGAGCCTCCGACAGAGGCCCCTGTATGCTGTGGAGCCCCGGCTGCCTCTGCTTTGGAGCTGGGCTCATGGGACATGGGTGGGGTTTATGGGGTATGGGGCCAGGATTATAGGATGTGGGTGGGGCCGGGCCGGGGCTTGCTCAGGGAGGAGCTGGGCCTGGGTCTTGCAGGGAGGCAAGGCCTCCGACCTACTGGCGTCCCTAGGCGTGTGGCTGTGCGGCAGGACACGTGCTCCATCGTGGCCATCTCGCTGAACATCACACAGAAGGTGCACCCTGTCATCTGGTCCCTCACCAGCCTGCCCTTTGACTGCACCCAGGCTCTGGCCGTGCCCAAGCCCATAGGTGAGAATCCTGGGGGTGCGGAGGGGAGTGCGGGGAGGGGGGCAGTGAGCCTACCCACCAGCCTGTGCCCACCTCCAGGTGGGGTGGTGATCTTTGCCGTCAACTCGCTGTTGTACCTGAACCAGAGTGTCCCTCCGTACGGTGTGGCTCTCAACAGCCTCACCACAGGCACCACGGCTTTCCCGCTGCGTGAGTGTGGGGTGGCTGGGGGAGGCCAGGGACAGCTTGGGCCTTCCCGGTCGTCCTGACCACCCATCCCACAGGCACCCAGGAGGGTGTGCGGATCACCCTGGACTGTGCCCAGGCCACCTTCATCTCCTACGACAAGATGGTCATCTCCCTCAAGGGCGGCGAGATGTGAGCCCCTCCCCTGCCCATGAACTCTGCCCCTTTCCAGTCCCCCGGCCCCCTTCACTGCCCCAGGGTGCACACCGCCCACTCAGAACTCCCCCTGCCCCCAGCTACGTGCTGACCCTCATCACCGATGGCATGCGCAGCGTCCGGGCGTTCCACTTTGACAAGGCGGCCGCCAGCGTCCTCACCACCAGCGTGAGTTGGGACTGGGGGTTGGGTCTGGGTCTGGGCCCAGGCCCGCCCTCACCCACCTGTGCTCCCTCAGATGGTCACCATGGAGCCTGGGTACCTGTTCCTGGGTTCTCGCCTGGGCAACTCCCTCCTTCTCAAGTACACTGAGAAGCTGCAGGAGCCCCCGGCCAGCGCCGTCCGCGAGGCTGGCGACAAGGTGGGTCTCCGAGGCCCATGGTGCCACCGCCCCTCCTGTGGGTGCTGCCGCAGCATGCTGCTCAGTGCCCTTTCCTGCCTTACAGGAAGAGCCTCCCTCAAAGAAGAAGCGTGTGGACGCCACGGCTGGCTGGTCAGGTGAGGACCGGGCCAGGGCCCGTCAGGAGCGGGGCCGGTGACCCGGGGCTGTGCTGAGGCGGGCTTTCTGTGTGCAGCTGGGGGCAAGTCGGTGCCACAAGACGAGGTGGATGAGATCGAAGTCTACGGCAGCGAGGCCCAGTCAGGCACACAGCTGGCCACCTACTCCTTTGAGGTGAGACAGAGGCAGCAGGGCCCGCTCCCAGCCAGTGCCCCCCCATCGGCCCCCTGACCGTCGCTGTCCGCAGGTGTGTGACAGCATCCTTAACATCGGACCCTGCGCCAATGCCGCCATGGGCGAGCCTGCCTTTCTCTCTGAAGAGGTACCCAGGGTTGGGGTCAGGGCTGGAGGCAAGGGCTGGGATGTGTGTGTGTGTTGGCGGGAGGCTCATCGTTACCCCCGAGTCCCTGTGCAGTTTCAGAACAGCCCTGAGCCAGACCTGGAGATTGTGGTTTGCTCCGGCCACGGCAAGAACGGGGCTCTGTCGGTGCTGCAGGTGTGTGGGCAGGTGGGAGGCGGGCACCTCCTGGTGGGACCTTGGTGGGCTCACAGCCTCATCACACCCCCACCCCATCGCCATTCTAGAAGAGCATCCGGCCCCAGGTGGTGACAACCTTTGAGCTTCCAGGCTGCTACGACATGTGGACGGTCATTGCCCCGGTGCGTAAGGAGGAGGTAGGTGCAAGTCCCCTGCAGGGAGGCCCTGGGATGGGACCGGCACTGCCTTCTCACGGGACGCGGGTACGGTGGTGGGGGCCCAGTTAGTGCCCCTACATGCTGCCCTCACTGGACTGTTGCCTCCAGCCTGCTCCCCTTTGGCCCTGACAGGAGGAGAATCCCAAGGGGGAGGGCACAGAGCAGGAACCCAGCACCCCTGAAGCCGATGATGACAGCCGCAGACACGGATTCCTGATTCTGAGCCGGGAAGACTCAACCATGGTGAGGGGCAGGGCCTGGGACCTGGGGCTGGGGTCCCCTGGGGAGCGGGCCTTCCTCACGCTGTCACCTGCAGATCCTGCAGACGGGGCAGGAGATCATGGAGCTGGACACCAGCGGCTTTGCCACGCAGGGCCCCACAGTCTTTGCCGGGAACGTTGGGGACGACCGCTACATTGTCCAAGTGTCGCCGCTGGGCATCCGCCTGCTGGAAGGAGGTGGGCGGGCGGGGATGGGGGGGATGGGCCCTGGGGAGGGGCTCATGCTGACTGCCCTGTGCCCACAGTGAATCAGCTGCACTTCATCCCCGTGGACCTGGGCGCCCCCATCGTGCAGTGTGCCGTGGCCGACCCCTACGTGGTCATCATGAGTGCTGAGGGCCACGTCACCATGTTTCTGCTGAAGAGTGACTCCTACGGCGGCCGCCACCACCGCCTGGCGCTGCACAAGCCCCCGCTGCACCACGTAGGCCCCCCACTCCCGGTGCCCGCCTGTCCTGGCCCCCTGCCCGCCACTGAGCCCACCCCTCTCCCCGCAGCAGTCCAAGGTGATCACACTGTGCCTGTACCGAGACCTCAGCGGTATGTTCACCACAGAGAGCCGCCTGGGCGGGGCCCGTGACGAGCTGGGGGGCCGCAGCGGCTCGGAGGCCGAGGGTCTGGGCTCAGAGACGAGGTGCGTCGGGGCCAGGGGTGCAGGTGGGGGCTTGGGTCCCTGTGGCCGGCAGGCTGCCTGTGACCCTGTGTCGGCCCCCAGCCCCACAGTGGATGATGAGGAGGAGATGCTGTATGGGGATTCCGGCTCCCTCTTCAGCCCCAGCAAGGAGGAGGCCCGAAGAAGCAGCCAGCCCCCTGCTGACCGGGACCCTGCACCCTTCCGGGCAGAGCCCACCCACTGGTGCCTGCTGGTGCGGGAGAACGGCACCATGGAGGTAGGTGGTGCCCTGCCCCGTGGCCCAGCCGGCTCCACCCACCTGCCTCCACTGACTGCTGCCCACCCCATAGATCTACCAGCTCCCCGACTGGCGGCTGGTGTTCCTGGTGAAGAACTTCCCCGTGGGGCAGCGGGTCCTTGTGGACAGTTCCTTTGGACAGCCCACCACACAGGGCGAAGCCCGCAGGGAGGAGGCCACACGCCAGGGGGAGCTGCCCCTGGTCAAGGAGGTGCTGCTGGTTGCTCTGGGCAGCCGCCAGAGCAGGCCCTACCTGCTGGTGAGCACACGGCCTGGCCTCCCCTTCCCACGGCCCATCCCGCCTTCCCCGCAGCCTGCCTCTTCCCGCGGCCCCGCCCCTTCCCCGCGGCCCCGCCCCCTCGCGTGGCCCCTCCCCTCCCTCGGCCCTGCCCATCTTCCCCACGGCCCCGCCTTTATCCCTCAGGGCCCCTCCTTCCCGACGCCTCTGCCTCATCCCCGCAGGTGCACGTGGACCAGGAGCTGCTTATCTACGAGGCCTTCCCCCATGACTCTCAGCTCAGCCAGGGCAATCTCAAAGTCCGCTTTAAGAAGGTGCCCACGCTGCCGGGGTGTGGGGAGGGTATGGTACAAGGGGTGGGTTTCAGACCTGCAGCCCCTGGAGCATCTGAATGGTTCTGCCCCAGGTCCCTCACAACATCAACTTCCGTGAGAAGAAGCCGAAGCCATCGAAGAAGAAAGCGGAAGGCGGCAGCGCGGAGGAGGGCGCTGGGGCACGGGGCCGCGTGGCACGTTTCCGCTACTTCGAGGACATTTACGGCTATTCAGGGGTAGGCCGGCGCCGCCGCGGGGGTCTGCGGTGGGGGGGAGAGGCGGCCTCATCCACAGCCTCCTCACGGCGCCTGCCCCCAGGTATTCATCTGCGGCCCCTCCCCTCACTGGCTCCTGGTGACCGGCCGAGGGGCGCTGCGGCTGCACCCCATGGGCATTGACGGCCCTGTCGACTCTTTTGCTCCGTTCCACAACATCAACTGTCCCCGTGGCTTCCTGTACTTCAACAGACAGGTTGGGGCCCAGCCCAGTACCCAGCAGCCCTGGCTGATGCTGCCCCAGTCAGGGCCGAGGGGCAGGGACAGGAGGGGGACCGTTGGCTCCACCCCAGGACCAGGAAGGAGCGTCCAGAGGGCGGCGGGGTGGAGGCCGAGGAGGTGGAGCCTGGAGCTCGGTGCTCCAAAGGTCCGGAAAGGGGTGACCCTGGGATTCCCCCCGACTGCTCTGCGGGCTTGTAGGCCTTCACAGGGCGTCCTCGGGACAGCTTCCCGAGTGCCGGTTCTGCTCCCTGACTCTGGGAGGGCACACGTGCTCTCTGATCTTGGTTCCCCATCTGAGCCACCACAACACTCCAGGGCACGTGGGACCTTGACTGGGATGTGGTTGAGTCCTGCCCAAATGCCTGAGGACTCAGGACTGTCTGTGGAAGAGGGTGGCCCCGGCTCCTTCTGTTACTTTCAGTCCCCAGCACGGCAGCCTGGGCTGCCCTTTGTTTGCCGCCTCCAGTGCCTTTCTGGCTTAGCTTTCCCATCACCTGTGACCAGCGTCCCTAGCCCCAGCTGAGCCTGGGAACAGAAGGCAGAGGAGCCCCAGAGGCTGAGTGGTGGCCCATTCCGGGACCTCGTCTGGACACAGCTGCCCCTCACCCACCCCTGCTTCTGCAGAGCTGAGAGCAGCAACCCAGGGGCTCTCGGCAGCCTGGGCCTGCCTGCCCCTGCTCCCTTACCCTGTGCCCCCACCCCAGGGTGAGCTGAGGATCAGTGTCCTGCCCGCCTACCTGTCCTACGACGCCCCGTGGCCTGTCAGGAAGATCCCGCTGCGCTGCACGGCCCACTACGTGGCTTACCACGTGGAGTCCAAGGTCTGCCCCCAGCCTCGCCCCACCGGGGACCTTCTGGGCCGCATCTGGCCAGTGGCATGTGACCTCCACTAACCTGCAGGTGTATGCTGTGGCCACCAGCACCAACATGCCCTGCACCCGCATCCCACGCATGACTGGCGAGGAGAAGGAATTTGAGACCATCGAGAGAGGTGTGTGGCACCCACCGCACGCTCCCCTCCTGAGCCCGAACTCACGGAAGCTCCACTGTGACCGCCACCCTTCCTCCCTACAGACGAGCGGTACATCCACCCCCAGCAGGAGGCCTTCTCCATCCAGCTCATCTCCCCGGTCAGCTGGGAGGCCATTCCCAACGCCAGGTGAGGCTGGGCCTGGGTGGGGCTCCCCAAGGCCTCTGGGGCAGCATCCTGACGCCCCTGGCCCCTACAGGATCGAGCTGCAGGAGTGGGAGCATGTGACCTGCATGAAGACAGTGTCGCTGCGTAGTGAGGAGACCGTGTCAGGCCTCAAAGGCTATGTGGCCGCTGGGACCTGCCTCATGCAAGGCGAGGAAGTCACATGCCGAGGGCGGGTAAGGGGCAGGTGGGCAGGGGCAGACAGCCCTGGCAGCCCTGCTTCCATCCCCACACCCAAGCCACAGCCATCCCCACGCCCTCCAGATCTTGATCATGGATGTGATTGAGGTGGTACCTGAGCCTGGCCAGCCCTTGACCAAGAACAAGTTCAAAGTCCTTTACGAGAAGGAGCAGAAGGGGCCCGTGACCGCCCTGTGCCACTGCAACGGCCACCTGGTGTCAGCCATCGGCCAGAAGGTGCCAGTCCTACCTGGCATGTGCCCCCCGCTCACCCCCACCCGGCATGGCGACCGCCCCCACTCACCCTCTCTACCCCCCACCCCCAGATTTTCCTGTGGAGCCTGCGGGCCAGCGAGCTGACGGGCATGGCCTTCATCGACACACAGCTTTACATCCACCAGATGATCAGCGTCAAGAACTTCATCCTGGCAGCCGATGTCATGAAGAGCATCTCACTCCTGCGCTACCAGGAGGAGAGCAAGACGCTGAGCCTTGTGTCGCGGGTAGCGTGTGGCCGTGGTGCCTGTGTCTGGGTAGGTACCTGCCAAAGGCACCTCTGACGCCCCCCCCCTTCCTGCCCCCAGGATGCCAAGCCCCTGGAGGTGTACAGCGTGGACTTCATGGTGGACAACGCCCAGCTGGGTTTTCTGGGTATGTGGGCAGGGCCCTGGGGGCACTGAGGCTCTAAGGGTGGCTGGGGCTGACCCTGGGCCTCTGCTCCCCAGTGTCTGACCGGGACCGCAACCTCATGGTGTACATGTACCTGCCTGAAGGTGAGTGCTTCCTCCACCCCCTCTGCCTGGGCTGTGGCTGGGCAGGCAGTGACCCAAAGCCCTTCCGGTCTAGCCAAGGAGAGTTTCGGGGGCATGCGCCTGTTGCGCCGGGCGGACTTTCACGTGGGTGCCCATGTGAACACGTTCTGGAGGACCCCGTGCCGGGGAGCTACTGAGGGGCTCAGCAAAAAGTCGGTCGTGTGGGAGAATAAGCACATCACTTGGTTTGGTGAGTGTGGAGGGCAGGTGTGTCTGGGTTGGGGGGAGCCCTAAGTTTGGCCCGGCTCACACCGCAACCCCCACAGCCACCCTGGACGGTGGCATCGGGCTGCTGCTGCCCATGCAGGAGAAGACCTACCGGCGGCTGCTGATGCTGCAGAATGCGCTGACCACCATGCTGCCACACCATGCAGGCCTCAACCCCCGCGCCTTCCGGTGAGCCCCGACCCCTGTGCAGCGCCCCCTCCACCCCAGCCCGCCCTGACCTCTGTGCCTGCACCCCCCAGCATGCTGCACGTGGACCGCCGCACGCTGCAGAATGCCGTGCGCAACGTGCTGGACGGGGAGCTGCTCAACCGCTACCTGTACCTGAGCACCATGGAGCGCAGTGAGCTGGCCAAGAAGATTGGCACCACGCCTGACATCGTAAGTGCGCCCCCGCCCCCGTATGCCCCCCCCCGCCAGTGTGCGTGCTCGCCCACCCATCCATCCCTTGCAGATCCTGGACGACTTGCTGGAGACAGACCGTGTCACCGCCCACTTCTAGCCCCACGGGTGCCACCGCCGCCACCACACCGCACTACCTCCCGCCACCTTTTTTGTATAAAACACAAATAAAAACATTTTTGTTTGAGATGAGTGTGTGGTCATTACACGGCAAGTGCCTGCGGGGCTTGGGGTGCCCACACCTCCATCTGCCATCTGCCCAAGGCATAAAGGGCCCCGTCGAACCCGAGCCTGGTTGTCGGGCCGAGCACGCTAGGTCTCCAGGTACTGGTACAGCTCCTCCGCTGGGGCCACAAGCCGCAGGTGGACCAGAGCACGTGCCAGAAGGGCGGTCAGCCGCATGGCCAAGGTCTGCAGCCTGTGTGGGTGGGTCAGGTCACAGGTGGGTGGGGAGCAGGCCCCTGCCACCCGCCTGCCCCAGGGCCACTCACCTGAGGGCCACTTCAAACTTGAGCATCTCCCAGACGACCTTGGCGTGGCGCAGGAGGCTGGTGCCGTAGACACCCTGGTACGCGGCGCCCGCCAGGCGGCTCCAGCCCCGGACGGCCCTGCACACACCTACGTCAGCAGCATGTCCGCCCCACACCAGCCCGGCCAGAGGCACCCGCTCAGGGGACTGACCTCTTGGCCATGAGGAAGTAGCGGTCCACCGGGGTGCCGAGGGCCACGTTGATGGCGCGCACGGTGTTGATGTTGCGCAGCACCAGCAGCATGGGCCGCGGCAGCGCCTTGAGCACCGCCATGACGGCCTCGAAGCGCTCGCGAGCCATGTCCACCATGTAGGCCGCCTCTTCGCGGCTCAGCAGGTGCGAGCCCCACAGCTGCCCCAGGCGCACCGGCCGCTGCATGAGCATCTCGGAGAAGAGCAGGTAGTCTGGGGAGGGAGGGGGGCTCTGAGCCGGGCTCCGAGCGGCCAGCCTCCCTCCCGCGGCGCCCCGGCCATCCCTGCACACTCTCACCTTGCACACCGAGTGCAGCTGCGTGCACCTGCATGGCTGCGTCGTCCCGCAGGATGATGGCCCGCCACAGCTGGCACAGGGCTGCGCGGTCCCTGGGGGCGGATGGGACCGGGTCCACCAGAGATGAGCCCTGGATGCGCCCCTAGCAGCCGGAGAGGCCTGCCCAACCCCATGCCTGCCCTCCCGCACTCACTTCTCCTCCAGGAACTGGTAGAGTCCGTGGTCCAGCAGTACCAGCTCCGCCTTCCCGTCGGGGCCTTTCCGCACCAAAACTAGGAACACAGCCTTTTAGGTTGCACCCCGCCCACCCCGAGACCCCCACCCCCAGGGGACTTCCTACCGTTGCCAGGGTGTGGGTCCGAGTGGATGAAGCCCGTGTAAAATATCTGCTCAGCAAAGGCCTTGATGAGCTTCTCTGCTATCTGGGAAGAGGAGAGGCCTTGCAGTGGACAAAGGCAGCACCCTCCCGCCCCGCACCCCAGCGCCCGCCCTACACGCACATCCTGCACCGCCAGCCCCTGGCTCCTGATGGCCTCCACATCGTTGACCTTGCAGCCGGCGCAGAAGTCAGCGGTGAGCACGCGCTGGGGAGAGCAAGAGGCTGGGCTCAGCAGGCCTGGTGCTGTGCCCACCCCAGAGGCCTGGCCCAGCCCACCTTGCTGGACTTGTCCCAGTGCACGCGGGGCACCACGACGTAGGGGAAGTGTGCCAGCTCGTGGGCACAACGCTCCGCGTTGCGGCCCTCATTCTCGAAGTCCAGCTCCTGGGCCAGGGTCCCTTTCAGGTCCTATGGGCCAAACGGGGGCTCAGGGTCAAGGCTGAGGACCTACTCTGCCTACCAGCACGGCGGGACTCGGCAGGGGAAGGGGCGGGGCAGTACCTGGAGGACCCAGCTGAAGCCGAAGCTGGGGTGCATGAGCTCAATGAGCTGCAGCAGGAGCTCCAGGGTGTGGATGTCCCCGTCAAAACGGTCCCGCAGGTCGATGTACTGCACCTGCGCCAGGCGAGGGTGCGCTGACATAGGCCCACTGCGCCCCAAGCCCACTGCTGAACCAGGCGGTCCCCACGTACCTTCACAGCCACACTGGTGCCATTGTGCAGCTTGGCTCTGTGCACCTGTGCCAGGCTGGCGGCAGCCATTGGCTGGTAGTCAAACTCCTGGAAGAGCTCCAGGGGCAGGGCCTGGAAGTCCTCAAGGAACAACTCGTCCACCTGGCGGGACAGGTGCTCAGAGCAGCCTGGGCCACGGCCGAACCCCCCACCTCCCTCTGCCCGAGTGCAGCACTCACCTCCTGGAAGCCCCGTTTGAGGGCCCTGTCCTCCAGCACACGCAGGGTCCGGATGTACTCCGGGGGCAGCAGGTGGTTAAAGGAGCACAGCCCCTGGCCCAGCTTCACGTAGAGGCCCCCGTTGCTGATGGCTCCTGCCACCAGGGCCTCAGCCGCCCGCTGGTGACACGCGGACATGACCTCCAAGTAGCCCGGGCTGTTCTGACCACAGGATGCGGAGAACACACGGGGCAGGTGGCTGCCGCCTCAGTCCCGCCCAGCCCACCACCTCGTGCCCCCACCGTGTGCCCAGGGCACCAGGACAAACCTCTTCCACCCCTCGAAGGACGACATTGGTGCACCACCAGTAGTCCAGGGAGATCTGCAGGCCCACCTTCAGAGACCTGTGGGCAGAGGTGGCCTCAGTCTCCAGGTGGGCAGGCTCGGAGCCCTAGAGCTTGCTCCTCTGTTGCCATGGTCTAGCCTGACCCCAGCCAGCCCTTCCTGTCCCAAGGGTGAGGCCAAGCCAGAGTCCAGCCTACAGCCTGCAAGCCTGTGTGAGCGCAAGGCGGGCTGCTGAGCTCACAGGGTGTCCTGTGGTGCTTCAGGACATGGCCCCTGCATGTCAGTCTCGGCTCAAGATCTGTAGAACAGGGCCAGGTGTGGTGGCTCTTGCCTATTTATCCCAACACATTGGGAGGCTGTGCTGGGAGGACTGCTTGAGGTTAGGAGTTCGAGACCAGCCTGGGCAACATGGTGAAACCCTATCACTACCAAAAATACAAACAATTAGGCAGGTGTGGTGGTGCCACCCCTGTGGCCCCAGCTCCTTAGGAGGCAGAGGCTGCAGTGAGCTGAGATTGCACCAACCGCACCCCAGCCTGGGAGACAAAGTGAGACTCCGTCCAAGTGATCTGCAGAATAGGCAGCCTGTGTCCACACCACCCTCGTGCCCAGGAGAGATGCAGTGGGGCAGTGTGGATGGTGGTCTCTTGGAGAGACGGGGTTCCAAGGCTGTCTGAAGGGAAAGGGCGGCAGCCAGGGGGCGAGGCTGAGAGGGCACAGGCCACGGGAGGGTCAGGGTCACCTGCAGCCCAAGGTCCACTTGGAAGAGAGGACACCAGGAGGGCGAGTCTCCAACACCTGAGGCGGCAAGGTGTTCAGGGAAGGGACCCCCATTAAGGCAGGAAGTGGGGGGTATCCTGTCTCTGATGGGCAGGTACTGGGCTCCTTGGGGAGATTTGAACAAGAGGATGGGAATGCTGGGGTGGAGGGGTGTCCCCAGGCCTGGCACCAGTCAGGAGGATCTCAGGGAGAAGTCCCCTGGGGAGCTCCGGGGACCAGCTGAGCAGCCCCAGAATGAGATGCCAGGCAAGCAGGAAGCAGAACACACACACACAGGTACACAGGGAAGGGTGGAGGCCAGAGTGGCCTCCTCATCAGGGCTTCTCGAAGGCTGGCCATGGCCAGAGGCCTGTCCCTGCGTCCTGGGAGGCTGGAGTACCTGCCCACGGTCAGGGCCTACAGCTGTGCCTGATGTGCAGTTCTGGCTGCCCAGGTGGGCTCTGTGACCCCCATCACTCTAAGAAAGATTCCCCCCATTGAGGCCCCACTCTGGGCCCCCATAAAGGGCACCTGGAGTATGTTGGTTGAGCTGGAGGCCAGGGTTTCTAAATGTGCTCTGAGACTAAAAGGCTGCTCAGTGGGCAGGGCTGCCTTCTGAGCAGAGAGCATCAGCTTTAGGCCCCAAGACCCTGGCTGACACCCAGGCGTTCGGGAGAAGTCTAACTGGTCGTGGCAGGCACAGGACGCGTGTTCCGTGGTCAGTGACTGACAGGGAAGGCAGGGCCTCCAGCCACCTCGTTTCTGTGGCTGAGCTGACACCTCAAAAACACGGAATACAGGAATGAATGATGGAGCTGCCAGCAGACATCCAGCAGCTTTTGCCTGAGAAGACGCGCAGAGGGCGAGCCCAGCGGCTGCTTCTGCAAACCAGCCTGCCTGTCCCGGAGAGCTGCCCCACCCACCCTACCTGCACGCACATGAGCACAAGACGCCGGCAGCACCCTGGGTTCCATAATCAACGCCTGTGTGCATGTGGGCCTACATAACGATTTCAGTCGAGCTATCCGGAAATATAGGAACTGAAAGATGAATGATCAGTTTCTAATATCAACCACAATATCGTTTGGGCCTAAAACTATGCGTTGCTGCTAGACCAAGTAACCCCCTACCAGCAACCGGTTCCTGCTATGACCTTTTTATGACTTTAAGAATAAGTTTTAACCTTTACTTACCTAACTGCCTTGTACCCTAGATAATGGTTTAACTGTTGATATTTGCAAAGAAAAATGCCACCATAAGGGATGGCTTGGATTCCTGACTCAGAGATTCCTGAATAATGTTTTGATATAAACAAGTCTCCTGAACAATGTTTTGATGACAATGTTTGGATATAAACAAGTCTTGTGAACAATGTTTGGATATAAACAAGCTTTGTGAATAATGTTTGGATATAAACAAACTTTGTGATTGTAGAAAATTTTGTTACTTTTTACAATCATTGATCGCATATCTGACTTCTCTATCATATAGGCCATGTGAGGCATACATTTACATTCCTCTTACTATGACGTAGACCAAAGCCAAGAAAGTGTATTTATTCCTGGCATTTGAAAAATAAAATTTGCTGTTTAGGCACAGCCTATCAGCCCTCCAGACGCCTCGCTTTCTCTCTCTCTGTCTTTATTAATTTTCCAGGCGCACTCCCTCTTCCAGGTATTGGGACCCTCTTGCAGGTCGAGAGACCCCCGGGCAGACGTGCCTACCCGTCCCGGACAGTCCACGACAGATTTCTATCATCCAGAGCTGAGTCTATCGATACAGCAAGCAGTTTTGACACAGAGTCTTTTTTTTTTTGAGACGGAGTTTCGCTCTTGTTACCCAGGCTGGAGTGCAATGGCGCGATCTCGGCTCACCGCAACCTCCGCCTCCTGGGTTCAGGCAATTCTCCTGCCTCAGCCTCCTGAGTAGCTGGGATCACAGGCATGCGCCACCATGCCCAGCTAATTTTTGTATTTTTAGTAGAGATGGGGTTTCACCATGTTGACCAGGATGGTCTCGATCTCTTGACCTCGTGATCTACCCGCCTGGGCCTCCCAAAGTGCTGGGATTACAGGCTTGAGCCACCGTGCCCGGCCGACACAGAGTCTTAAAAAGTTACATCAAAAATGGCTAGGCCAGGTGCACGGGCTCACCCCTGTAATCCCAGCACTTTGGGAGGCTGAGGCAATCAGATCACTTAAGGTCAGGAGTTTGAGACCAGCCTAGCCAACGTGGTGAAACCATGTCTCTACTAAATACACAAAAATTAGCTGGGTGTGGTGGTGCACCCCTGTAATCCCAGCTACTCGGGAGAGGCTGAGGCAAAAGAATTGCCTAAACTTGGGAGACAGAGATTGCAGTTGCAATGAGCTGAGATGGTAGCACTGCATTCCAGCCAGGGCAACACAGCAGGACTTGGTCTCTTTAAAAAAAAAAAAAAAAAAAAAAAAAAGGCCAGGCGCAGTGGCTCATGCCTGTAATCCCAGCACTTTTGGAGGCCAAGGCAGGCAGATCACCTGAAGTCAGGAATTTGAGACCAGCCTGGCCAACATGGTGAAACCTTGTCTCTACTAAAAATGTAAAAAATTAGCCGGGCATGGTGGCGCATGCCTGTAATCCTAGCTACTTGGGAGGCAGAAGCAGAATTGCTTGAACCCGGGCCGGGCACGGTGGCTCAAGCCTGTAATCCCAGCACTTTGGGAGGCTGAGGCGGGTGGATCACAAGGTCGAGAGATCAAGACCATCCTGGTCAACATGGTGAAACCCCGTCTCTACTAAAAATACTAAAAATTAGCCGGGCATGGTGGCGCGTGCCTGTAATCCCAGCTACTCAGGAGGCTGAGGCAGGAGAATTGCCTGAACCCAGGAGGCGGAGGTTGCGGTGAGCCGAGATCGCACCATTGCACTCCAGCCTGGGCAACAAGAGCAAAACTCCGTCTCAAAAAAAAAATAATAATAAATAAATAAAAAATAAATAAAATAAAATAAAAAAGATTCGTTATAGTAAACACTCTTATTTTTGTAACAAAAGTTAAAGATGTGAAATAGTCCCACAGACTTGTGCTTGGGGAGAAGGGATTTGTTTTTTGTTTTTTGAGATGGAGACTCGCTCTGTTGCAAGGCTGGAGTGATCCTACATCACTGCAGTCTCCACCTCCCAGGTTCAAGCGATTCTCCCGCCTCAACCTCCCAAGTAGCTGGGACTACCGACGCCCGCCACTACGCCCAGCTAATTTTTTTATCTTTAGTAGAGAAGGGGTTTCACCCTGTTGGCCACGCTGGTGTTGAACTCCTGACCTCCGGTGATCTGCCAACCTTGGCCTCCCAAAGTGCTGGGGTTACAGGCATGAGCCACCACACTTGGCCGGGATTTAATTTTTAAAAACATGGCAGGTCTGTGGGCCTCAGGACTACAGGGAAGCATGGAAGCCACAGCACAGCAAGGAAGGTGGCACAGGGGAGGTGGCCGGGGATCTGCACCAGGCTTGACTTATTTTTATTTATTTATTTTTTTGAGACAGAGTTTCGCTCTTGTTACCCAGGCTGGAGTGCAATGGCGCAATCTCGGCTCACCGCAACCTCTGCCTCCTGGGTCCAGGCAATTCTCCTGCCTCAGCCTCCTGAGTAGCTGGGATTACAAGCACGCGCCACCATGCCCAGCTAATTTTTTTGTATTTTTAGTAGAGACAGGGTTTCACCATGTTGACCAGGATGGTCTCGATCTCTTGACCTCGTGATCCACCCGCCTGGGCCTCCCAAAGTGCTGGGATTACAGGCTTGAGCCACCGCGCCCAGCCTTTTTTTTTTTTTTTTGAGACAGAGTTTCATTCTTGTTACCCAGGCTGGTGTGCAATGGCGTGATCTCGGCTCACTGCAACCTCCGCCTCCTGGGTTCAAGCAATTTTCCTGCGTCAGCCTCCTGAGTAGCTGGGACTACAGGCACACGCCACCATGCCTAATTTTTTTTTTTTTTTTTTTTGTATTTTTAGTAGAGATGGGGTTTCACCATGTTGACCAGGATGGTCTCGATCTCTTGACCTCATGATCCACCTGCCTCGGCCTCCCAAAGTACTGGGATTACAGGCTTGAGCCACCGCGCCCAGCCAGGCTTGGCTTCTTAACTGCAAAAGCAATGCTCTCATTAGAAAGAAAATCCATCTGAGGCCGAGCACGTGCCACTGGTGGATGCTGTGCCAGCTGAGGGCACGGACCTGAAAAGACCAGGCCCTTCAGGGTCAGTGGGAACTCTCGTTGGCTTCCTACGCCCCAGGTCTCCAGCTGAGGGGGCCCACTACTCCAGACAGGAGAAGCCCCACATAGACACTGGAACTGCTTCCCAACTCAACCCGCCTGGCTCTCAGGGGCTCCTGCTCCCGGCCCCTCCACCACAGATGGGCCGGAACAAGAAAGCGGCCCTGACCCTGGCTGGCCGCTCGGGAGGAAGGGCTGCTGTGACTCTGGAGGCTTCCCGCCCTCACCAGGGTGCGCATCCCTCCCCACTGTCACATGTGCCTGCCAAACCATCTTCCACAAATGGGGCAACTTTTTGTGAGGACAGCAGAGACACAGGGGGGCTCCCCTTCCTGAAGAATTCAGTCCAAGAGCCATTTGGAAGTGCCAAACGAGGTCCCGCACAGGGCGCTGAGGGAGGAGGTCCCTGCAGGGGCTGCACTCAGGTCGAGTCCCGTGAGTTTCTCACGAGGTCAGGAGTTCAAGACCAGCCTGGCCAACATGGTGAAACCCCGTGTCTACTAAAAATATGAAATTTAGCCAGGCATGGTCTGGTACACGCCTGTAATCCCAGCTACTGGGGAGGCCAAGGCATGAGAACCACTTGAACCTGGGATGCGGAGGCTGGAGTGAGCCAAGATCATGCCACTGCACTCCAGCCTGGGCAACAGAGTGAGACTGTCTCAAAAAAAAAAAAAAAAAAAAAAAAAAAATGCGCAGGGAGGGAACAAGGCACAAGGCACACGGTGCTCCTCACTGGCTCCGTTCTGGGCTCCTGCACGGATGCTCTACGAGGCTCAGGCCAGGCAGGGCTCCGAGGCTGCAGGAACTCTGGGATCTGACCAAAAGCAGGAATGCCCGCCCAAGGGTTCCAACAGAGAGTGTCCCCACCCTCCCGGAGTTCTGAGTTCTGCCCGGGGAGGTAAAGGAGGCAGAAAAGTCTGTGACAGCAATAACCCAATTTCAGCCATCTCCAGGGGCAGGGACAGAGGCAGCCTCCTCTCCCAGGCCCAAACGGGGTGAGAAGAGAAGGGAGGGAGGGCAGCCGCTCTCTGCCAGTCTGGAAGCCTGAGGGAGGGCTGGAGCCCCTCCCCGCTCAGGCCCAGGTTGATCTGGGGAAGGGCCTGTGGCGGCCAGATCCAACGAGGAGGACCCTTGTCTACACTGCACCCCACAGGCCCGGCAGTGCTCACTGTCCCTTCAGCCAGCACCTTCCCATGTAGGAAAGGACACCTGAAAGCCAGCTGTAAAATCCCCAGCAAAACCCTGCAGCCTTCCCAGCTCTGCCCCCACGTCCGTGAGGTCTGCATCTGGGGCAGTTGCTCCTGCACACAGCACACCATCCGCCGCCCCCACACCACCCACCGCCACGCCGCTGGGCCCTCCTACCTGCCGAAGCGCCCCATGCCATCCACCGCAAGCCTCATCCTCCTCCTCTCCCGTGCCTCTGCCATGGCGTAGCGGGCTCCGAGGAGCAGGGGCACCCCTACTACCGTGGTGGACAGCACCTTTCTCCACAGGGGTGCGGGGCTCGAGAACCTGAGGGGAGACAAGCACGCAGCCTGGAGGCACCGCCCGCCCCCCACTCAGCTGGGCTCTGACCTCTCCCCGCACCGTCCAGAGTGCTACCTCTCACTCCTGTGTGTACAGCCATTCTGATGGTGTGCTCACCAGAGAACACTGCATCAGGGTCCCCTTCCCTGAGCCCACATGGCCATAAGGGGCAGGCCTCCTATGGGTGTGTCCAGAGACCCAGCCATGGAGCCATGCACCATGGAAATGGATCCTCAGGTAGACTGGAAGCAACTCAATGGCAGGTCTGTGCTACTCACGGAACCGGGGCCGCCTACGCTGTGGAGAACTACAACCGCTATCCACCTCACAGGGTCCCACTGGACGGTCATCAGCACAGCAGAGACAGACAAGACGCTGAGGTCAGCCGTGCTGAGTCACGTGACGACGCAGGGCAAGGCACTGAGCTCTGTCCGTGCTGAACACAGTAGGGTCCCCACACAGGTTGGATTCAACAGGAGCCCAGTACCCGCTGGATACAACAGGAGCTCTGCTGAACATGCTAGAAGCTCCCTACATGCTGAGTGCAGCAGGCGCTTGAGCACCCATCTGTTTCTCCACCTGGCCACATCTGTCCCAGGGACACAGATTCTCCTGCTGCAGAGCTCGGAGAAGGAGACCCCCGCCAGGTTCACCGAGGGGTGGTGCTCAGGCAGCTCACCCTGCCTGCCTGGTCTGCCGCCTCTACCCTCCACAGCCTTCCTGCCTTGCCACCACCCCTCTGCCCACTGTGGTCCAGCCTTCCTGGCCTCAGGCCTTGTCTAGCCTTTCCTTCTGCTCAGAACCCTCCCCTCCACATCCCTTCCTGCTGCTGTTCTTCTTGTGCGACCCCTACCTACAGTCGCCCTGCTTTCCTCCAGCCTCTGCACGATGACCCAGGCGGTTCTTCAGAGCAGGCGCTCCATGTGTACTCTTCCCAATTCGCTAGCTGTCTGCTCTCAGTACTGTGGTCAGGGCGTGCCCACCCCTGGCGTGTGCCTCACCAAGGGTCGGGACCTGGTGGTCTCTGGTCCCAGTGCACTGCACTGAGGAGCAAACATATCCTGTCTTGGTTGGGGGTACAGGAGAAGGTCCAGCCTCGGGCCCTCGACTGCCACCTCTGCATGTCCACAGACACTATCCATGCCGGCCTGGTGAGAGGCGCGCGCCCGGGGAAGACTCCGTACCTTGGAGGAAGGACCCTGACGTTTCTCCTGAAGAACACAGCAGGGGACGGCCAGGGCTTCCGCCTGCTGTGCAGCAGAGCAGAGTGGAAATGGCAAAGCTGCAACTGCAAAGAGAGGAAGTGGTGTGGGGTCAGACGAGGCCAGGACACATCCCGCCCGCGGCCACCACCAGTGCTTACGCGCGCTGGAGACCGAGGCAGCCAAGCTGCACTTCCCTAGGCTCATCAGCCTCAGGTGTTAGTCCTTTCTCACACGACCATAAAGAACTACCCAAGACGCCGGGCGTGGTGGCTCAAGCCTGTAATCCCAGCACTTTGGGAGGCCGAGGCGGGTGGATCACGAGGTCAAGAGATCGAGACCATCCTGGTCAACATGGTGAAACCCCGTCTCTACTATAAATACAAAAAATTAGCTGGGCATGGTGGCGCGTGCCTGTAATCCCAGCTACTCGGGAGGCTGAGGCAGGAGAATTGCCTGAACCCAGGAGGCGGAGGTTGCGGTGAGCCGAGATCGCGCCATTGCACTCCAGCCTGGGTAACAAGAGCGAAACTCTGTCTCAAAAAAAAAAAAAAAAAAAAGAACTACCCAAGACTGGGTAATTTATGAAGAGAAGAGGTTTCTTGTTTTGTTTTGTTTTTAATAGAGACAGGGTTTCACCATGCTGACCAGGCTGTTCTAGAACTCCTGACCTTGTGATCCGCCTTTCTTGGCCTCCCAAAGTGCTAGGATTACAGGTGTGAGCCGCCATGCCCGGCTGAGAAGAGGGTTTTTTTTGTTTGTTTGTTTGTTTTTTGAGACAGAATCTCACTCTGTTGCCCAGGCTGGAGTGCAATGGCACAATCTCAGCTCGCTGCAAGGTCTGCCTCCTAAGTTCAAGTGATTCTCCTGCCTCAGTCTCCCAAGTACTCCCAAGTATGTGCCACCACGCCCTGCTAATTTGTGTATTTTAGTAGAAATGAGGTTTCACCATGTTGGCCAGGCTGTTCTCAAACCCCTGAAGTCACGTGATTGGCCCTCCTTGGCCTCCCATGTGCTGGGATTACAGGCATGAGCCATGCGCCTGGCTTAGAAAGGAGGTTTAACTAACTCACAGTTCCGCAGGCTGTCCAGGAAGCATGGCTGAGGGGCCTCAGGAAACTTAGTCACAGCAGAAGGCAAGCACAGCATGGGCGAAGCAGTGTGGGGCAAGGAGAGAGGCCGAGCAAGAGTGCAAAGAGGAAAGTGCCACACACACTTTTAAACCATCAGGTCTCTGAGAACTCACTACCACAACATCAGCAAGGGGGAGCTCTGCCCTCATGATCCCACTGCCTCCCACAGGCCCTTCCTCCAACACTGGGAATCACACTCCAGCTGATGAACTCCAGGAGATGAGCTTTGGGTAGGGACACAAAGCCAAACCACGTCACCAGGTCAGTCAGCAAAGACGGTCGGCACCTCCGGGCGCAGGAAAGGAAGCTGGGTTCCCGTGTTGGACTCAGGGATGGAAGCACTATCCTATCTCTTGGGAGCAAGGCTGAGAGTTACAGTATCACAGGAGAGAAGGCTAAATGCAGCTGAACCCAGGGCTTACGGCTCGGATGCTGACAGGTCATCAAACACACCCATCGCTGAACATCCCCTCAGTCTCTGAAAGAAGAGATGGCGTCGCCGTCTGGCTCACCTGGGATGAGGCCCACCCTGTCCCTATCCCCGCACTCTCTTAGCAGCACCCTGACCTGTCATTTACAATTTCCTGCTGCTGAGACCACTGACCAGTGGCCGGAGGAAAGCAGTCCTCATCTCAGAAGGAAGTGGTGACAGTGCCCAGCCACGGAATCAGACAGCAGACGCCAACCTCGAAGATGGACGCCTGGACGGGAGGAGTGGCCTGGGTAGGTCACTTTTCCGAAAACAAATGAAAATACAAGGGCTTTTTTCACAGGATGGCGCCGAAAGCGAAGAAGGAAGCTCCTGCCCCGCCTGAAGCCGAAGCCGAAGCCAAAGCGAAGGCTTTAAAGGCCAAGAAGGCAGTGTTGAAAGGTGGCCACAGCCACACAAAAAAGAAGATCCGCACGTCACCCACCTTCCGGCGGCCCAAGACACTGCGACTCCGGAGGCGGCCCAAATATCCTCGGAAGAGC
The DNA here is from genome assembly GCF_048565385.1 of Saimiri boliviensis. Lineage (NCBI taxonomy): Eukaryota > Metazoa > Chordata > Mammalia > Primates > Cebidae > Saimiri > Saimiri boliviensis. The sequence continues at coordinate 91,978,586 of NC_133463.1, read as the reverse complement.
GCCCCAGGAGAAACAAGCTGGACCACTACGCTATCATCAAGTTTCCGCTGACCACTGAGTCCGCCATGAAGAAGATAGAGACAACACCACGCTTGTGTTCATTGTGGATGTTAAAGCCAACAAGAGCCAGATCAAACAGGCTGTGAAGAAGCTCTATGACATTGATGGCCAAGGTCAACACCCTGATTCGGCCTGATGGAGAGAAGAAGGCATATGTTCGACTGGCTCCTGATTACGATACTTTGGATGTTGCCAACAAAATTGGGATCATCTAAATGGAGTCCAGCTGGCTAATTCTAAATATATGTATATCTTTTCACCATTAAAAAAAAAAAATACAAGGAACTTATGACTTACTGAGACCCCACAGACAGGGACCCTGTACAGCATCTACGTGGAAAAGGGCAGGGGTGGCCAGGGTGGAAGACGGGCCGCAGCTAGCAGGACGCATGTAAAGAAGCCCCAAAGGCCGGGTGCTGTGGCTCACACCTGCAATCCGGCACTTTGGGAGGCCAAGGTGGGTGGATCACCTGAGGTCAGGAGTTCAAGCCTGGCCAACATGGAGAAACCCTGTCTCTACTAAAAATACAAAAAAAAAAAAAAAAAAAAAAAAAAAGTAGCCAGGTGTGATGGTACCTACCCATAATCCCAGCTAATTGGGAGGCTAAGACAAGAGAATTGCTTGAACCTGGTAGGTGGAGGTTGCAGTGAGCAGAGATGGCGACACTGTACTCCAGCCTGGGCGACAGAGCTGACAGGGGCGGTGGTCTGTAACCCCAGCACTCTGGGAGGCCAAGGCGGGTGGATCACAAGGTCAAGAGTTCGAGACTAGCCTGGGCAACATAGTGAAACTCCATCTCTACTAAAAAGACAAAAAATTAGCCGAGTGTAGTGGTGGGCACCTGTAATCCCAGCTACTTGGGAGGCTGAGGCAGGAGAGCTGCTTGAGCCTAGGAGGTGGAGGCTGCGGTGAGCTGAGACTGCACCACTGCACTCCAGCCCAGGCAACAGTGCAAGACTTCACCTCAAAAAAAAAAAGGAAAAAGAAAAAGAGAAAAAGGAGCCCCACCATGAAATGTGCTGCTTTATCTGTGACTATGAAAACGTCACATAAAACTTAAAGTATAATAATAACTAAAAAAGAAAAAACCCAACAGCTCCCACGCACTCACCGGCAACCTCGGTCTCCCGACCGTATTTGACCTATGATGAGGTCTTACAACTCCCTCAACTCCGCGTTCCCCAACTGAGGGCTCTTCTAACAAGTCAGCGTGTGGGGGAAACTGCACGGTCAGTCGTGCTCCGTGGCAGCAGCACTAACGTGGCTGTCAACACCGCACTGAGGAAGGGACCGACTTGCCAGCTGGTTTCCGGCCAGAGCTCAGAGCCCTGGAGAAAACTTCGAGGACTCCGAACAACACGAAAGCCAAAGGAAGAAGTCCGTGACCTACTGTCCCTAGAGGACAGGCTGGCAGAAACCTCTGCTGGGCGAGGTCACGCGCAGCAAGTGCCGACTCACAAGGAAAACCCCAGAGGCAGCCGGGCAGCGACTTGTAGGCACATCATCCACCTGCTGCCTACCCAGCCTGCACCTCCTGACCCTGGCCACCTCTGATGCCAGCACCTGCACAGCCAGAGGTCCAGAGATCAGGCAGCTGTGCCCATGGACTGTGGAGAGGCTCAGAACCACAGCTCGTAAGGGGCTGCAAGGCTGCTGAACTCCAGGTGGGCATCCCAGCCACCACCTACCTCATCCCTTACTAACAATGCCAGCTGCTCTGCGTTTCAGCAAGCTCCATCAAGCATATGAGGCCAGGAAAGTCATGGCTCTCTGATTGCTGTCTCCAATAACCGTTTTCTGCTCTTTCCTCAGGAACCAGCACTGCAGAAGGGGCTCCAGCTGTGTCTCTCACTCCCATTCACATCCAGGACAAAGATCCCTCCCGTAGACCCTGGGGTGCCATCACCCGACCCTGGTCCACCAGTAGCCTCACTCACCCCCATGCCCGGCTCCACCTTGCTCACCGTGGGCCTGTCCTGCCACTGTCCTCATCACATGCCAGTGTGACTGTTAACTTACAGACCAGTGTGACTGTTAATTTACAGAATCTGTCTCCTCACTAGCCTGTGAGCAGGGCTACATCTCCACCATCCCTGTACAAGCAGGCACTCCATGAAGCACAGGACTAAACAGAACCCCACATGGTCTGGGCCAGGATCCCCGCCAAACAACAGGCAGCAGGTCACAGGCAAGAAATGGCAGCAGCCCCTGCCTCGGGCTGGCCCTGGATGCAACCCAGGTGGACAAGGCCTCATGCTGATGACCCACAGTGCCCACCAGAGCCCATGAGGCTGTGCAAGAGCCTGGCTCCTTGGAATGTGGGGTGCCCAGCACATCCAGACTATCCTCTCTGAAATTCCCATCACACAGGAGAGGTCCTCAAGGCCCAGAGAGGTTATGGGGGACTGAGCCTGCAGCCACACGTCCCGGAAACACTTCCCAGAATGCAATCCCGGGCAATTCTGACATGACACACAACCCGAGCCGCACCCAGAACAAGACCTTGAAACTGCCTGAAGATAAGTACAGTCTTCTAGACGGGGGGGCCCAGGGCCGGAAGGTAAGTACAGTCTTCTAGACGGGGGGCCCCAGGGCGTTTCCCCCACACACCCCAGACAGCCCTGGTGACTCACCCCTGCAGCTCCCCTCACTCCCAAAGCCTTTCAGTTTGGACAAGGTGAGATGTGTCCCCTCTGCCCCAACCTCTCACGCTTTCTGATAGCGAGTGTGTGCAGTCTGCACAAACAGCTCCCTTTCCGGAGTTACTTTAGAACACAACTGACTACCTTGAAAACAGCAAGTGTTCTGAGTTACCATAAAGATACCACACAGATACCATAAAGTTCACAAAGCAAAGGGTGTGCTTTGGCCGCAGAACCATGCCCGTGTGCACTCACGTCTGGTTTTCCAGGGCCGACATATGAGGACGACACAGGTCACCAGACAGGCCCGTCCTCGGCAGTGAGAATCAACTGCTGGGTCTCAGAATGATGCCAGAAACGAAAAACCACGAACGGATGAACAGAGCCTCGGTAACGCAAAAGACCTGTGCACCTCAACAGGAGGGGAAACTGAGGCACATAACTGTCTCCAAAGTTAGGAAGAGAGATTGAAAGTCCAGGTAGGGAAAGCGGGTCTGGCGACCACAGACACCGTCCTTCTCCCAGTGTGTGTGACCTCTCAGCCCCAGTAAGCCCTCAAACTCTGACTGGACCCAGCCCTGCTCACCGGCCATCAGCAGCTCCTAACCGTTAGGGGCTAAGCCAACCTGTCCACTCGCTGGGGCGGGGGCGGGGGGGGTACTGAGTGGCCTGCATGTGGGAAGATTTTGTCACCTGGAAGGAGCTGCACCGAAGGCCACCTCCCCAGCCCATGAAGCACCCTGGGGTCACACAGCTGGGCTGGGCACGAGTGGGCCGTCCATCCGTGCTATTAATAGCCAGCCAGGCAAGGCTAGCTTATCGCCAAACACAAGCTCTGCAGACATTCCAAGAAAAAAAGGACCGGCGCCGCGAGCAGCCTCTTCCATCTCTCCGCGAAGGGGGTGGGTAGCAAGCGTGTCACGGCCTCTGCCCCGCCCCCCGCAGTCCTAACTGCAGGGACCGCGAAACGGGACCCGGCGGCCACGTGGGAGCGGCGCGACGCCGAGGGCCTGGGAGCCGTGGGGAGCGCGCCCCTGAGCCGGAGCAGGGGCGTCCAGGGCACAGCCCGCCGCCCCAGGCAAGGCAGGCCCCGGCGGGGAGGCCAGCGGAGGGCGTCCGGGGGCAGCAGGCCGGGCGGGGAGGCGTCTGTGACCCCGGGAGGCCGCCTCGGGGAGGGGAGCGGCGCCAGAGGCTTCCCCGCGGGGCCCCGGATCGGCCGAGTACGCGCTCTCCGGGGCGCCGGGCACCCGCCTCCGTGCCGGGCTGAGAGGCCCCTGCGGCTCACGGCGCAGGCGGCGGGCGCGGCTCCCGCCAAGAAATCCAGCTCTCGGGGAGGCCGAGGCGAGCGGAGAGCCGGAGCCCAGGGGTTCGAGACCAGCCTGAGCAACACGAACACGGCGAGACCCCCGCTCCATGAAACTAAACACGAAGTCCGCCGGACGCAGGGACGCCTGCGGTGTCCGCTACCTGCGGGGCGGAGGCGGGAGGGACCCCCCGAGCCCGGGAGGCGGAGGCTGCGGCGAGCCGAGATCGCGCCGCTGCGCTCCGGGGAGACGGAGCCAGACCCTGCTCCAAAAAGAAAACGGAAAAAGCGCCCGGAGGGTTTCTGGGGTGGGTCTGGGGGCCCGAGCGCCTCGGGCCTCTAGGGCGGGGGTGCGCAGGGCTCGGGCGCCCCGGGCCGGGCGGCTCCTCACCGGTCGCCACATCTCCGACCGCCGCTCGCTCCCGCCGCGCGTCTCGCCGCCCAGCAGTCACTGCGGGAGGGCGCGGAGTGCGCACGCGCCGGAGCCGCCGGCCCCGCCCCATCGGCGGTGGGCGGAGCTGAAGGCCACGCCCCGAGCCGCGCCGGCCTCCGCGACTGAGCAGCGCCGCCTGGCGGCCACCAGAGGCCTACCACCCGGCGCCTGGACTGCGCCCGCCGAGCCGAGGGTTCCAGGCTCGCCCTGGGCGCAGTGCGCGTTCCCGGGGCAGGCGCCTTGCCTGAAGGACCGCGGTGAGAAGCACATGGGTAATGCGGGATGGGCTGGGGGCTTTCCGAGGTCTTCATGGCCCGGTATCGGCCCCTCCTCAACAATCCGTGCCAGTGTGATTAGAGTGAATATCCCTATTTTTTTTTTTTTTTTTTTTTGAGACGGAGTTTCGCTCTTGTTACCCAGGCTGGAGTGCAATGGCGCGATCTCGGCTCACCACAACCTCCGCCTCCTGGGTTCGGGCAATTCTCCTGCCTCAGCCTCCCGAGTAGCTGGGATTACAGGCACGCGCCACCATGCCCAGCTAGTTTTTTGTATTTTTAGTAGAGACGGGGTTTCACCATGTTGACCAGGATGGTCTCGATCTCTCGACCTCGTGATCCACCCGCCTCGGCCTCCCAAAGTGCTGGGATTACAGGCGTGAGCCACCGCGCCCGGCCGATTCTCCATTTTAAAGTTTAACTTCCTTGTAGTTTCAGTAAACAATCTTTTCCATCAGTTCTAATCAGTAGTTCACATCTTCCGCCCCCCTCTACTCTGTCCTGACTCATCCCGGCCACCTGCTCCGTCACCTCCTTTAACCCACGTCACCCCGGGCTACCTGCTCTGACCTGCCTGTAACCGTCCTTCCTGCCAAACTACTCACCTCGCCACTCTGGCTCATAACCCTGCTCCCTTTAAAATAGCCAATTGGAATTAGCCTAGACTATGTGGTCTAACCCTAGCCAATAGGGGAACCACAGAGCAGTAGGGGCTACCTCTGTCAGGAATAAGAACCCCTTCCCCTCCCTCGTCCAGGTGCACTTGCCATTGGTCCATCGGTGAGCTGCACCCTTCCATAGAAGTAAATTGCCTTGCTGAGGAAATTTACATTTGAGTGCTACTACTTCTGTGGCACGGAAAATTTGCATATAACATCCTCACTCTGGCAGCCCTAGCTGGGTAGGGGCCCAGGCCCGGACACACCATGCAGCCAGCAAGGCTGCTGCTGGACTGACCTTACCATCCCCAAATAGGTCAGGGATCCTCAGATGGCAACACGGGTCCTGGGACTTACCAGCTGGAAGCCCTCCTGGACCCCACTGTGACATGAAATAAAACACCACCCTTGTAGAGTCCACAAGGGCTCCTGAGCCAGCCTGGCCTAAGGGTGCCACAGTAGCTGAAAGTGGGAGGTTTTTAGGCCTCAGTGCCTTTTCACAACTCTCACAAGTGGCTCCTTGTAGGGTTGTGGAGGCCTCACAGGGTCGTGGGGTGTCCCTTATGCTGTGTTGAGGTGCTGGATCCAAGAGGTAAAAAGACAGGACACTGAAGAACTGGTGAAGAGCATCTGGATTCAGGGGCCACATCACCTGTGAGCGGAGATCAGTGGTGGTCCCCAAATGCCCAAGAGCATCTGTATTTATTAGGTACAAGCAGGGGGCAGGGTCGTGAGTGAGATCATCATCTATAGGCTTAGTAATATGGTCTACATAATCACGAGTCACAAGTGAGGGGACCACGCCATTATGTCACCTGGGCAGAGAGGTGGGCCGTGTGCCGCAGGGGTCTGTGCTGTGCACGGTAGTAGAGGGTCGTGTACAGAAAAGGGGTCCACCCCCATTAAGTCACTTAGGCAAGGAAGTGGGTTGTGTGCAACAGGTGTCGTGCACAACACTTCTCTGGGGGCTGGAGACTTGGAAGGATTTCTAACAGAAGGATACTGTAAGCTTAATGCAGTGGGAGCTGACAGACGTGTGCTCATCTCTTAAGATATTTATGGGACGATGATTTGAGCTAGCACAGAAGCGGGAAGAGACTGACAGGGTGTCCAGCCGCCGTGACTGGTCACACCAGAGGGTTCCTCTCCCTCGGTTACTTCCAGGATCTCAGGCCTGAGGCCGACTTTCCACAGGAACTGGATGCAAGGTGCTACAGCTCCTTTATCGGGAGGAGAGGCTCCTGCTCCAAGCCTGCTGTACAGCATGTGCCCTTTCAGGCAGGGACGCCGCCGCCTGGGTCTTTGGTTCTCGTCCTGGTCCGGCTGTTTTCCCATGTGCTGCTTCTGTGACTGCTCTAGGCATTCCTCCTACTACAGACTACTATATGGTTCTATGGAAGGATTCTATAAATCAGCACTAAATGTGTCAGTACAGCTCCGACTACAATAGATATATCTTAAATATATCTAGCATGCTTAGTTCCATATAGTCTTTCTATGATTATATAGAAAGACTATATGGAACTAAGCATGCTAGATCTATGTAAGCAGTAAGTTACACTTCAAGCACTAATTCTATAAACTAATATATGACTATATATGAAGGATTATATAAAGGAAACAGCTGAGCAATAACACTATAAACTAAGATATTCTTCAGGCACTAGTTATGCCTGGGGTCTGGACAGTTCTCCTTCCTTGGTGCTCATGGCGGGTGCTATCCACAGCTCCTCCTCCTCCCACATGGCTCCTCCTGCTTCTCCTACACTGCTCTTGCTCCTTCCCCTGGGACTGAACCCAAAGGCGTCCCCTCAGTGGGGTGGGAAAGGCAGTGCCTCCCACCGTCTAGCGCCTCTTCTGTTACGGCGTGTCTCCTGGGAAGTCCCCGTCACCCCCAAGGTCAAGTATGCTGGATCAGTGATTCTCTGCGCCCCCTGTCACTTTGCTAGCAGGACAGACATCGGCCTCCGGTCTTCAGTGGCTCATCCCCAACGCACAGACTAGAGCTGGACAGATGGACCTGAGGCTCCTTCCGGGGCCAGGCTTTCTGGAGTGTTCTCGTTTGCGAACATCTGCCTCCCTCGGCAGCCTTTCCTGTGTGATGGAACAGGTCCAGGAAAGCCATGTGGGCTGACACAGTAAGGCCTCCAGGCATCTGTGGTGCGACGTGAGAAGAGTGTGTGCCTAGGAGCCTGGGCACTGCCATCGCAGGGAGCCCTGGCCACCAACCGCCACAGCTGCCCCACGGTGGGAAGGGCCGGGTGGAGGACTCTGACGTCCACTCCTGGGAAACACCCCCCGAAATGAACAAAGGAATGGCCTCTGTCCTGTTTCCACATCTCTGGAACCGCACCATGGCCTAGGATCCTGTCCGTGCCACAGGGCCCAGGACGGGGTGTGGCATCCTGTCTCCTGAGGGTGCGGGGGGGAGTCCATGTTACACAGCTGAGCCGCAGGGCCCAGGGGCATGGTGAAAGCCTTCCCCAGGTCCCAGGTGCCCACAGCCCCTGCCCCATCCAAGCCCCAGAAATGCAGCTCACTCCTCTCAAGCCCGCCCCCTCATCTCCCAGCACTCCCAAGTTCTCCAAGCCCTGTGTTTCCAGTCTTTCTGGTCTCCAAAACTGCCATTTAAGAAAGAAGGGGTCAGGCGCAGTGGCTCACACCTGTAATCCCAACACTGAGAGGCCAAGGCGGGCAGATCTCCTGAAATCAACAGTTCAAGACCAGCCTGGCCAACATGGTGAAACCCCATCTGTACTAAAAATACAAAAATTAGCTGGGCGTGGTGGCACGTGCCTATAATCCCAGCTACCCAGGAGGTTGAGGCAGGAGAATTGCTTGAACCCGGGAGACGAAGGTTGCAGTGAGCCGAGATCGCACCATTGCACTCCAGCCTGAGTGACAGAGAGAGACGCCATCTCAAAAAACAAAAACTACAGCAAAAGAGAAGAGGCTCGAGAGGTGTGAAGACGCATGGCTCTCACACAACTACAAATTGAGCACATGCTCATTTCACATGTCCTGGACTGAGCACTGTCCAAAAGGACATCGTCCAAGCCAGACGCAGTGGCTCACACCTGTAATCCCAGCACTTTGGGAGGCCGAGGCAGGTGGATCATGAGAAGAGGTAGAGACCATACTGGCCAATACGGTGAAACCTTGTCTCTGCTAAAATACAAAAAGTTAGCCGGGTGTGGTGGTGGCATGCCTGTAGTCCCAGCTACTTGGGAGGCTGAGGCAGGAAAATCGCTTGAACCCGAGAAGCTGAGTTTGCAGTGTGCTGAGATCGCGCCAAGGCACCCCAGCTGGTGACAGAGCAAGACTCCGTCCCTGCCCCCCCAAAAAGAGACACTGTCCTAACCTCCAGAGCCTGGGAATGCAGATTTATTTGGAAATGGGATCATTACAGACAAAATTAGGCTGAGAGTCTTTAGACAAAGTCACCGTGGGTAAGGGCGGGCCGTGAATCCAGTGGCAGGTGTGTCTACAGGAGAAGGAAGAGGGCGATTGGAGACACAGCAGGAAAGGCCACGTGAGGGTGGACGTGAGAGCGGAGTGAGAGGTCACAGCCGAGGGCACCCGGAGCTGGCACCTCCACAGCAGGAAGAGGAACTGGCAGGTTCTTCCTCAGAGCCTCAGAGGGAGGCAATGCTGCTGACCCCTGATTTCAGACCTGTGTTTTTGTTTGTCTGTTTTGTTTACACACGCAGAACAGTGACTTTGCCCACACTGGAGTGCAGTGGTGCGATCATAGCTCACGACAGCCTGGACTTCCTGGGATCAAGAGATCTCCCTCCTCACTTCCCAAGTAGCTGGGATTACAGGCATGCACCAGCACGCCCGGCTACTTTTTGAATTTTAATAGATCTCGCCGCTGCACCCCACTGCACCCCAGCCTGGCGACAGAGCAAGACTCCATCCCTGCCCCCCCAAAAAAGAGACACTGTCCTGACCCCTACCTAATCTGTACCTCCATCTTCAGGTAGCCCTTCTCGCTGCGTCTCCAGTCGCCCTCCTCCTTCTCCTGTAAGGACACCTGTCATTGGATTCAGGGCCTGCCCTTACCCACAGTGACTTTGTCTAAAGACCCTTGGTTTAATTTCATCTGTAATGATCCCATTTCCAGTGGGGTTTCACCATGTTGGCCAGGCTGACCCCAAACTCCTGACCTCAGATGATCTGCCCGCCTTGGCCTCCCAAAGTGCTGGGATTACAGGTGTGAGCCATCGTGCCCAGCCTGAATAATGCTTTTTAACCAGTCAACTGTTGCCTTTTCCAATACAGCCTATGGCCTGCCCCTCCACAATTCTGAGCCCTAAAAGCCCCTCCGCTACATTGAGGGGACTTTCTGCCTTTGGTTAGGGGAACCATCCCCACTACCCCTGTCCACTGAAAGCTTTTATCACTCAATAAACCCCTCACCTGTTTTTTTTTAATTATTATTATTATTATTTTTTTTTTTTTTTGAGACGGAGTTTCGCTCTTGTTACCCAGGCTGGAGTGCAATGGCGCGATCTCGGCTCACCGCAACCTCCGCCTCCTGGGTTCAGGCAATTCTCCTGCCTCAGCCTCCTGAGTAGCTGGGATTACAGGCACGTGCCACCATGCCCAGCTAATTTTTTCACTTTTAGTAGAAACGGGGTTTCACCATGTTGACCAGGATGGTCTCGATCTCTCGACCTCGTGATCCACCCGCCTCGGCCTCCCAAAGTGGTGGGATTACAGGCTTGAGCCACCGCGCCCGGCTAATTATTATTTTTTAAAACCAGAACATCTAGGCCGGGCACGGTGGCTCAAGCCTGTAATCCCAGCACTTTGGGAGGCCGAGGCGGGTGGATCACGAGGTCAAGAGATCGAGACCATCCCGGTCAACATGGTGAAACCCCGTCTCTACTAAAAATACAAAAAAAATTAGCTGGGCATGGTGGCACGTGCCTGTAATCCCAGCTACTCAGGAGGCTGAGGCAGGAGAATTGCCTGAACCCAGGAGGCGGAGGTTGCGGTGAGCCGAGATCGTGCCATTGCACTCCAGCCTGGGTAACAAGAGCGAAACTCCGTCTCAAAAAAAAAAAACAAAAAACAAAAACAAAAACAAAAACAAAAACAAGAACATCTATTGCATGACTAATCATTGAAATTCTTTTTTTTTAGGCAGAGTCTCACTCTGTTGCCCAGGTTAGAGTACAGTGGCGCGATCTCGGCTCACCGCAACCTCCGCCTCCTCGGTTCAGGCAATTCTCCTGCCTCAGCCTCCTGAGTAGCTGGGATTACAGGCACGTGCCACCATGCCCAGCTGATTTTTGTATTTTTAGTAGAGATGGGTTTCACCATGTTGGCCAGGCTGGTCTTGATCTCTTGACCTCGTGATCCACCCACCTCGGCCTCCCAAAGTGCTGGGATTACGGGTGTGAGCCACCGCGCCCGGCCCTGGCCAGGATGGTCTCAAACTCCTGACCTTGTAATCCTTGGCATTGCTGGCTGGAGGTCCCTGGCTTGCAAAGTGACTGGGAAGAAAATTTTGCACCAAATTTAAGTCACTAAATGTGTGGTGATTTGTTCTGGCAGTCCTAGGAAATGACAGTGTGTCAGAGGTTCCTTTAACTAATTAATTTAGCCAGGTGTGATGGCTCAGGCCTGTAATGCCAACACTTTGGGAGGCTAAGGCAGGTGGATCACCTGAGGTCAGGAATTCAAGACCAGCCTGGCCAACCTGGTGAAATCCCATCTCTACTAAAAATACAAAATTAGCTGGACGTGGTGGCAGGTGCCTGTAATTCCAGTTACTTAGAGGCTAAGGCAGGAGAATCCTTTGAACCCGGAAGGTGGAGGCTGCAGTGAGCCCAGATTGTGCCACCACACTCCAGCCTGGGCAACAGAGGGAGACTCCATATCAAAACAACAACAACAACAACAACCTAATTTACTAATAAAGAAACCAGGAAAGTTGTTATGACCAGTTCAAAAGAGATGCCTAAGAACCACAAATCTTTTTGAGATGGCGTCTTGCCCTGTCGCCCGGGCTGGAGTGCAATGGTGCAATTTTGGCTCACTGCGGCCTCCGCCTCCTGAGAACCGCAAATGTATATGGAGTAAAGGAAACTCCGCTGGACCAAAATTACTTGTATCTGTATAAAAGGAAATTGCGTGGCTATCAGTTATTTGTAATTTAGAGACCCATAAAATAGCTCAGAGACAGTGAAAAGCAGGAACCTGAATCGCAATCAGATAACCTGGGAACCTGTCCTCTGAACCGTGTGTACTTCTCAACTGGAAATACCAGTAATATATTTTGCTTACTCCAAAGTTCAAAGTTTTTGTTGCTGATTCCGCATTTCCTCTTTTGATTAAAAAAATTATCAAAAAAAAGAACACTCGGCCGGGCGCGGTGGCTCACGCCTGTAATCTCAGCACTGCAGGAGGCTGAGGCGGATGGATCATCTGAGGTCAGGAGTTTCAGAACAGTCTTGCCATAGAACCAGTTAAATGAACATAGCAAAACCCCGTCTCTACTAAAAATACAAAAATTAGCTGGGAATGGTGGCGTGTGCTTGTAGTCCCAGCTACTTGGGAGGCTGAGGCAGGAGAATCACTTGAACCGGGGAGGTGGAGGTTGCAGAGAGCTGAGATCACACCACTGCACTCCAGCCTGGGTCACAAGAGCCAAACTCCATCTAAAAAAAAAAAGAAAGAAAAGAAAAGAAAAAAATGTCTGAGGGAGGTGACTCATGTCTGTAATCCCAGCACTTTGGGAGGCCGAGGTGGGCAAATCACGAGGTCAGGAGTTCAACACCAACCTGGCCAACACAGTAAAACCTCGTCTGCACTAAAAATACAAAAATTAGCTGTGGCACACACCTGTAATCCCAGCTGCTTGGGAGGTTGAGGCAGGAGAATCGCTTGAACCTGGGAGGCAGAGGTTACAGTGAGCTGAAACCACGTCATTGCAGCCAGCCTGGGTGACAGAGTGAGACTCCGTCTCAAAATAAATAAATAAATTTTTTAAAAAGCCGAGTGTGGCAGCTCATGCCTGTAATCCCAGCACTTTGGGAGGCCTAGGCAGGCAGATCACCTGAGGTTGGGAGTTCGAGACCAGCCTGACCAATGTGAAGAAACATAAAAACACAAAAATACAAATTTAGCTAAAATTCTACTAAAATACAAAATCAGCTGGGTGTGGTGGCACATGCCTGTAATCCCAGCCTCTCGAGAGGCTGAGGCAGGAGAATCGCTTGAATCCAGGAGGTGGAGGTTGCAGTGATAACTCTTGTTGCCCAGCCTGGTCATGCCATTGCACTCTAGTCTGGGCAACAAGAGTGAAACGCTGTCCCCAAAACAAAAAATGTATCAGATTTAACCTCTGTTGTTTGCTATCCAGAGGCAAGAAACACAATACCTATAATTTGGGTCAATATTTGTGTTCCTGGGCCTGCCAGGAAATCGCCTTCATAGCCACCTGCAAGGCCTGGTTCTGTACCCTCAGGAGGGTTTGCAGGCACTCCTTCATAACAGCAACCCTAGGTCTGAAGCAGAGGCTGGTCATCCCCAATGAAAGAGCAGAATTTGGCTGGGCACAGTGGCTCACGCCTATAATCCCAGCACTTTGGGATTACTTGAGGTCAGGAGTTCGAAACCAGCCTGGCCAACATGGCAAAACCCCATCTCTACTAAAACTACAAAAATTAGCTGGGGGTAGTGTTGGGCACCTGTAGTCCCAGCCACTCGGGAGGCTGAGGCAGGAGAATGGCTTGAACCCAGGAGGCGTTGGTTGCAGTGAGCTGACATTGCACCTCTGCACTCCAGTCTGGGTGACAAAACAACGCTCTCTCTCAAAAAAGAAAAACCACCACAACAACAACAAAAGAAAGAGCAGAACTCTCCACATGACGATCTGGGCAAGGCCTTGGTTGCGTGACCAATTCATCCAGTTGTATCTGTAAAAGGAGGATGGTATCTTAACTGGATCTATGCGCTATGGTTTGAATGTGTCCCCCAGAGTTCATGGATTGGAAACTTGATCGCCAATGAGGCAGTTTTGGAGCCGGGACCTTTAGGAGGTGATTAGGTCTTCAGGGTTTCGCCCTCATGCAGGGACTAATGCCATTATTTCTGGAATTGATTCCTTGTAAAGAGATGATGAGTTTGGCCCTTTCTGTCCAGCTACGTAATGCCTCTTCCCTGGTACATTGTGGCAGGAAGACCCTCACAAGATGTGGCCCCTCACTCTTGGACTTCCAAATCTCCAGAAACAATAAATCTCTGTTTATTATCAATTCCCCAGTCTGTGGCATTACGGCAGCAGAAAACCGAGACACCATGCAAATATCTATGTCTCCACGAAAAGTGAGGAAGCTCAGGAAGAGCCTCTGGGAATCAAGGACAGGAGGTCACAGGACACATTTCTGCAGAATCTCCAAGCTCTTTTATTTATTTTATTTAGAGATGGGGTCTCGCTCTGTTACCTAGGCTGAAGTGTGGGTTGTAATCTGGGCTCACTGCAGCCTAGACCTCTGGAGCTCAAGTGATCCTCCTGCATCAGCCTTCTGAGTAAGTGGGACTACAGGCTCTTACCACCATGCCCAGCTAATACATATATATATATATATATACATATATATATATATTTGAGATGGAGTCTCACTCTGTCACCCAGGCTAGAGTGCAGTGGTACAATCTCAGCTCACTGCAAACTCTGCCTCTCAGGTTCAAGCAATTCTCCTGCCTCAGCCTCCTGAGTAGCTGGGATCACAGGCATGTACCACCACCCTGGATAATTTTTTATTTTATTTTTATTTTTGGTAGAGATGGGGTTTCATCATATTCACCAGGCTGGTCTCAAACTCCTGACTTTGTGATCCGCCCACTTCAGCCTCCCAGGCATAAGCCACTGTGCCCAGCCACCCAGCCAATATTTAAAATTTTTTGCAGAGATGGGTTCTCACTAAGTTGTCCAGGCTCAAGAAATTTTTTTTTTTTTTGGAAACAGAGTCTTGTTCTGTTGTCACCCAGGCTGGAATGCAGTGGTGCAATCTCAGTTCCCTGCAACCTGCGTATCCAGGGTTCAAGCGATTCTCCTGCCTCAGCCTCCCGAGCAGCTGGGATTTCAGGTGCGTGCCACCACGCCTGGCTAATTTTTGTATTTTTAGTAGAGATGAGGTTTTATCACGTTGGCCAGACTGGTCTCAAACTCCTGACCTCAGGTGATCTGCCCACTTCGCCTCTGAAAGTGCAGGGATTACAGGTGTGAGCTGCCACGCCTGGCCCAAGATGGTTTTAGATAAGAGAAAACATCCTGACAGAGAGCCGGGCACAGTGGACTCACGCCTGTAATCCCAGCACTTTGGGAGGCGAAGTGGGCAGATCACCTGAGGTCAGGAGTTCGAGACCAGTCTGGCCAACGTAGTGAAACCCCATCTCAACTAAAAATACAAAAGATTAGCCAGGTGTGGTGGTGTCCATCTGTAATCCCAGCTACTTGGGAGGCTGAGGCAGGAGAATCGTGTGAACCCGGGAGGCGGAGATTGCAGTGGGCCGAGATCACACCATTGCACTCCAGTCTAAAAGAAAAAAAGAAAAAAGAACACATTCTGATAGAAACTGCAGCTCTCAACCAGGCTGACCTGCATGGAGAAACCCATCTCTACTAAAAATACAAAATTAGCCAGGTGTGGTGGCGCATGCCTGTAGCCCCAGCTACTTGGGAGGCCGAGGCAGGAGAATCACTTGAACATGGCAGGCAGAGGTTGTGGTGAGCCGAGATCATGCCATTGCACTGCAGCCCTGGCAACAAGAGAGAAACTCTGTCTCAAAAAAATCAAAAATTAAAAAAAAAAAAAAGGAAAGAAACCGAAACCCTCATGCATCGATGGTGGGATCGAAACTGAACCACTTTGGAAAACAGTCTAGCAGTTCCTGAAAATGTTAAAAATATAGGGATCCCGTGACACAGCAATTCCATTCCTCTGTGGAATGACAACACGCATCTACACACAAACGTGCTGCACAAGAATGGTCATAGCGGCATTACTCACAGTAGCCAAACAGTGGAAACAACCCAGATGTCTTTTTTTTTTTTTTTTTGAGACAGAGTCTCACTTTTGTTGCCCAGGCTAGAGTTCAATGACATCATCTCGGCTCACTACAACCTCCATCTCTGGGGTTCAAGTTATCCTCCTGCCTCAGCCTCTCAAGCAGCTGGGATTACAGGCATGTACCACCACACCCGGCTGATTGTTTTTTTGGAAGGTGGGGGATGTAGTCTCATTCTGTAGCCCAGGCTGCAGTATCATGGTGCGATCTCTGCTCACTGCAACCTTCGCCTCCCGGGTTCAAGTGATTCTCATGCTTCAGCCTCCCGAGTAGCGGGGCTTACAGGCACATGCCACTATGCCCTGCTAATTTTTGTATTTTTAGTAGAGACGGGGTTTCACCATGTTAGCCAGGATGGTTTTCAACTCCTGATCTCATGATCCACCCGCCTTGGCCTCCCAAAGTGCTGGGATTACAGGCGTGAGCCACCTTGCCCAGCCAGTAATTTCTGTATTTTTAGTAGAGACAAGGTTTCGTCATGTTGGCCAGGCTGATTTACAACTCCTGACCTCAGGTGATCCGCCCGCTTTGGCCTCCGATGTGCCGGCATTACGGCATTATAGGCACAAGCCGCCGAGAGTTTCTCATTCTGTAGCCCAGACTCAAGTGCAGTGGTGCAATCACAGCTCACGCAGCCTCAGCTTCCCCAGGCTCAGGTGATTCTCTCACCTCACCTCCAAAGTAGCTGGAATTACAGGTAAGTGCCACCACCTCCAGCACATTTTGTATTTTTCTTTGGTAGAAATGGGGTTTCACCCCATTGCCTAGGCTGGTCTCAAACTCTTGGGCTCAAGTGATCCTTCCATGTTGGCCTCTCAAAGTGCTGGGACTATAGTTTTGAGCCGCGGCGTCTGGCCAGGTTCTGCTAAGCTTCCCCCCCCCCTTTTTTTTCTCTGTCCCTCTTTCAAAACAGGGCCTGGCTCTGTTGCTCAAGTTGAGGGCAGTGGTCCAATCACAGCAAGCCATCCTCCCACCTCAGCTTTCCAAGTAGCTGGGTCTACAGTCATAGGCCACCACGCTCAGGTAGAAATTGGAATTGATTTGGAATCCATGGAGAGATCATGTTATTGATGTCCTTTATTTTGTTAATGTGGTGTACTGCATTGATTTTCTCATCGTCAACCAACTTTGCATGCCTGGAATACTTTTTGTTGGTGTTGCTTTTTGAGACGGAGTCTTGCACTGTCATCTGGGCTGGAGTGCAGTGATGCCATCTCAGTGGACTGCAACCTCTGCCTCCCGGGTTCGAGATTCTCTTGCTTCAGCCTCCCGAGTAGCTGGGATTATAGGTGCCTGCAGCCACGCCTGGCTAATTTTTGGTATTTTTAGTTGAAATGGAGTTTTACTATATTGTTAAGGCTG